>NC_069674.1:77053502-77658946 GCF_023699985.2 Odocoileus virginianus
TCAAAAGACATGGAAACAACTTAAATGTCCATGGACAGATGAACAGACAAAGAAGATGTGATCAATATATATATAATGGACTATTACTCAGTCCTAAAAAGAATGAAATAATGCCCTTTGCAGCAACACAATGGTCCTAGAGATTATTATATGAAATAAAGTCAGAATGAGAAAGGCAACTACCATATGATATCACTTATTTGCAGAACTTAAAATATGACACAAATGAGCTTATTTACAAAACAGAAACAGACTCGTAGACATAGAGAAATGACTTGTGGTCACCTAAGGGGAGGGGGATGGGAGGGGGATGGATTGGGATTAGCAGATGCACCCTATTATATATGAAAGAATAAACAAGGTCCTACCGTATAGCTTAAGGAACTATACTCAATAACCTGTAATAAAACATAAGGGCTTCCCGGGTAACTCAGTGGTAAAGAATCTGCCTGCCAAGCAGGAGACATCTTGAGGTAAAATGCAAATAATCCCATTTAAAAGCTATTAACACATTAGACACATTCTAGAAACGAAATAAGAAAAAAATCAATCCTAGTGACAAACAGTGAAGAAAGGCTTAGGATGATACAGAGAAAAATAAAGAGTAAAGAAGCTTCATAATAATGATAGATATCTTAGAACCAAAAAATGTTATCTGTTATAATTAATTGCTCCAGAAAAAAGTAAAAACTAAACTCAAGAGAACAGACAAAAAGATCTATTTAAAATATAAATGTATTTACCTAAAACAACACAAGAGTGAACATCTGGGTCAAAAGACTATTGTGTATTCCTGGAGATCATAAGTTCATATCCTGATATATCCAACTTAAGCTACTTCAAGTATACAGAAAGTGTTCTTTAAAAATCCAGGGGAAAAACTAAGTTCCCCCCAAAAAGAAACAGGCTGCTTTCCTAAAATATTTCAGACTGTGTAAAGGATATAGAACCTGTAATAATGAGTGAAAGAAAAAGAGATGAAAGAGAGATGAAGAAAGGGAATGAATGGAAAATTTGAAGGTGAAATCCAGGAGACCAATAAATAATGGAAAAGGAAAGTGGAAGAGAGTATAAGAGTATTGATCTCCTTTATGCAGAGAGTTACTACAATTAAAATCTGAAATGTAGTATTAAAATACATAATTACTTTCTCTCTTAATATTTTCAACTTTGCTTATTAAACTTAGTGAGACTGTTTATAGACTATGTCTAAAATATTTATTGAAACACTTTATATGACTAAAATACTTATTGAAATTAAGCTAGTCTTGTTTTTACTATATTACTTTTATTATATAATCATTTTTGACAAAGAACAGGAATAATTTAATTCCATGTTAACAAAATTGTGTGTGTCCCTTTATCTCTTTAGTTAACTGAAGTGCTCCAAGTAAGTGTAACTGTAAAATTGATTTATTTTTATCTTCCACAGCTTTCTTCTTTTTCATACTCTCTTGTGCTTTATTCTCCTTTAAGATATGCAGTGTTCTTTCAACTTTTCTGTTTTCTTAAAAAAGAGTTTATATATATTTTATTTTTGAAAAGCAGTGTTTTTGCATCTGTATGGAACATTTATATACATACTTATATCTAGATTTCCAACTAATTTGTATTTTTAGTAAAGTATATTTTAAGAAAACATTGCAATTAACAAAATACAATCATCATTTCACAACAAGAAATAAGGTTGATGTAATCCCCATTTTATAGATGAGAAAACAGTGACTTGAGGGTTTTAAGTAACTTGCCAAATTTAAAGTGCTAGGCAGAACTTTAAACTTCTGGTTTTAAGCACAGGTCTCTATTCTCTCATGAACACCTTATGCTTTCTTATGAATAATACTTTTAAAAACATTGGCTCATTTATGGAAATATTCATATAAACTATTTTAAAAGATATTATCAGAATGAAAGAATTTTCAGGAGTTCTTTGGCTATTTTATCTTACCTGGACATAGGACTTTAGAAAGAAAAGAGGCATAGCAAACAATTAATTTAGTTAGTTAAACAATAGCTGGAAGCTATAGTCTACCTTTACACACTAGATTATTGATATGAAAGGACAAAGCAGCAGTAAATACTTCCAGCAATATTCATTAGTTATATGAGATTCTATATGTAACTGGCTTAAAATTACAAAGTAATTTAGAATAAGTAAATTCATTAAGAAAATTTTTTTTTTTTTTTTTTTAAATTTTTATTAGTTGGAGGCTAATTACTTTACATCATTACAGTAGTTTTTGTTATACATTGATATGAATTAGCCATGGATTTACATGTATTCCCCATCCCAGTCCCCCCTCCCACCTCCCTCTCCACCCGATCCCTCTGGGTCTTCCCAGTGCACCAGGCCAGAGCACCCGTCTCATGCACCCAACCTGGGCTGGTTATCCGCTTCACCCTAGATAATACACATGTTTCAATGCTGTTCTCCTGAAACATCCCACCCTTGCCTTCTCCCAGAGTCCACAAGTCTGTTCCATACATCTGAGTCTCTTTTTCTGTTTTGCATATAGGGTTATCGTTACCATCTTTCTAAAGTCCATATATATGTGTTAGTATACTGTAATGGTCTTTATCTTTCTGGCTTACTTCGCTCTGTATAATGGGCTCCAGTTTCATCCATCTCATTAGAAGTGATTCAAATGAATTCTTTTTAATGGCTGAGTAGTATTCCATGGTGTATATGTACCACAGCTTCCTCATCCATTCGTCTGCTGATGGGCATCTGGGTTGCTTCCATGTCCTGGCTATTATAAACAGTGCTGCGATGAACATTGGGGTGCATGTGGCTCTTTCAGATCTGGTTTCCTTGGTGTGTATGCCCAGAAGTGGGATTGCTGGGTCATATGGCAGTTCTATTTCCAGCTTTTTAAGAAATCTCCACACTGTTTTCCATAGTGGCTGTACTAATTTGCATTCCCACCAACAGTGTAAGAGGGTTCCCTTTTCTCCACACCCTCTCCAGCATTTATTGCTTGTAGACTTTTGGATAGCAGCCATCCTGACTGGCGTATAATGGTACCTCATTGTGGTTTTGATTTGCATTTCTCTGATAATGAGTGATGTTGAGCATCTTTTCATGTGTTTGTTAGCCATCTGTATGTCTTCCTTGGAGAAATGTCTGTTTAGTTCTTTGGCCCATTTTTTGATTGGGTCATTTATTTTTCTGGAGTTGAGCTGGAGGAGTTGCTTGTATAAAAGTTTAATATGGAATTAAGATGGATTTTAAATACTAGGAATTCTGGCTTCTAACCCCATGAGATGGCAGGCCAGTTATCAAATATCTCTGCTTTGTATTTCTTCATATTGTAAAGTAGAAGTATATAATAATCTTACTTACAGACTATTTATAATATCACTTTGCACTTTATAGAATAATATATTTTAGACATTTTCTGATGTCATCTAAAGATTACTTAGTCCTAGCCCTCTTCTACCTGGAGAATCCCAGGGACGGGAGCCTGGTGGGCTGGCGTCTATGGGGTAGCATAGAGTCGGACACGACTGAAGAGACTTAGCAGCAGCAGCAGGAGCAGCCCTCTTCTAAACATCTTCCATCCTAGATGTTTGTCTGTTTACTCAGAGATTCTAAACCTACTCATTACAGAAAGTCTTGATAATGTGCTAATACCTGTCAATAACCAAAGTAGTGGTGCATATTAACTCATATATAATTACATTGTTTTGCATTTCACTTATTTTTACCCTATCAATTTCAAATCTAAATGATGAGCTAAAAATGTTACCACAACAAAAGTAAGTTAGTATAATACCTAAAATGGTAATTATTCAATAAGCATTAATTCTTATTTCTCAACATTTAATGCAAAGGAAGACCAGTTCTAGAAGTAATTGACAGTTTAGACCTAGCATGTGTTATCTATATCACTAGGCCAACTGCGCAATCTATTCAAAGCAAGCAAAAAAACAAAACAAAACAAAACAAATGTGTCTTGACATAGTCATATAAATCAATACTTTGTAAAAGGAAATTTCTTTAAAAAAAGGACTTCTACTTCACTGAGCCTGTTAGAGAGAGGAAGTAAGCTAACTATAATTTGTTCTATTCAATAGTCCTCTATAATTTCCAACCATGTATATCAACCCTACCCTAGAGTCTATAATAAATTTTACCTTCGATGCTGAAATTATACCTCTCTCTTCCAAAAGTTCAAATGGTACTCACTAATTTAACGGTGGTACCCAATAATTATCTAAAATTGGCACTTCCTTTTTCTTTACACCTTTGCCTTGAGTAGCAGGGAAAAGCTACAGATCTTTTAACAAGTCTGGTAATCTTATCTGTAATGAATTTTATCTCCTAGTAAATTACTATTTTCTAGAAGCTGTATTCAAGCCATTCATATGTTTTAAACTTAGTTCTCAGAAACATGTTTTCTGGACAAAGGCATAGAACATTTTATATGTAGGACTGAACAGAAGGAGTGAAGAATTATAGTTTTAAAGGCTTATTCTAGCAATTTAATGTTTGAAAGGGGGAAGAAGCAAAATGGAACTAATTTCTTCCTTCTGTAGTACATTAAATTCTATTTCAAGTACCCTCATGAAGCTGACTATCCATAAATCAGCTTGCTAATACAATGAAAATGACACTACATAGCAGCTCCATTATCTGACTCCTTTTCTACCTCTGTATAATAACAGATGACCCTAAATTCTTGATTCCAGTACTTTTTACAAAAACATACCATTAATAAAATGTTGGAGAATTTCCAAGACAGGATTTGTAAATGCTTCATGAAAAGATATAAATAATTTGTTTATAAAGAAATCCAATATATTTGGTT
The DNA here is from genome assembly GCF_023699985.2 of Odocoileus virginianus. NCBI lineage: Eukaryota > Metazoa > Chordata > Mammalia > Artiodactyla > Cervidae > Odocoileus > Odocoileus virginianus. The sequence continues at coordinate 77,058,314 of NC_069674.1, forward strand.
TTCCAAACAAAATGAATTCTCATCCTAAATATATTTTAAGAAATATAATTTTCTACTCTGTCACAGTTTAAGTATAGACTCATTTATAACCAAGTGAATAAATACTACTATGATATTTTAGATGACAATATAAAATGAATAATTTTAAAGTGATGTATGTAAAATTCAGTCACATTATCTCATTTGTCTTAAACCATTTGAAGTAGACAGAGGCATCACTAACTTCACTTTAAAGAAAGGAGACTGTAAAGTTGAGGTTGACTAATTTGCAAAACTCACATAGCTAAAAAAGATGTTTCCAACAAGACACCCCCAGGTTACTGCCAAAATCCTGATTATCTATTATGTGAGTGATGATGTGCCTAATTCACATGTATATTTGTGACTATGTATATGTTGAGGGGAGGAAAGTTTGGATTTTTTTTGGTGGGGGGTGGCTCAAGATTTGTGGGGAAGTTGTACTAGAAAGACCAGGTACAGACAGGATGAGCATTTGCTCACCCATTTCCTTTCCAAAGTATTAATTTGTGACTCATATACTTCTCAATTTGTTACATGTAGGAATTTACAATTTACTTGAATGGTATCAACAATGTATTCAATTTATTAAACAACTCTCCTATTTCAGGCATATTAAATCTGTAGACTACTGCCACCTTTAAAGAGTGTAGACTGTGCCTTATTTACCCTTGTCTTTTTAGCCTAGAAAAGACACCTAGAATATAGTGGATGTTTAATGGATGAATCTGTAAAAATTTTCTAATCTTTACAGCAAACCTACAAAACATGTATCATTTTCATTTAGCTCTTTGGAAAGTGACTTAACAGGCTTGAGGTAAAACTCATGTTCTTCCCATTAAATTAAGCTGAGGTCATAGATTTGGAGATTCTTCTGGGATTTTTTTTTCAAACTTATGGTTTCTCCTCAAATAAATGCTTTTTGTTAATGTATTAACTGCATTCTCTGTTTATATGCATATATAAGCCTTTGTTACTCAAAGTCATGGAGAGACATCCTAGTAGATAGTCATGTCTCAAGGCTGAGTGCAGCTGAAAGAGGCATTTTGTTATGCTTTCATTAAATGTTTTCTTCAGAGCATAAGAGTTCTGTAAGCTTTCATTAAGGGCTTTATTTGAAATAACCCAGATTCAAGGAGATATTTTATACAACAAGGCAGGCATTTGGGCCTAATGTGATTTAAGAGTTTTGTGAAAGTAGGACAGGACTGCACATTCTTTTCGTCTTCTTACATAAAGAAAGCCTTTCTTTCTGAGACAAAGCCAGAAAGAACATCATTTTAGAAAGAAAAACATAGATTCTTCTGATTGATCTCCAGTGTTTTGGCATTTTTTTTTTTTGTCCCTGTGGTACATGCTCCTTAGCATCCATTTTACTGTGACTGAAAATAACCAGAGTTCTTTGAAAAAAACAAAATAACTTTTGATTAAAACCTCCCATCCATTATCTTGTATAAGACCAAAAAAAAACAAGCCAAACTAAAACAACAACAAAAAACAGTAGCTGGTAGAGAATAGAAATTGAAAATCTAAAAGGACATTACATTTTAAATATTTGCAGTTATAAAACACCTCTCAAATGCATCAGGAAAACAAATCCTAAGAGGAGTGAAATAGGAGAGCTGGTATGATTAGTGTTAGTTGCTCAGTTGTGTCTGACTCTTTGCAACACCATGAACTATAGCCCACCAGGCTCCTCTGTCCATGGGATTCTCCAGGCAAAAATACTGGAGTGAGTTGCCATTTCCTTCTCCAATGTTCTTTACTCACTGGAAAAGACCCTGATGCTGGGAAAGATTCAAGGCAGGAGGAGAAGGGGACAACAGAGGATAAGATGGTTGGATGGCATCCTGGACTCGATGGACATGAGTTTGAGCAAGTTCCAGGAGTTGATGATGGGCAGGAAAGCCTGGCGTACTGCAGTCCATAGGGTCACAAAGAGTTGGACACAACTGAGCAACTGAATTGAACTAAATGTTCTTTTCTAGAGATGCATCAAGTGTAAGAAGACAGGCATTGTTTAGACTTCCCATCTAAACTTCTCTTGACCTTTGATCTAAAACCAGGAAGACTACCCACTTAGGAGAAGTGGGTATATTCTCTATTTACAGAAAAATCTTAACATCATCATGTAATGATTTTAGAAAATAAAATCACATAATAGCATAATGTTAGGGACACTAGAAGCTCCTATGAGAAAAACGGTTTGTCTTGGTAAGAGTGAAGCTGCTATCCCATTGTAGAATAATCTCCAGCTTCTCACAGGAATGGATGGTGATCAGGCAGTCAAGTAACCTCTGCAAAAACCTGAGAAAACCACCTAAATGACAGCTGATTATGAGAGTCATATGCTTACGTTGGCCCACTAGGTTATTTATATCATTTTGCTTTCTTTGTGCTTAGATTAATTCTGTCACTATTAACACACAGTAATTTTTATCCTCCTGTCAGTTTCAACTAATTCCCCACTTTATTTTATTTAACTAATGTTCCTTTCTATAAAACCATTTCTCATTCAGTTTTTGCAATAAGCACTTTGTCTCCCTTGACCTTAACTGGCATGCTAAGTAAAAGAATATATGATAATTCTACCTCAACTTTGAATTCTCAGCCTACTTGTACTGTATGTGTATATATTTGCTGCTCCCGTTCCCCTTTTCATCAGTCTTACCTTGCTTTGCCCAAGAACCCTTGTGAACTTCATCACCTAATTCACAGTGTTGTATAAAATTCAAAATCAATATTGTGATTCAGTTACACATATAAACATAGTTTTCAGATTACTTTCCATTATAGGTTATTACAAGATACTGGATATAGTTCTCTATTGTACAGTAAATCCCTTCTGCTGATCTATTTTATATAATAGTGTGCATATGTTAATCCCAACCTCTTAATTTTTCCTTCTCCCACTTGCCTTTCTCCTTTGATAACCATAAATTGTTTTCTATGCCTGATTTTATTTCTGCTCTGTATATAGATTCATTTGTATTATTTTTTAGATTACACATTTAAGTGATACATATTTGTCTTTGTCTGAATTACTTCACTTAGTATGATAATTTCTAGGTCTTCACTTAAGCAAAAAAGAGAAAGGGAGAGAATAGCCCTTGTCCTAAGGGCTTGGGGGTAGTTCACAGAGTCAGAGGAAAAAGCTTTTAGGGGTGCTGATGGAACAAAAAGAAGACTTCCCTAACAGAGTCAAGTGGAGTTTGCTTCATGGATAGCTTCTTAGAAAAGTCAAGGTGAAGAGTGAGCCTCAAAGGATGAATATATGTTTTCCAAGATAAAGCCATTTGAGAAGGGGTGATCATACTAAGTAAACAGCATGAGCAAATGAAAGCAATTTTGGTATTACAGGATATAAATATGGTATGTGTGCGTGCTAAGTCACCTCAGTCATGTCTGACTCTTTGCAATGCCATGGACTGTAGCCACCAGTCTCCTCTGTCCATGGGATTCTCCAGGCAAGGATATTGGAGTGGATTGCTGTGCATTCCTCCACGGGATCTTCCTGACCAAGGGGTTGAGCCTGCCTCTCTTATGCTTCCTGCATTGGCAGGCAGGTTCTTTACCACTCGTGCTACATGGGAAGCCAAAATACAGGTATAACAGGATGTAAATACAAAGGATGTAATATATCCAATCAAACACTAGAACATGCCAGGAGATAAACTGGAGAAGTTGTAGGAGGAGCTCGTTGTATTATTATTTTGTTGTGTTATTAATAGACTCTTTCTAGAGTCAGATGGCTCTGTGGTAAAGAATCCACCGGCCAATGCAGGAAACACAGGTTTGATCCTTCCTTGGTTTGGGAAGATCTCCTCGTGGGGTGCAGTTCATAGAGGTGAAAAGAGTTGGACACAACTGAGCAGACATGAGCAATGAGAGTCAGGGTAGACAAGAGGGGTCCACAGAAACTCTTTACAGTGGAGAGTGAAAAAGCCATATTAGTGCTATCAAAGATGATTTTGAAGATGATGATACTGTAGGTGAGGAGAACAGTTAGGAGACTGGAAAGCTCTTTGGGTGAGATGTGATGAAAACCTAAAATTGGGCAGTCACTGGAATGGAAAAATGGAAGACATTTTAAAAATAATTAAGAGGTAAAATCTTCAAGAATTTGGCAATTGCCCAAATGAGGAAATGAGACAGCAACTGGAAGAATAAAGTGACCAAATTTAAAATATACAATATAGGAAACACAATAAAGGACAGAAGTGGTATGGACCTAACAGAAGCAGAAGATATTAATAAGAGGTGGCAACAATACCCAGAAGAACTATACAAAAAATATCTTCATGACCCAGATAACCATGATGGTGTGATCACTCACCTAGAGGCAGACATCGTGGACTGTGAAGTCAAGTGGGCCTTATGAACCATCACTGCCAACAAAGCTAGTAGAGGTGATGGAATTCCAGCTGAACTATTCAAATCATAAAAGATGATGCTGTGAAAGTGCTGCACTCAATATGCCAGCAAATTTGGAAAAGTCAACAGTGGCCACAGGACTGGAAAAGCTGTTTTCATTCCAATCCCAAAGAAAGGCAATGCCAAAAAATGTTCAAACTACTGCACAGTTGCACTCATCTCACATTCTAGCAAAGTAACGCTCAAAATTCTCCAAGCCAGGCTTCAACAGTACATGAACCGTGAAATTCCAGATGTTCAAGCTAGTTTCAGAAAAGCCAGAGGAACCAAAGTGCCAACATTTGTTGGATCATTGAAAAAGCAAGAGAGGTCCAGAAAAACATCAACTTCTGCTTTATTGACTACGCCAAAGCCTTTGACTCTGTGGATCACAATAAACTGCGGAAAATTCTTCAAGAGGTGGGAATACCAGATCACCTTACCTACCTCCTGAGAAATCTGTATGCAGGTCAAGAAGCAACAGTTAGAACTGGACGTGGAACCTAAGACTGTTTGCAAATTGGGAAAGGAGTACATCAAGGCTGTATATTGTCATCTTGCTTATTTAACTTCTATGCAGAGTACATCATGCAAAATGCCAGGCTGGATGAAGCATAAGCTGGAATCAAGATTGCCAGGAGAAATATCCCTAACTTCAGATATGCAGATGATACCACCCTTATGGAAGAAAGTGAAAAAGAACTAAAGAGCCGCTTGAAAAAACTGAAAGAGGAGAGTGAAAAAGCTGATTTAAAACTCAACATTCAGAAAACTAAGATCATGGCATCTGGTCCCATCACTTCATGGCAGATAGATGGGGAAACAATGGAAACAGTGACAGACTTTATTTTGGGGGGGCTCTAAAATCACTGCAGATGGTGACTGATGCCATTGCTCTTTAGAAGAAAAAATATGACCAACCTAGACAGCATATTAAAAAGCAGAGACATTACTTTGCTGACTAATGTCCATCTAGTCAAAGCTATGGTTTCTCTAGTAGTCTTGTACAGATGTTAGAGTTGGACTATAAAGAAACCTGAGTACTGAAGAGTTGATGCTTTTGAACTGTGGTGTAGGAGAAGACTCGTGAGAGTCCCTTGGACTGCAAGGAGATCCAACCAGTCCATCCTAAAGGAAATCAGTCCTGAGTATTCATTGGAAGGACTGATGCTGAAGCTGAAACTCCCATACTTCGGCCACCTCATGCGAAGAACTGACTCATTTAAAAAGACCCTGATCCTGGGAAAGATTGAAGGCAGGAGGAGAAGGGAACGACAGAGGATGAGATGGTTGGATGGCATCACCAACTCAATGGACATGAGTTTAAGTAAACTCGGGGAGTTGGTAATGGACAGGGAGGCCTGGCATGCTGCAGTCCATGGGGTCGCAAAGAGTCGGACATGACTGAGCGACTTAACTGAACTGATAATTACTTTCCTCCTTAGTGTATGCTCTGCACACACACTCACATACTCATCAGGATGCAGAAGGATCTGATTCATCAAGCTTTCTACATTTGGAACAAGAGACCAATGTCACTATATATAGACAAAGTTAATTGAGTAAAATTTGTGTTCTCCTTCATTCAAACTCCATTTTACTCTTTAATTCATCTTTAAAATGTACTCTGAAGTGCTTACCAGATGGCCCTTTAAAGCATAGCCAATTCCTTCCTTTAAAATTGTGTGGAATGTAGGTTTGCATTTTATTATTTCCCTTCATCACTTTTTACACTGTCCTCTGTTAACACTTTCTCAGCTTCTTCATTTTAAATCATAATTATGTTTAACTACTGATCACTTACAGTGATCATCACTGTATCATTTTAGCTGTAAGATGCTAGTGCCCAGAGATGTTTTATTTGCACTTTGAGTTTGAATCATTTTTTGAACAAAGCCATCCATTTCTATTTGTCTTTTTAGAGAGATCTCAGAGTTGTCTATCCCCATTTTTTCCTACTGCTGACTTTGCCTGGATTCTAGTCCTTATCCTTTCTTACTTGGACCACTGAATTGCCTCCTAACTGGTCCCCTGACTGCAGACATGATCCCTTGGAATCCATCCTTCAGAGCAGCAAATCTGATCATGGAATTTTCCTTTGCTTCCAATTGCCTGTCTGCAGCATAGAGTCTAAATCCCTCCTGACAGTGTCTGAAACTTGTCAAATTATGTGAGCTGTGATTACCTTTCAAGCCTTGTCTCTCCAACACATAGCTCTGCTATAGTCACACAGAAGTTCCCACAGGTTCACCAAGAATTCACATTCTCTCATGTTACAGAGGTTTGAACTGCAAGTTCCCTCTTATTAAAAACCTTGCTAGCCCTCCTCCCATTAGATTACTCTCTACTTTTATTTCAAGAAGAATCTAAAAAAAAAAAAAAAAAAAAAAGTATTCCCTGCCAGGGAGGCTTTCCTTATCCAACCTAAAGCAGAGTGACAATATTGACATACATCTACCTGTCATAACTCATCCCAGTTGTACATGAAGCAGGGCATTGGTTCTTTCTAGGGGAGACTCAGCACTAATCATCTTCTGTAGAGTCAATGGGGCTTTGTGAAAAAAAGCACAACCAATAAAAATGAGGAGTTACTATACTTTCAAGTAGATAATCTAATTTTTAATTGAAGCAATATCATTTTTTTGGTTCCAGGGTAGTAAACTCCTTCAAAACTTGTCCATCAACATACAGGGCTAACAATACTTTTTAAGACATTTGGGTATAGCAGGTATATTAAAAGAATCTTAAGTTTTAAGATATTTTGTATAAATATCAACTTCAATTTAATAAGTGTATTACTAGGTTTGATTTATCCTTCAGTCTCTCAGAGTTTTAATGTCTTGACTCAAAAATATTTATTTTGTAGGTATTTTGTATAAGTCTCTGTGCTAGACATTGGCAATATCACAAATATTATAAGATTTATTTTAGAGGGTTATTATGAAAATAGGGCCACCAGATTTTTAAAGATCCCAGCAAAACCTTTAGCAAATAAATGTCAGTTGTAATGTTGCTCTGGTTATTGCTGTTACGGAGAATGTGCTGGGGTTTTTGAGGATAAGTCATCAAATAGAATGGATATATATATATATAATTCAATAGCAAGGATGTCATAATAAAATGTGTAAGGTAAAGCCATGTTACTTTGTTACTGCCAGTTAGTATTTCATACACCAATGACAGTTGTCTGGGCTTTAGAGAGCAAAGCAAATTACAGAAATCACAATGGTGTATTATTTAGTGGATAAGAAAGCATCTGCTTTTGATGATAACGGTCTAAAATTTCATTTGCTTGATACAGGAAAATACTCAAATGCAGAAGATGACTTGGGTAGATAGCAAAGCATTTTTTTTAATAAAAGATTTAAACAAGCAAATGCTTCTTCCCTATAATTGTACTGTTGCCAAGCAAATAATAGAATATGTGATGTTTTTAGAGACTAACAGTCAAACAGTAAGGAAGCAGTGTGCACTTTCCTCAGAACATATTATCTCCTGTGTTATTTGTTTATCTTTAAAATTGGTTTATTTTGGGAAAGTGCCACTTGGTTGAGCAAGGGCTACTTATGTGATATGTCGGTCTTTTTTTGGGTCAGTTCTACTATTTTTTTTAACTCAAATATAGGTTTTTTTTTTCTGTAGAAAGTTACATAAATATTCAAATGACTCTCTGGATCAAATAAATCAGAATGTTTCAGTTAGAGAAAGTAACTAATAATCTAAATAGTGGAAAAATGAATTATCATCAATGAATTTTGCATTTTCCAAAACTCTGAAATTTTCTTTTTGCTGGCTAAATGAATAAAATGCTAAAACTACTTGGTAGTTTGAATTCTGCAGCAGTTTTGTCTACAGAGATTTTGTATTTTATTGGTATCAGTTAAAGTTAGGTGTTTTAAACGTGAAAAAGCTTGCTCTATATAGCATTGGTGCTATGAGAATATATTTAGTGAGTATGTAAAATACTTAATTGTAGTAAATATTACTAAAAGCTTTCAAGAGAATTGATATTCATTACTATTTAGGCTAATAGTAGGAAGTTACTATTACTCATAACTTTTAGGAGAAATGGATATTCATTACTATTTAGGGTAGTTTGTGCTAGGTTGCTTTAGTCATGTCTGATTCTTTGTGATCCCATAGACTGTAGTCCACTCCATGGACTCTAGCCCACCCCATGGACTGCAGCCCACCAAGCTCATCTGTCGATGGGATTTTGCAGTCAAGAATACTTGAGTGGGCTGCCATTTCCTTCTCCAGGTGATTTTCCCAACCCAGCGACTGAACCCTTATCTCTTATATCTCCTATATTGGCATTCGGGTTCTTTAACACTAGTGCCTGGGAAGCCCTAATAGAAGGAAGCTATTTGGGGATTCCCTGGTGGTACAGACGGCAAAAAATCTGTCTGCAATGCAAGAAACTTGGGTTGGATCTCTGAGGTCACAAAGAGTGAGACATGACTGAGCATCTAACACTTCAAATCACTTCAGGAAGTTATTTATTGTAAACAATGCCATTTTCCCCCTCATACTTATAAATATGGTTTGATCACCATCCCTAATTTTTATTTCCTCATATATCAAAAGATTGAATCATTTTACATAATTTTATGACTTCTTCATAAAAAATCAATTCTCCCATGGCCCAACTCTTTTTACTTTGACCCAACTTCTCATTTCCCCTAACCCTTAATAACCCTGGAGAAGGAAATGGCAACCCACTCCAGTATTCTTGCTTGGAGAATTCTATGGACAGAGAAAGCCTGGGCAGGCTACAGTCCATGGGATGGCAAAGAATCAGACATGACTGAGCAACTAACACAACCCTTAATAAAGTTACAGAGAAGAATCTACTGTCAAGTCTTTATATCTGTTTCTTTGGTTCTTTTACATTCTTATTTCTCAAAGTAATTTTGTGTTGCCTTTATAATTTATTTATATTTAAATTTTGGTATGTCAAGATTTAGTCTTCCTTATCCTTGCAATATAGTTATGCCACAATCATGATTAAACTAATATTTGGCATGCACATTAATGTGACTAATATTGCTCACTTCTGAGACCAGTGCGTATTTCATGGAGTTCTTAAAGAATTTTTCCCGCTAAAATTATTAATTACTTTTACAATTTGCTTAGCTTTCTATGTACCTATACCTAAGTGTTCCCAAAATTTCCACGTGTATTAAACCCTTTGAAGGCCATTTTTCACTTAGCTAGATACTAACTCCGGTCAATTCCTTTCTTCCCCTTCCACACTAACATCCACTAACTTCCCCTGCCTCACTCATCATCCACCTGTAGTTAGAGCTCTCAGTATTTGACCAGCTTTTTCCACATATTCTCTCTGCCCACTGCATAACTACTGTCTTTAGAGTCTGCTCATTTCATCATTGATATCCGACCATTCTTTTCTCTACCCTTCTTGTCTCTTGGTTCCCAAACTGTATATATTTGTGCATGTAGGGTGGTCAGCATATGCGTGAGTGTGGTTTATTCTCTATGCTGGTGGAACATATCCTCAAGTAACTTCCAGATAGGTAGAATGGAGACCTAAAATTTTTTGAGAACTAGACATCCCAAACTGATTTTATTCAACCCATATACTTAATGGGTAGTTTGTGGATAGAATTTTAGTTTATATTCTCTTCCACTTGGAATTTCAAGGGCATTACCCATGACTCTCTTTTAAGTGTCTATTACTGCTGTTGAGACACTATATGAATTCTTATCCTTCCTCTTTTGTATGTAATATATTTTAACTATGTAAAATATATAATTATATATTTTAATGTATTATGTAATGTATTTTAAACAACTATAAACTAGTTGTTTATAGAAACATTTGGAATCTTCTTTGTATCTCCTGCTGTTTCAAGTATAGTAACTTTGTGGAAATTTTTAAAATCAGATAGAACAAGATTTAAAGTTGTTTTATAAGCTGCATAATGCCTATAATGTAATTGATATTAATCTTAGCTAACAGGCATAATCAGCAACAATGTTGATTATTTTCCTTTCCAATAATTGCAGACAGTTTTATAAATTTAAAATATTTTTCATGCAAAAGAGCTCTAACCATTAATATTAAAAAAGGATGGAAAATACAATGGGCAAAAGTCAGGAGATACTAGATTATATATCAGTAGATTTTAACTTTTGCCATTTAATTAGTTGACTCTGGGTGAATGGTTTCATTGTTCTGGGCCTCTGTTTCTATAACTTTAAAGTGGAAATCATTATTCTAGACTTACATCCCCCACTGTTTCATGAAAATGAATCAGAAAATGCATTCATGTTTTAAAGGCATTTAGAATAAAGTAAAACTATGTATCTGTAGTATTTATATGTCTTTTTTGTTAATTTTCCACATCTATGCTAAGAGAGTATTCTTGGTTTATATTCATTCACTACCCTGTACTATGTTTTAAAGTCCTTATTTTGATTCGAATGCCTCTCTCTCATAAATAAATCAGAGCGCTAACTCCCAATGCAAGTAGTTAAGGGACTTCTAGGCAATGAAGACATTTCCAGAAAATATTAAAAACTGCCATTCCAGATATTAATTTCAGAAAGTCTAAAATGTTCTGGGCTTACATTTAGCAATTTCCAATCCTTTAATTTGTGCTTATGGCTAAGAAATGGTCAAAATATATTAAAGAAATTTAATTCATTTCTAGTGGTCAGTTAATAACCTCCAGTGATGAATCTGTCTCAGGTAAAGACCCTGAATTATTTTTTATTTCAATAATAGACTGTTTTTAGAATATGCTTTCTATGTTAAATTCCCAGTGAGTACTTGAGGACTAGAAATCATTACCACTGAATTTTAAACTCAGGCGATTTAGGAAAGCATAATAAGGTCTAGGAAAGCCATCCTTCATGGAGAGGAGGCATTACTATACAAGGGGTCACATGAGAATTATTCTGGGAAGAAATGTGGTTTGAAACACTGTAATAAATATATATATAATCTTTTCAGAACAAACTGGAAGATGTAGGACCCTGAAAACATCTTTTCTGTTGGAATGCCAAAGGGAAAAAAAGAGAAGCCATTTGAGAAAACATGAGTTTAAAAGTCTTGGGAAAAAGCAGGCCAGGAGTAATCACTTACATGATACAGGCGATGACAGGGAGCTCTGTAGGCGGACTCTTTACCAGCTGAGCTGCCAGAGAAGCCCCAGGGACAGTGGTAGCTAGCATATACTGAGTATGAGCCAGTCACAGTACCAAGTACCTTACACTATTTCCATCACTCCTTGCAACACCCACTCATGGTAGATACTATTGTTATTCTGACTTTTGTAGACTAGGAACCAGAGACTTGGAAAATTTGAGTAAATTGTCTAATACCATACATATAAAAATAGTTACATTCACATTGACATTTAAAAATATATACCATGTCCATGAGTAAGAAAATATTACATGTCAAGGTGTCAATTTCCTCAAAACTATATTAGCATTGTAGTATAATTTCAACAAATATTCATGTGGAACCTCCTTTGCTTCTCAACAAAGAGTTTTTTAAAAAAATTGAAAAATGGCTAAAAGCAGTCTAATTTAGAAAAACCAAAAATAAAACAAGAATAACAATGAGACAGGCACTGACAGATACAAATAGAATGAAAGGTCAACAAAATGTTCCATTAAGGCCATTACCAGACATGAATATTCTTGAAAACTCTGAATATGATTGATACAGTATTTCATACTAGTTAGGAGAGGAAAGCTTATTACCTTATCACCTTGAATAAAAAAATTTACTTAATTCAATATTACCTTTCACACCACAAAAAAGCTAGAAGAAAACAGAAATAATTATGTACCTAGTATCCTCCATGTGGAAAAAGAATATTCAAGCAAATGATTAAAGAAGAAATAAATAAAATTATGAACTTGACCTCACATATTTTGGAATGTAAGTTTAGGAATAAAAGTCAGGTATTTAAATTTCCATTTTAAAGGGCTTGGGCACAACCCTTTGTTCACATTTGTGTTACTCACACCCATGGATTGAACACCCAGGGATTGTGCTACAATCTCAGCTTCACCCCCGGTGCTTACCCTGGGGCCATTAACAGCAGCATTTGCGGAGGGGCTCCTTGGATGTCCTAACAACGTCTGCTACTCTGTTCTAGTTGGGGGTCTTTCAGAATGGTTTTGTATTTTTGTCTCTCCAAGCTAATTTTTAAACAACCCAGTTGGACAAGGAACTTAAATTACATGAAAATTTTACATAGAGCACTTGTATATTCTAATCTACAAACCCCTAGAGAGATAACTATCATTTACTCCATTTTATTTTTCCTATTAGAGAAAATATTTGGAGAAAATTAAACAAACAAAACAAAACACTTTTTTGGTGTGTTTATGAAAACAAGACAGGACAGAGGACTCCAGTCCTGAGACCTAGATTTTTGTCTTGGTCAGGAAGTCATTTCTGTTCTACATTTGCCTCATAGACTTTGCAAAATATGTTCATACACTTAAGAAGGACTCATATTAATCACTGTTACAGTTACATGTATAGAAAGAGATACCTATATAGAATAGATGAGATACCAGTTAAAATGAGATTTGCATTATTTCTATATAAACCCTTATGCTTAATAAAATTTCCAATATTAAGTCAAATCTTGTTCTCCTTCCTAAACCCCTGCCCTCCCCCTACCAACCACATCCTTAGGTTGACATCCTTAGGTGATGTGCTTTCACATACTTAATTATCTGAAAGTACTTGCGAGTAGAATTTAGCATACTACTAAAATGGTAGAAGTTTATTTGTTCTGGCCCATTGAAAAGGAAAATTGAGTGATCAAATTCAGGCTTCCAAAGATACTTAAGAGAATAAGTGATTTATTAGAGTTATTTGTTCTTTAAATGCACACAGCCAGGCAAAGGAAGCCTCAAACAGAGTTGAAATCCTAACACCTCCTGCTAAAGCTTGTGAACATCTGGTTTAGGAGAATAAATGGGTCATGTCAGTCATTATATGTAATGTACATGGATACCCACCAGCAAAGAATAACATAATTAGAAATTTAAGAAATGTGCAAAGGGCCAAATTGTCTATTTTGAGTGTATTAGAAGTTTTCAAGGTAAACTGGGAAAATACCAGTACAATTGGAAAGTCTAATTGATTTGATCTAAATCTTTAAAGTGGTCTTGCATAAGCTCTCCCAAGAAGTGCATATTTTATCTTGATGTATATCACTCTTTTGGATTGGATCTAAATGTCTTTGTCTTATATCCACTTCTAATTTAATAATAGCTACAATTTAAAGAATATTAATCATGTGCCATACATGGTGCTTATTTGCTCTTTACATTGTGCACTTACTTAAACTATGGGCATTCAATCATTCATAGCAGATATATTTCACAAAAATTACTATTTTCCACTACAACTTAGATGAGAATTTCAGAACCTTTGATTGATCTTATATTCTGACACTGAATTAATCTCCTGCTAGGATTAAAATTTATGAGTCCATGCTGTACAGAAGATGAAACATTATTAGAAAAAAATGACTAAGAGGAAAACAGATTTTTAAAAAATCAGAACTCATAATAAGTTGACTTGTTTAATAAGTAGTACTTAGAAGTCAACATTAATATTAAAACAAAAACATACAAACAAACAAATCTGTATAGCATACAGATTCAACCAAAATCCAGGATAGTAAATTTTAACTTACCTTCAGTTTCTGCTAGTCCTATGCCTACTCCTGTCTGTTTTATAGGCTCTTGCCCATTCTGTCCCATCTTTCCTCTGTTTAGAAAGGAAATAAAAGTTTATATACTTCAATTATGATCTTAAATGCAAATGTGAAGTCTAAGTTTGAAAAAATAGAATGTGACATTATATATTCAAACCTGCAACAAATTACTTGAATGGCATATATAAACATAATAAATTGATTACTATCATGTTAACTTTAAAGTAGATATTTGTTCATTATTCTTATTTAGGCTAAACATTGTACCTCAAAATTCAGTGCTCTATTCATGGACTCATTTGTCAAAGACCAGACCATCATGAAATCTTCTAATTTCATTTTGGAATGGGGATTTTTTTTTTTTTTTTTTTTTATCATTTTTAACTCAAGAAGGAGGAGGGTATTTTTTGGATCTACACTTTGTTATGATGAGTTGTATAGATCTTTTGGTGAGAAGGGAAATTTTGAATTGCATAACTTAAAATAATATTGAAATAATATGGATGTTTATTTCTTTCAGATCCTTCCTGTGCGTAGCTTATTGGCTTTTGAAGTCATCCTGCTTGGTCTCTACTTCTGACTCTATTACTTTATGCTGTCATTTAAAGTAAATCTACTTCTGGTGAAGACTATTTCTTCTTTTGTAATTTAAGGATAGTAACATGAGTTACAGTTTGGTTATGAGAAAATCACATGGAACATGTATATAAGTGCTTAGCACAGTGACTGAAACAGCATAATATTCAATATATATAAAGGTCTGATAGGTACTTGCATACATAATGGCTTTAGAATTCAGCCAAAGGCTGCAAACCATTTTTAGGTTTGGCCTTCAACTTCTTTTTGAAGGACAAACAGATGAAGAACTCAGGATTCTTTAAGCCCTGTGAGTTCAGAATATTGATAATGTAACAGCCAAAAGATTATAGGCACTTCTTATTTCTTCAGAGAAAAAGTTACATGGCATACAAAAGATTCTGAAGTTGCCCTTATATGTAGTTATATAAGATGTTCTAAAAAGATGGACTAAAAAGGTTTAAGGGTTTTTTAAAAAGGTGCTTGATCAAAGAAATGTCTTGATATTATACTTTCCAGACAGTAATTCTAACACAGCAGTATTTACTAACAATTCATTTTTATTCTCACAAAAATATTTAATTTGCCTAACGAGCAAAAATGTAACCATACTTATATCTTAAGAATCCAATTATATCTTACTTGAAAACGGCTCTAAAGATCCTCTTATCATTTTACTGAAATGGTTCTGCACATAATGAAATAGGAACTGATGTAAATTCAAAAATTATTTTACTTTGAAAGCCATTACATTGTTCCAATATAACAATCCTAGGTCAAAGTTTTAAGCACATATTTTTATTTATTGATATTGTGAAGGACAAAGTTAGAAATGTTAGAAATATATATATATAGTCTGCATCTGAATATGTACAAAAAAGTCTTGATTAAGCAATGCATAAAACTTCAACTTATGTAATTACTTCAGTGAGATTCACGACAAAGAGTTGATAAGTTAAAAAAATTAACTTTGCTGTATCTGCTACTATTACACAGGGAGAAAGCCTAATAGTAGCAATCTTACCTTTAGCAGTACCCTATATTAGTAGAGCTAGCCAAAACACAACCTGTTATGGAGCCATACTCAGTTGAAAGTGAGAAACATTTTAGCAGTGCTTATCTAGTAGATCAGAGTGCTAAAAAATTACTATTCTATTCTGTGCCAGACTTTAACAAAATAAATATAATTTTTAGTAATTGTAACAAGAATTTTTTGGATAATTTTTTATTTGGTCTTGAGGTTTAGATTTAATATTTTAATGATGCTATTCAGCTGCAGTACTTGCTTCTATTGAAAACTGATTTTAACATTTGGTATTTAGACAAAATGTATATTAGGTGCATTTCTAAGATTATACAGAAAACTTGCAGCACTGTGAAAGCTAAATGAAGTACAAAGGAAATATAACTGTGGGTCATATAAAGGATGCAATTTTTTTTGAATTCCCAATAAATAACCTTCAGCTCAGAACATTCTGACTGCACAAATGATAATGTTTATTTGTTAAACAATCACCAAGTAGTTATTGAACATTTATGCTAGCCCAAGCAATAATTGCGTTAGATACAAAGGGAGATAAAAGAACCACCAAATACTGCTTCTTACATATCTCCTGTAATGCTTTAGAAAAGAGAACTTTCTTTGGGCTCATGTGGCAAAACAATAGCTTCCTAGGCAGTTTGAAAAGCTTTTGATTTACAAAAGAAACAAGAAAATGGGAAAAAAACAAAATTGAAATGTGGTCTGTAGATTTAAAAAAAATCCACTTTAGACATTCAGATAATGAGGAAATAATATACTTTATGCTATGGAAGTTATAATTTGTCATCAGTGTTAAATTATATATCTTGAAAGGTACAGATAAACTGGAAGGTACAGGTAAATTGGAAGTGATGTGTGGTGCAAAACCTTTACTGACATACGATATTTACAGCTTGGAGACAGGAATGCAATGACTTTGTGGAAATTCTCTTCTGTTAAATTGGATCATCAATGTGTGGACCTACGAGATCGTATGCCTTTTAGAAATCATTGCCAATAAAAATGACCTGATTAAATACAAGTAAGTCCATAGAATCCACAACCTATATCTTAAAAAAGTAGATGGAGAGATAATCCAATACTGAGTCAAGTAGGAAAAACATATCCTGAAAATCACAAAATAAACATATTTTTCACTGTACAAATCTATTTTACCCCATTATTTTGCTTTTATAAACTTGAGCCATCATCTAAATATTAGAGCTCTTCTGGGGATCAAAAGGAAAGATTTGAAAAAAAACCTTGACATTAAAACAAAGAGAAGTAAAAGTTCCACTCCCAGGGAAGATTTCACTCAACAAAAGAAAATGAAAAAGACCCTCTAACAAGGGCCCAGGCCAGTGGTTCACAAACTCACTCTGTAAAAGGCCCGACAATGAAGGATTTGAATGGTCTCTGCTGCAATCACACAATTCTGCCCCTAGAGCACACACAATATTAGGTAACACATGAGCAAGCTGGTGGGGCCGTATTCCAGTAAAACTTAACATATGGACACAAATTTCCAATTCACACAATTATCATGTATCACAGAATGCTATTCTTCTGGGCTTTTGGGAAACATTTAAAAATGCAAAAGCCATTTTTAGTTTTTCCCAGACTTTACAAAACCAGGCAGTGGGCTGGATTCACCCTGGCCTAGATCCTGGGGCTGTGGCCCAATGGCATTTTTGAAAACTTAACAACTAGTTACTGGAGAAAGTCAGGAAGTTTAGATTTTTATATTGGAACATAGATAACATATTTATCTTGGATTTATCTTGGATGCTACTAAATTTTGCCACCAATATGACTAAAACCATTCTAACACATTCTAAACACAATCTGCCTTAGTTTTGCATTTTATTTGCAATATGATTTTCTTGAGGCTTAACATATTATAAATGAACTTTATTCCAAGAGTATCTATTTGGGAACCTATATATAGCTTATTACTTGTTCTAGAAAATATGGTTCCACTTCAAAATATTCCATTTTAATGGTAGAAGAATTTATAGTTGAAAAGTTATTAGTAGTCCATGTGTTTTCTATTTCAAATATGATATATGAGCTCTTTATATATATTTAAATGTCTCCTGATTCAAAATAAATTAATCTATACACTATATGATTAAAGCATCCACATACTACTGCTGCTGAACTTCCTTCAGCATCAGTTCAGTCCAGTTCAGTCGCTCAGTTGTGTCCAATTCTTTGCCACCCTGTGGACATCTAAGTTATTATTTTAGCAGCTATTATTGAATGTTATTAAATGTTGAATATTGATAATATTCAATACTGAATGTACTGATTAAGTAGTCCTGGTAGTGACCAGCATTCATCCTTAGACTTCACTAAATTAATCCAATCTTTCCTGAATAGTCTATTTTTCTATTGACGCAAAGAGTGGAAGTGCTTCAGAGACACTGACTCAAACCTGGATAATTATCTAGTTATTTCCTTTCCATTGGTAAGAAAAGCTTACTCATGATGCTGTTAACTTCGTAGTGGAAAAAAAAGAGAGCCACTTACATCCTTGGAATAGGAAATAGATTAGTCTCCCCTGCAGTGCTGCCGCTTCCTTCACTGTCCACGCTATACCCACTGCCAAAGCTGCTGCCCGAGGAGCCAGTGGACACGGAGCTTTCTGCAGGCCGCTGATTGGTGGGCTTGGCTGCATGGTGTGGGAAGAGTCAACGCCACAGTCAATCAATGAAACTCCAACTGACCTCCAAATGCAACTTAAACGTCTTTCTTCATTTACATTATAAAGAAACAGCTCTGCACCAATAACTTTCAGTGGCAACAGTAAAGCCCTCGATTGTTTTTGTTGGACAAAAGAGAGAAGCAAAATCACTTCTAGGGATAAATCATCAGATTTTTAGACTGAGTTAAATATTATTATTATCTGTTGTGATTTATTTTTACTGTATTACAGTAATAATATGGCAAGCAAATAAGAATTGTGGCTATTTCATAGAGAAAAGGCTTTAGGAAGACTTGGGTAGATAGAAGTGACAGAATATGTGAAAATTGCTTCAATATTTTCCATATTAATAACCAGTAATTTAAGAAGTCAAGGTGCAAAATAGATAATTTCAGGAAATGATTATAATTCTGGACTTGTTTGTATGCAGCTCTACCAACTGCCTCCAGCAGGTTTGAAAATTTGAAGATAGTTATTTCCCCTTAGTCATATCCTAGTTTATGAGTGGGAGTTGTTTTAAATAACCCATGAGTTTGATTTTTGAACATAAGAATTCATATTCCCATAGAAGAATTATGAATTTGTATTATAAATTATGCAATAAGTGAATGGTAATGTTAGCAGAGTTCTAGATTAGAGATTTGGGAGGAAATTTTGATGCCAAAGAAATGAAGAGGAACAAAGAGTTTCCTATTTTTTGTGGGGGTTGGGGAGATGCTCTAGGCAGATTTTTGAAACTATCATTTTTCTTTTGCTGTGTGGTCAGAGTTTTAAAAGTGTGAGCTTTGATCTCACAGAATATAGTTTTGAATCCCCAATCCTGCTGAAGTAACTCTAGGAAGTCTGTTTCCTCATTTGACAATAATGGAGTCAATAAAGCCTCCCTCATAAAATGATGATAATGAGGAGGGAGATAAAGCTGGAATACAGTAACCCACACTTCTTTGTATTTTGATTTTCTTTG
Source organism: Odocoileus virginianus (assembly GCF_023699985.2). Taxonomy (NCBI): domain Eukaryota; kingdom Metazoa; phylum Chordata; class Mammalia; order Artiodactyla; family Cervidae; genus Odocoileus; species Odocoileus virginianus. The sequence continues at coordinate 77,077,732 of NC_069674.1, forward strand.
CTATATTTTCTTTGCTAGACCTCTTCTTCAGGGCTTTATCATTGATGGTTGTTTCCCAGTCTTTGAGAGTATCTGGTCCCTGACAGTGAATCCACCTTGATTCTCTTCTAGTTTTAGATATACTCTAAGCTGCAAAACTACTTCAATTCTCTCTCCTCCATAAATACTCTTCTACTGTTTAGTTAGGGGTTTCTTAAGCAGTTGGATGGATCCACAGCACTTGGTAAAGAGTTGATAATCTTTTAATGATCTTATATTATAAACATTTTTCTTAAGGAAATGTATAAAAGCACAATGGCAATCTGGCGGTGCTTTAAGCAGTATACCCAAATAAAATAGAAAACATAGATACTGTGAAGGAAATCATTTGAGGGCAGGAAACTCTATCAGATTAGCTAGGATCAAGTCTTTCAAAGGTTTTAAGTTTTTTTCTCACTTCTTCCCTTCCGTTTCTGAAAAAGCAGTTTCTCTAAAGCCACCAGAAATTTTCATACCATCTATTTCAGTGATAGTAGGATTCTTTTTCCAGAATATAGAAGGAAGAGATATTTGATAATTAGTCAATTATATGTCAGATGTGTATTAAATTGGGAATAGCTAGTTAGAAAAGTGCCTGAATCTTCTTAAGTAACCAGTCACCAGTGAATTAAGAGTAACGTATAGGACTAGATTTCCAGAAAAAGAATAATAATCATAATGCTTGTTTAACATTCTCTTCGACTTATGTAGAAGAAACCTGGCTGATGTGTTAAAGACTTTTTAAAAGATAAAGTTATGAAATGCAAGGGTAATAGGACATATAAAATTATGAACACACTTAAGTAGATTAAACTGTATAGTCAACTGCATAGTGAGTCAGACAAGTCAACGGATTGTAAACAAGGAAAAGCTATCACACTTTTTGATTGTCAATAGATAATTCAACTAACTATATTGTTAATATTTTTAGTATGATACTGAATGTAAGAAAGTGATTTCATCAACTGAAAATCCCAATATATTATTTTCAAAGACAAACCTTAATTAATAGACATTGTTTTTAAATTCAGTTTACTAACTTAAAACTTTATTTTTTTAAATCCCTAGCAATCTCACAAATCTCACAATACATCAAAATATCCAATGATGTCTTATTATTTACATTTCAAAATATCTAATCTTTTCTTTGGCAAACTTTGATTTTTACCTGATGCAGTTTCTAACTCTAGTCCTCTTCTGGGATATTTGAGAAATGTGAACAGAATATGAAACAAAATAATCATAGGAAAGGAAAAAGGCTAGAAATAAATGTAAGGAAACAGTTTTTTCATATTGCCTAGGTGAATGGAAATTTCATGTGTAAAAACTATTAAAGTGTTGCCAATATTTTAAATGCAAGCCAGTAATATTTAAACAAAGAAAATGAAATATAGGGAACATATACAAATTTCAGAATAAATTTCAGAACAGATTTCAGAAAAATAAGTAAGTCCACCTTTGTAAAATGAAATTACAAAATCTAAAGAAATTTTGGGTATTTAGCTGAATAACTCAAATGAATCTATATGTTTGGTATTATTTTAATAAAAGTCTGTGCATGACTGCATTTTTTTCGTAACCTGACGTAAATATAGAGACAGCCTGACATTTAGTTTCTGAAAATGAATTCAATTATAATGCAGAATATATCTTCCCTGTACAGGGCTATATCTTATGTTGCATAAAATGAAGTTAAAAATATAGAAATGCAGTTTTGATGAGCTGGTGCTAAGAGTCCAAATATTTTAATAGTTCCTTTTCAGTTACTTGAAACAACACATCTATTTACTAATTTTCTTTAATTGAATCAGCTCCCACATAAAAAACCATCGATTATATTCAACTAAATCTGTATTTCTGCAAACCTCCAACAGTAAGTTCTAAAAGCAATGAATAAAGTGCTTTAAGGACTTTCTATTAGAGGCCAGATTGTAATTTCAAGACCTCTCATGATTTCAGTCAAATTCTTGTTTGCTTTATCAAATCTGTTTCATTTACCTTATCATCTGTTGTTTTCCACATGTACTTCTTATAATTTTCCTTTGTATACTCTTCACTGAAGCTCATTCAGACCACTCACTTTGAATCTCTATGATTTGGTTTTTCTTCTCCTGAGCTCTAGCCAAGTCTCTTTCCAATTTTGTTATACCTTCCTCTGACCCTGTCGTTTTCTCTGTCTAAATGATACTCATTTGGAAAGGCTCAGTTCAGAGAGAACCTGTTTCATACATCTCCCTTATCTTCACAATCAGAAGTGAACTCTCCTGTATCTAGACTCTCACAGCACATAACTTGTACACCTTTTACAGCAATAATCACTTTCTATATTTATTTGCAGTTGTTAGAGTCATGTGGTTATTGGAAGCAGAACCTACCTATGTTTGTTCCCTGGTAGCCTTCTTAAAAGCTTAATCCTGGAACTATGCTGAAGCAATATTTAATAAACTGATAGTAAACATTATAATAATGATAAAATTCTTTCCTTTAACCAAACAGCTTAAAATATCTGAGTGATATAGAAGATTTTTCAATTTTTAAAAATCCAGTCAATCCCATGGATGGAGAAGCCTGGTAGGCTACAGTCCATGGGGTCGCAGAGTCTGAGTGAGTTCACTTCACTCTGTGTTGATACAAATCAAAAATATCTCATCAGAAACACCACAGTTGTTTTTTTTTTTAACCGCATGTTCTTTGTCAATGAAACTTCGGGTGATCTAGTTTTTCTGGTTAACATTTAAAATCAGAGATTCAACTTTAATCTGTCATACTGCATAGAAAAATATGATCACTTGACCAGATGTTTTGTCATACCAAATACCCCAAACTGGTTTGACTGAAAGAAATATTTAATGATAACACACAAAACAGGGGAGAGCATAGCCTTGTGAATTCATAGCAGACCATGAATATTATATATATACACACACATATATATTTCTACAGTGGAGTGACAGAATAATACATATGGTAACATTCCATGGGAGGTACTAGAGGGTGCTAACACAGATATTAGCACTTCCGCTGACTGTAACTCTTGGTGTACAGATAGGAGGTAAGCTCTGGCTTATATTTCAGTAAAATGTCTCTCTACATTTCTTGTAGAAAATAATACTTGAAAACAGTGAAACTAAATATGACTTTTCATAATCTTATGATTTCAAAATTAACACTTAAAAAAAATCTCTTCATTCTTCCAAATCTTTAATAGAATTTCAGAAATCATGTACTATGTACCTGTGTATTACATATGAAAATATTTATTTTACATTAGGTTTGTGACTTTTTAAATAATGAAAAACATTTTTGGAGCCATTTTCTTAATGAATTACATTTTGGGAAGCCTATTTTCTTTTTGAACTTTTACTTGTATTTTCAAGAACCAACTAGAAAAAAGAATGTATCAAATAAATATGTGATGGTATAAGTCTACTTCTAGAGAGAGGGTTCCTATATACACTAGAAGAACAAATACTAGCATGCTGAATCATTTTGGGACTCATTTATTGAAGGGGCATTTCAGGTAAATTAATTTTATCTTCTGTGAGGCAATTCAATCTGTTTTGAATTATTCTCTGACCTCTTCATTTTCTGAGGCTGCTAGATGGTTAGACATCATTTTCTTTGATTACTCCTCTGTGGCTAACCTTTATTAAATAGGGTAGTGTCTCTTTGACTGCCCATCTGTCTTCAATTAGCTTGCTCTGTTGATTTTCCCCTGTACTATACATACATCTTTAAAAAATGCAGAACTATTACTGTACCTACCACATGATGGCAGCACAGTGTTCAAAGTGCCAGATCGAAATTGTGGATGACTAACTGCACAATCATGGACTCTAAAATTAACTAGTTCCAGAACTATCATCTTGTTTATAGAAAAACTAAGCCCCTCTCCTTTGTTTTTTTTAAGTTTAAAGTTTAAGTGACTTTTTCCAGGTCACACATTCATTAATGAAAGAGAATCAAGACTAATCAAAATTAATGGAAGTGCTCATCCAGTTTTCTATAATATTGAATTGTCTCAAATTAAGTGTTGTCTATTATAGAATTCAGTGCTTGGAATGTATGAAGCCTGTGCTATTCTTTCACTGGTTTTATGTCTCTGGTCTAGCTCAAAGGTGTTTCCAAATATTTCAGGAGTAATTTATTATGTAGGTAAGCCTATAATTTCCTATTATATAATATTCCTATATGCAGTATTAATATTATCTTCATAGATACAGTGTATAGGACTTTACAATCAATTGTTTGGAATTAAGATAAATCAATCAATAACTCTTTTATTTCAATAGTATAATGATGGAACTGAAATAACTGCCTATTGCTGAAATTATAGCATGCATTTTCATTGTTGTTCTTTAGCTAGTATTATATTTACATTAGTGACCTTTTCTACTTTACCCTTCACTCTATTTTCTATCTATTATCATTGTTGCTTTTGTGTTATTTTACCAAAGAGATCTTGCAGCTTTATCTCATTTGCTGATTGGATTTGGATGGAGAGCAAATGTCAGATTTTAATTTCCACTGTTACCAGAATTATTGGTAGGTTTTTCCTTGAATTATGTCTGGTAACATTTTTAGGTTTTCTACTACCATCCAAGAGTATTAAGAAGAGATATTGCATCTTATAAGGACTTTAGAAATTTATATACTTTTTTTCTGATTTACTTCAATATATTCAGTATCCAATTAGGAAAAATTTAAAGGAAGACACTAGAAAAATGGTCTAGGTGTCTTCAATATAATTATCTGTATTTGTAACCTCCAGATTGTAATTATTTACATTTGTTACCTCCAAATTATGTCTTCACAAATAAAAGTATTTAAAATAGACACCTCTAATTGGTCATTTGTAAACTCTTGGTTAGGGCAGTGGAAGGATGTCACTACAATATTTTCTAAATGAAAAATTATTGGTGATTTTATTACTTCTCTCCCGGGGTTGCCGAAGACAAAATTAACACTAACACTGGGCTTGGTCCGTCAGAAATATATATGTATGCATATATCAGAAAGTTATAACAAACTTACAAAAATCAAAATACGTCCCTTAAAATATTCCGTTTTATTCACATAGTAGCTTCTTTGAGACAGGGAGATGATGTGATGCCTCAAAGTTCTGTCTTCAGAAAGATACTAAAGCTTTTAAACCTGCTTGCACTCTTCCCTCTCCATAAGGTTCAGTGTACTATTGTTCTGTATTTGTGCTACAATGTTGCCTTTTAGTGAGTCTTACTTTCTAAAGGTGTTTTTGGTTAAGAACATGTTTTGGAAGAAACTACTTAAAGATTAAATGTGAATCAAAATTTCAGATTAAATAATGGATAAATGTTTGAATAAAACATCATTAAAGTTAATTCATTTTATCTTAAATAAATTTAGTTTCTAATTCCAGCTATGTCCAAACAAATAAAATGAACAAAGAATTTATCAGGGACCAAGTTTTTGTGCTAAAAAATGCTAACACAATTAAGATCTTTAACCTTAAATGACACACACACAAAAAATCTTTAAAAGATTCATAGTAAGGAGAATCCTATTTGAAAGAAAAAATATTCAAGGGCATCAATTTTTCAAGGGCAATTCTATTTTACAATATTCTCTTTTGAAACTTAAATATCCTCTCTCTTGCAGTTTGCTTGTAAAAGTAATTATATAGTCACTTTTGAAAAATGTTCTTCATAATCCTGAAACTGATTACTAAGATCATGAATACTTGGATAATAAGGATGTTATTCTTAAATGGAATCCAAATATTTTGATTTATATAAAAATCCTGCCCAAAGGAGGCATTTCCAGTACAAAAAAATAGAAATTAATAATAGCATACTGATTTATATGGCTAATGCTACAACAAACACTCAGCATTATTTTTCATTATCATTCAAATATAGTCAGTGGCCATAAAGAGGAATCTGGACAATTATCTGATAAATACATGTCCAGTCCCATGGAATCTAAAGTCTCTAATTAACTTCATTAATATTCCTACCTTCTCCAAATAGATTATTTCCTCTCCTCCTATAGTTGGTTGTGTGTTAAGTTGCTTCAGTCATGCCTGACTTTTTGTGACCCTATGGACTATAGCCTGCCAGGCTCCTCTGTCCATGGGATTCTCCAGGCAAGAATACTGGAGTAGGTTGCCATTTCCTCCTCCAGGGGATCTTCCTGACCCAGGGATCAAACCTGTGTCTCTTATGTCTCCTGCATTGGCAGATGGGTTCTTTACCACTAGTGCCACCTGGGAACCCAGTAAAATGTAAAGATCATGAGAGAGAGCCAGACCAGAACAAAACAATGTTCTACTTTCAGATATTTGTTTCTACACATACTGTTGTCTGGTTACAAATAAACTTAAATCTACTAACTGCGTTGTTCTTCAATTTCAGTTTAAGATAGAGAAAACTCAAGCTTTTGTCATCCTTAAAATTCTCCCACATATCTTTAATTGGTTATTCAATAAATAGTACTCCAATGAGAGATTCATGGGACAGTGATTTTTGTCTATTGTGTTCACTGCAAAATCACTAACACTTCGAAGAGTTTCTGAAACATGCTATTCATTTAAAAAATGTGTGTATGAATGTGAATAAATGATGAGCAACTAATCTGAGTAACTAGCAACTAATCTGAGTAACCCAGATAATATTTTCTATAAATGATAAATATATATTTTTAGAATTCCCTTTTTAGATTTAATTACTTTAAAAAATACTGAATTATATCCTTAAGGATTAAAGATTAGGTAAGGTTTGAAAAACTCAAGTTTTACTTAAATTTGAATCAAAGTGATGATCTTCAATGTTTTTATTGTCATTTAATGCCAAAAATTAATTTTCAATATGTAGGGCTACTGGTATAGATGATACAATAGAAGATAAAAGAAACAACTTATAAATGATTTTTTTTCCAATAAGTTTATCAAAATAATGACACAAAATAAAATGTATTTACCTTTATAATGCTTTCACTCTACCTTAGGCTAGAAACAACTTGATTAAAGTTGACAGACAACTTATCAGTCAAACTTCAAAATTATATGGGCATATAATCATAATTTAATCTAAATCATGCTCAGTAAGTTAATTAAGATAAAATAAAAATAGTCAATCTTAAATTATTAATTACCATTAATTAGCAAGAAAGTAAGGGTTCTGAAATGCATTACAAGAGATATAAGGCATAGAAAACTTAAGAGACAAATATGATAATTATATCTTGTGAGAAACATCTAATTATCCAACTTTCTTGACCATTGGAAAAATTATGATTATGCCCATGTGTAGAGCAGTGGCTCCTAAACATTTTGGTCTCAAGATCACTTTTATATTCTTAAACATTACTGAATTCCTCAAAGAACTCTGTTTTATGTGAGTTACATCTACCAATATTTATCATATTCAAAATTAAGAAAAATTCAACATGAACAGTTGAGAAATACATTTTCCATTAGCCATCAAAGCAGTGATATTGTGCCATGTCATGGAAATGTAGGAAAAGTTCATGCATACTACAAAAGAATGAGAGTGAAAAAGGCAAATAACATCATAATAGTCTTAAGAATTTTTGATCTTGTAGAGTCCTGAAAAGATCTCTGGAATGCCTAGTGATCTATGGACACACTTTGAGAATCACTGGTCTAGCTCTACAGTGATGCACGTGAAGTATGAACTGTGAAAATGAAAGAAACACAGCAGTTAGCACCAGCCTTTTTCGACAATCATCTTAAACCAGTATCCACATGACAATCATTCTATGGTGACTTTTAATTTTATTTTCTATACTAAAAATGATCAAGTTGTATCACCTTATTTGAAAAGTTGTATCATCCTTTTCATTTCTCTAAACTTTTGTAGAATTTGTTCACCCAGAACTTCACAGCTTTAGAGGAGTAAGGTCTGAGTTAAATATTATGTGTGTCATAAAAATTTGCTTGTCTCTACTAGTTTTGCTTTTTTTAAAAAAAAAAACAAATACCTACTTTATGTTACACAGAAACCCAGAGTAAATAATGAAATTTGGCAGGCATAAAATAATGCAAATTCTTCCCCAGATGGATTTTCTCTACATAAAGTCACTTCAGTTTTCTTGTACATTAATAGTTGGATGGAGCCAAAGTAGCTATTTAAGAGACATCAATAGCAATGACAATGCTTCACAACAATTGAAAAGTATAGAAAGAATATATATATTGCCATACAGAAAGAAATTTGACTTGTTCAGTATTAAAAAATACACTTTCTCTCTCTCTTTAGATTCCAAGCTCATTTCACATAGTCAGATATGACCTGTGTGTGTAACTGAATAACTTTGCTGTACACCAGAAACTAATATAACATTGTAAATTAATTATCCTTCAAAATTTTTTTAATAAAAATAAAGGTTATAAGAACTCTGAAAAAAAAATTATGTGACCTGCAAGAACTTAAAAAAATGCAGTTTTTAGTTTGAAGTGTCTCAATGAGAAAAAGTTGACTTTGCTTCTGTGTTGAGAATAAAGCAAAATTTATTCTACTGTCTTTCTCACGTTTAAAAATAGACACCTACCTCCTAACTTTATCAAGAATTTTCTTAAAAGTCTATCTGTTCTTGGTTGATTCGTAATATTATTTTGATTTGTTTCTGTTCAAATTATCAATTAACTTTTATTTTTCAGTATTTTAAAATGCATTGAGGTATAAAGCTATGGTTATATCTACATTATTCCTAATCAAGCATATAAAAACCTCAATACCCCAATCAAATATTGCTGATATGTTTTCATTTAATATCCAAAATGTTTATTTGGTACCTCAATAACTGAAATGTATATTTACACATTCAACAAAATAAGAAAATAAAAAAGGCTACTGTTCACAGTCTGACTCATATGTAAAGATTCCTTCACCCTATCCCATCCTCATGTCCCCCCCTTCTCCCCAAAGATTATCTTGCACAGCAAGAATGGGTGGAATATCATGTTTTATATAATATAACATACTAAGATGAAAAGTGGAAAAAAAATCAAGTAATTCATGGATAGATATCTGGAATTAGGCAATATTGGTAAGTAGCTACCTAGTGCCTTTGGCATTCCTCTGCGTCTCCCCTGGTTCCACGACCCCTCCTACCTGCCCGGGTGACAACGTTCCCAGCCCCAAGCTCAGATTGGACCCTCTGTTCAGGAGGGTGCATTGTGTTCCCATTAGCCTTCTCATGCTCCACGCTTCTCATTTCTTGCCTCCATCAGCATTTACTTGCCTGTCTCATTTCCTCAGGGTCCTGCTCTCTGCTGGTAATTTGATAAATTACCTTTTTGAAAATATATTTGCTCAAACCTAAAGTAAAATAATTTGCATTTTAAAAACTGAGGTTAACTTTGTTAAAAGACATGTCATAAATAGCATTTACGGGACTTTGGCATGTTAAGAATTAGGCCTTTCTCTTCTTGGATCACATGTTACTAGTCCTGCTCAATCAAACAGGCCCATAGCTAGATCATGTGACAAAGGCACAACAATGCTGAAGCCAAGTTTGATACTTAGGCCAGTTGGTCTTACTATTCACGTCAGATGAAATGAACATGTAAGTCCTCAGTATGAACCAGGAATTCTTTACATGGATGGCTTGATGAACTCATGGCTGTTACCAGAAAAAAGCAAGAGTATCCGATGATGACAGGTCAGTGAATTCACCTTTGGGAAGGAAGTTCCATCCACAAGAGGCAGCGTCATGTGATCAGAGCTATATACTTAGTCTGTGACTCTGCACGTACAGCAGAGATACTTCTGGCAATAAATGTTAAATGATTACAGATTTTTGAAAATGCATAATCAATCATTCTAAGAAAATATGGAAAACTCTTAAAAAACACAAAGCTTTAGAAGAACATTTTGATTTTTATAAACAATAACAAAAGAAAACCCTTGCCCCAAGAGAAATAGGCCGAAAATTTTGAAAGCTGAAATCCAATTTAATTCTCTTAGATTTCTATTGGCTACTCACTTGCTGTGTTCATATCAGTACAGTTTGTTTTCATTTAAACTATCCCAAGTTTTATTTTTAAAGCTTTTCTCGTCTGCCTTTCTTTCACAAACACAGTAAACTGAAGAATATAAAGACTTTTTTTATTAACCTCTTGCATACATTCCAGATGATTTCACCTCCCAATGATCTCATTCTGATTTCTTTTCTGATCTTCACTTTCCTTTTGGACCCTTTCCTTTCCAGAAACAGAGAATGCCAAATTCCTTCTGACCAAAGTGACCATCTACTTCTGGCCGGACCCAAATGGACCACTGATCGGCTGCTGCCCTGTAACCACCACTTCCCTCCACTCCCAGTGCCCTCCCTGTTTCCCAACCCAGCCACCCACTACCACTCGCCCAAGACAGCAGGTCTCAAAAAGAGATGGCTTAGTCAGAGTTCACCGTGGCAACAAGGACAGGAAACTCTTCTTTGACAGGTACTGCAAAGGAGTCTTACGGAAAGTGGGGTTTCCAGCAGCCGTCTATGGAAGTAGCTTCAGGCTTTTCTCCTGAATTCAGCCACAGCAAGGGACCCTCAATCACAGTTCCCTCACACAACTCAATCATTTCCCTTCTCAGCTAGCCTCTCCAAGCTGCCCCAACAGTTCTTACTGCCCAGGGTGGAGGGATATTTCTACCCATCCTTTATCAGTGTTTCTAAACTTCAAGCTCACTTAAAAATCGCAGCATCAAACAAAAATAGCTCAGGAATTAGCAATGTCCCTAAAATGCAATATATTCAATAGCAACTAAAGTTAATTTTCAAGGTTTTAAGAATTTTTGTTTTAGTTTTGGTATGGTTTTAAAAAACAACCTATTTTTAAAACTCTCTTCCCAGGCTGGTGTTACCGTCTAAAACGGCCAGGCCTGTATTCAACCAAACCAACTGGCTTGGAAAAAAAACATCTCCAGGGATTTCTAAATACAAACAGAGAGTTGTTTAGGTATCAGGATGAGCTGGCACAATCTGTCTAGTCCTTCCTTTCAGGTTTCCTAGCATGCAAGTAAACCCCGGAGGGAGAGAAAAAGTTCCTTCTGGCTCACTCTGTAGTTCATACTTGACCCATATTTTATGCTACTTCAAGCAGAAATCTGCTGAGAAGCTCGCAAAAAATACATGAAAAGCTCTTTAGGGACAATTTCACCACCCTTGATAGAAATGACTACAGATGTGCACACAGCCTCCTCTGCAGAGACTGCTTACTGCTGCACTCGACTTGTGCAGTGAGAAGGTTTTATTTCCTTAGTTGGTGGCAGCTTAATTATCAGCCTTCAGAAAAGAGGATCAAGTAGGTAAGCAAGTCTAAATTGTATTCCGCCATCATTTCTAGCAACCTCTAATCACTGGTAAGGACTTGAGTGTAAACAGCAAATAAGCACATGACCATGGTTTTTAGTGAAATCAAGGAGAGCTGGATTTCAAAGGAGCCAATGTATTTAAAAAACAAAAGCTTAGGCACTGTTATAAGACCAGGGTTAGATTGCCGATTCTGACAATTCCCAGCCAAGTGTTCTTTATCAGTTATGCCACCCCCTGACTCTCCAACGGCTCACTCAGAAAACAGAAATGAGAATATCTGCAATGAATCCCTCATCCACTAGGCGTGATAAAATGAGAAAATGGGTGATGAAGCACTTTTTACATGAAGAACTACTGCAAATGTATGAGAATATTCATTTGCGCATGATTCAAAGAAAGAGAATTAAACATGTTTTGCTAAAAATTTTAAAACCAATATCTAAAAAAAAACTCAGACAAAATACCATATAGAAATACTTACATCAAGATAATTAAAAACAGAGTGAAATAAGGGAAGCATTTGACTACGGTGACATTTGTAATTATGGAATATTTGCAGTAAGAAAATGAAGTAAGAAATCAATTGAACTTATTTATTTGATGAAGAAAAGGCGAGAAGTGGAATTATAAGTACTCTTGGAAGGTACTAGTAAGGCTAACTAGAAAAGGAAAATTGTCCTTTGGTGATAATCTATAAACTGGCTTGAATAAATGTATATTTAGAATTATCTTTTAATATTTAAGCTGTTTCCTTAATTCCCTGCTAATTCAAGAAAATCACAGTTCATGTCTTTTGTATTGCCTCACAAATCTTCCACTGCTCCTAAATATCTGATTAGTTGGGACAAAAGCATATACAATTTTTAAGTTTTCTGAGAATAAAAAGAAATGCAGAAAGAAAAGTATGAGGCCTAATTTTAGTTTTGTGGAAGGTACAGAATAACAAAATCAAGTGTTTTAGGGCTGGAAGGGACTTAAGGACAGCTGACTTATTTTTTTTTAAACTTTCTTTGATATATGTTTTTGAATTACAATTAAATTTAAATTTGAATTACAATGATCATTTAATAATCACCCTGGTTTGATCCCTATCACTGTCAGTGAGTGGCATTCTTTCTTGGGGAAAATCTTACAAATATTGAGGTCAAGTTAGGGATTGATATTAACTTGTTTTCCTTCCTAACAGAGCCATGGAATCAAGTCCAGGTGCCTGCCCAAACCAAGGCTTATCAGATTTGTCTTCCTCTATCCAGAAAGCTGAGCAGATTGTGAAGTTAATCAGACGTGGGAGAAAGGAAAAGTGGAAGCATTGACTAGAATAGCCCAACCCCATCATTTATTTACATGTTTATGTAAGCTCTGGTATGTTTATTTGGTAACAATTCCCCATCTATCTTATAATGTTTCTGACATGAAACTTTGTCCTGCAACCCAATATACTATCATTATAGCTCTCACTAGCAATGAAGCAGAAACTCTGAATTCTCTATTGCAAGGAATCAAATAAGAAAGCAAAAACTGACACACTCATTTTAAACTGTATCATATAACAATCGCTCAGAACCCAGCAGGTTATGAATGAAATAAATATACTTTATTTATTACACAGGCACTTGTATATTCACATGCCCAACACAACTGATACACTTAACAACTATGGAAACAAATGGAAAATGTGTTTGCAGGATCAAGAGAGAACTTTTATCACGTAAAGGTGAATGAGTGCATTAACATTTTTCCTTTACTTTCCTCTAGGAATTTCCAAAATTCACTGAATTTTTAAAAAAAGTTACACTTAAAATAATATTCAACAAAAACTTATCTACATTCCAACTGGTATGCTAATTCAAATTGTGAGTGGTTTAAACTTTTATCACAATGCAACATATTTGTAGTCATGCTTGAACAGATTAGGTTAGTAGCATGCATTCCATTCTGCAATATGAATACTGTTAATCTATTTCCCAACAAAAGTCAAAAGATGCTCAGTGCATAGAAAAATACAAATCACTATAATCAATATATTATGAAACTGATCTTGGGACTTACACGGTGATGATGAAGTCCTGAAATGCCATGCCCACAAAAGCACATTAAAAAGTGGATAAACATACTTTATCAGACAATTTCTAAAAATTAAAAGATGAGGGCCTTAAATTTGGGGGATGTTCTCGCTGTGTACTTTGAACAGCGCCTTTCTGCTCACCTCCTTCTGGCTTGACTGGTCCATCAGACATCACCTTCCTGAGGGCTAGCTGGCTTTGGTCTTGGTTGCCATTGGCTGGTGGAGGCAGATTATCAGACTGAGTTCTTTGAATGGGGAAGACTCCTGCTATGCTGTGTCTGTGCTGCTTCCTGGCATGATTAGACTGACCGCTTTTATGTGCTGCTGTGGCAGTGTGGGTGAGATGGAAACCCAGAGTATGTATCCTCAGATGGAACCAGCTTGAATGTCATTCATGCAAACATAAGTGATGTTTTGCTCTACTGAAATTAAGTTGTGTTTTCAAATGCTGAAATGACATCACATGCGCAGCACTAAAGGGGGTTAAAACTGGCTGTTTCTTTGGAAATGATGATTTTGGGAGATGGGAACATTCATTTATCTCCGTTGTTCGGCTGATGCCTTTTGCAAGTAACTGTGCCCCAGCATTTTCAAAGTCTCTGTACTTACTAAGTTCTTGTATCACTGTTATCAACTGAAATTACAGCAGTTAAAATGGGTGATTTGTTATGCTTTAGTTGATATCTTGACTTCAAAGGATTTCCAATGGTTAAAGAAAGAATAACCCTATAAATTTTCTGGAATCATAAACAAAGTGTGACCCAACTGAATGGGCCCAACTGTGCTACCTAATGAGGCGACGACATAGTCTCATCACATATGCTTGTACATATATTAATACTATGTACTTTTGAGAATATAAGAAACATGATTTTCTTCACAGCTTTTTTTTCAAAAGTCTAGAAAGTTTCTCACACAGAAATCTTCATCATTTCACATGCACAATTTATTAAACTTTTTAAGATTGATATGTCTTTTCCATTTCTCCTAGGTTCTAGAAGTTGACTGTTGGTCACATTACTCTTCTGTCTAAAATTGTTTAGTGTTTTTCAGAGGCGAGAATCTCATTGCTAGTCTGCTCCAAACAGTTGTGTGTGTGTGCTTTTTTTTTGTTTGTTTTTGGTGTAATGCCTGGAAAATTGGCAGCCACTTGTGCTTATAATTTCTGTATTCTAAAGGCTATTTAGGCACACACAAAAAGGATACACAACATGGCTTTGCCTGCAAACATCACAGACACAGCTCCCAAATACAATGAGCCAGGTTGGACGGATGGTAGAGACAAAGGAGAAACAGCCAGTTTTATTTTTGGTCTATGTAAACTAAAAAGAAAAAAAAAAAACTAAATAAGAAAGAGCATATTTATGTATTGATACTGTTCCTACACAGACAAGGGGACAGAGAACAGAGGGAGTAGGGAAAGCCAAACAGAAAGCAAATGCGGGAAGACAGCAGGAAGGAAAGGCAACAGATGAACATTAAGCTGCCATGCTGAGGAATTTATTTGCGTCTTTTACTTGGTTGAAGGCGGAGCTGTTGCACAGCAGCTTCGGCAGCGGCTATAGCAGCCCCTGCATCTTCCAGGTGGGTCTGAGTGACGCTGGTTTTGCTTTGACTGCGAGATGGTCCATGAGAGCGGAGATGGCCTTCGGATGAGGATTTCGAGCTACCGGGACTACTATGGGATTTCTCAATGGTGGGAACCTGCATGTCTGGTTACAAAAAGGTAAAACACGAGTTAAAGTTGCTCCAGCGTTCCTCTTGTCAAGCTTGGCTCACACAATTTGAAACCGTCTAAGACTGATGATAATTCTGTTTGGTTTTTGGCTCATTTGTGCAACTTCTCACCATATAGCAATGTGATTCACCATTTGGGAGACAGTTTTTGGGAAGAAAGACAAGAGGACGATAATCTTGAGAAGAGAGGATTGAGAAGAGGAATGCATTTGAAGTAATCATGTAAATGAATATATTGACATAATTTTACCAAGGAACTCTGCTAATTCTAGTGGAGACCAGGGGAGAAACGACAGGCTGACACTGCCACAGGAGGAGTTTTAAGTAAAAAAGATAGTTAATTCCTGGAGGAAGGGGTGTGAGTCACTGGGATACTTGGAAGTGGAGATGGTATTATCATCATCTCAGGTGATTTTAAAGAATGTACATATAAGATCACACATTTACTATGGCAGCTATACAGAGAGAGAGGTCTTTATACTGATCATCTTTCAGAATGGCAATCAGGGCAGAGTTAATCTGGCTACATGGAATCCAGAAATGATATATAAAATTCATAAGTAATCTATAGCACATATTGTAATCAGTGGTTTATCATATTAACTCAGTGGCCTTTGGACATAATCTCAGTTTTCTATCTTGTAGAATATTTGTATTTCTGACCCAAATTGCAAAAAACCACTTTTCAATTATGCTGTACTTCCTGAAAGAGGCAAAAAAGGAAGGAATACTCAGATCCAATATAAAACTTTTTATTTAATATTTATAAATAGCTCAGCATATCCTGGAAAGATACTCCATGGTTATCTCATACAGGCAGTAAATCAGTTTATGATGAGGATTAATGCTGTGTTGTAGGATAACTGGTTACTGAGCCTCCCAATGGAAAAGTTCTTTCAAATGAGAAAACTGTGCATACTGCCAAACCCAGTGTATAATGCTGCAATTTAAAAAATAATAGTTAAAAAAATTATAGAATTAGTTTGAATCCACTATTTAGGAAAGATTTAAGTATTTTTCAGCATACCAATTGTTTTGATAACCTAAGGAAAACATTTTTGATATAATTAAAATGCAAAATGCAAAGTTGTATGTGTCCATATATTACATTTATAATTAATAAGAATGTATGTATGAAAAATAGGGATATAAGCAATTAGAAGAAATATTTAAGAATTATAATGATGATTACATCTAGTCAATGTACTGTTGAGGATTTTCATGTTTTCTTTATGAAATATCCCAATACATTTTATAAAATCATATTATCTTGGATCTTGAGAGCTGGAAAAGACTCAATAGCTCATATAATGCAACCTTCTCCATTTTACAGATTCAAAAACAGAGAACCAGAGTGGTGAAGATCACAAAGGCATCGACTTAATTATGGGCTGATCTGAGACTAAAGTCCATTTCTCCAGATTCCATATCCATCACTCTTTGCATGATATTGTATTAAATATTTCCCAGTAGAACCCAACTTTTCAAAAAATATTAAATATACAGACACTTATATTCAGAAAGATCCTGAGTGAGCAAATAGACAAAAGTTTTGCTACTTGAAATATTTCCTACCCTTGGATGGGTCAGGGAAGATACCATGGCTTCTGCTTTTGATGACAGATGGCTTTGGGGACTGCTGGCTGCTCTGACTGGAATGGGACTTGCCATGATCAATGCTTTCAGTCTGTTCTTTGAGCGGATACCACCTAGGCGTGTTATCAAGGTGAGACGTGCTAGATAAATCAATCAGTACCTGAAAAAAAATGCAGTAACTGAATGAAATTTATGGATTAATCTATAATTCATTTGTTAATTTTTTTCTGTGATCTGAAATTTATTCAAGGACATAAAAGGATATAGTGTCTTTTAGGATGATAAGGCTGTCTTCCTCATTTTTCTTCATCCATAATATTGGGAACAATGTCTTGTGCATATTAAATTCTTCATAAATGTTTGGTTAAATTGAACTGTATTACATCTCTGACTATTAATTAAATTATTTGGAGATGATGCAAAAAGAGAGATTACAAGTCAATTTCTTTATGAAATAAAGTTTTCTTTTGTTAAATGGACACGTTCTAGTCCTAGACTTGGCTGGCAATTTTTTGAAGATTGTTGAATTTTAGTTACCAGAGGGACAAAATGAAAAGAATGGCTAATTTTAAATTATTAACTTATTCCATCTATTTTAAAATCTATCAGTTCACATTTGGAACAGGGATATGACCAACAATTTATGAAAAGAAAGCACTGCATCATGGTTTAATTGGCAATGTTTTCTTTTTCTTAGTGGCACATCAACAATGGTGCATTTTACAGTAGTTGGCATCTTAAATTTGATCAATATAAAAAAATGAAAACCAGCACAATGGATATATGCCTTAGGTTTATGTGAACAATAAATTATCAGGACTTCAGTAAATCAGCTTTTTGAAATAGGATCATAAATCTGATATAACAGTACACTCTAGAGTAGTCCTATCTAAAACCAAGATTAGTCCAAGTGGCTATTTCTCGTGGAGCCTGCAGGTGAAATTCAAATGGGAAAGAGGTACAGATGTAGGAACAAAACAAGACTTTGTGTCACTTAAGACTATGCAACTGTTTTCTATTGTTTCTATCAAAAGGATATCATATTTTCTAGGTATTATATATTTTTGGAGAGGATTTATTTTTCAATGATAATTCATAACTTCTGCTTTAAGCAAAAATCACTAAACAAAAATATGTATTTTTATTTTCAAACATTATAGATGAAAAAAAAAAATCACAAGATCTGACCACCCTGCCAGATTTCATAATTAGGTTACATTCCTTGTGATTTACAAAAAATTTGTTTTTATTGTTTTCTTTTACTTCTAGTTTTGCTTCTTAAAATATTTTGAGATTTTTCTGTGAGACACTTAAAAAAAATAAGAATATAAAATGTCACATCAAGTCTTTTATACATGGAATGAGGAACAGCAGTTAAATAACCTGAAAATGCATTTGAAAAAATTCAGCTCATTTTATAATAAATTTATCTCAAATCTTTAACATAGTCATTTGGATTCACAACAAGATTATATAACTTTCTATCAAACAATTAATATTTCACCTTGAAAATTAATTATAAAGTACATTAAGTGATAAAGTGAAAAATTTCTCCAAATATTCATCTATTCAGAGTCAGTTTGAAAATAAATTCTATTGACCAAAGAATTTTATCCAAAAATAGTTATTTTATACATTTAAGAAATTTCCTTTCCATCAAGCTTTAAATAAAGGCTTATAATGAAGCAAATGAAACATAAAAGAAACCATGGGCTCACCTCACCAAGAAAGTCATTGGAAGAAAATCTATCATAATCCCAGACTGTCACCTCCAGTGTTTTCTTCTTGAGCTACAGTTCAAATCAAAATGTTATTAACCTCATTCTCATCATAAATTTTTATTATACTCATATAACAGAGCCTTTTATTTTTATTTCTTGTACTCTGTCCATTTATGTAAAAATAGTTTTAATTTTATCTAAAACTGTACACTTACATTAAATATTATGTAAACTGTCAATCATTTTGTGGTCCAACTGAGTGTTTGATCATAAGGTACCTCACTGTTTTGCAAACAAAAGGGTGATTTTTACTTATTTCCTGTTATTCTGCCCCCTCCCATTATTAAAAGTACAAAGCAGAATCTATATATACTCTTTAATACATGAAATTCATAGGTCACAAAAAATGTCTAGGTTATTTAGATAAAGTATTTGGATTTTAGTTTGTTGTCTCAGTAAATTGCCAAAACACATTTGTAGCATTATCTTAATTTTGCAGGTGAATTTAACTTATTTTCAACTCAAGAACCCAGATTATAATTTATATCTGGCTTCAATTTCATGGTCAAATTAGAAATCTTCCAGAGGATAAATTAGAAATCTCACTTTGAAAGACAACTCATTTGTAAATTGCTTCCATGGATGTCTTCTTTCTATTTTATTTGTATTCTCTTCTCTCTTAATTCATCCTTATAAACCATCAGTTATTTTCTGTAAATCATGCATTGTTATGAAGATTTTCACAAATATATTGATGCAGTTTTGCCTAGAGTCATTCTGTTTCTGGTGGTAACCCTTTACATTAGTTTTCTTCATGCTTTCTTCTGTACAATTCAGTTCCACAATGCCAGATCCTTATTACGTCTCAATTTAGAGAAAAGATGATCCCTAAAATGTTGCCTGATGGGATAATTCATTTCAGCGTATCCAATTCTTTTGTATCTCTATACTGTTTATAAATGTCATGATATGCCTAGCGGAAATATTTTCCTTCAAAATATAATAGAGCCCAGTCTACTTAAATATTTCATTTTGAAATAATCAATGGAAAATGTTCTACCAATCTTATTTATTGTGTTTATTTTTTAGCTGTTTTGCCAAAATTTGCACATTTTCTTTCACCATGTCTTTGAACTGCACCCAGTTCCTTTTATGGCTACATTTCTAGAAATGTACTTTACCTGTTTTTTTGTTTGTTTTGTTTATATAGTAAAATTGATATAAATCACAATCTTTCAATAATTTTATCATCACTGTTTTTATATTAGCCTAAATCTGTCATATAGAAAATAATAGCTTGCATACCTGCTCCATGGAGATACTTTTATAAATCACTGTTTGATTCCACTCAGGATTAAGACTTTTCTGAACGTATTTAGTCCTTCTCTTGTACTCAGCACTGAATTACAAGAAAAGAAAAAGTTATATTGATTATTCACCCTGACTGGTGACTTCATAGTCAACCTGAAGGGCATGCAGACTTTTAAAGGTACTTTGTTTTGAATCACTATGTAATCATCTCATCATACTGATGTCTTAAACCATATCTTAAGTTGAATGCACAATAACAATTTAAAAATATCTTGGAATACTTTAGTTTTATTTTCCCTAAGCTATTTTTTTTTTAAAGAAAAGCTTTTGGTGTTTTAACTGTAATACAATTTTAGAAATCTTAATCTCTCCTGAATGTGTGAGATAATTACATGAACTATACAGTAATGTCAATATATTCTTATCCCATAAATAATAATTTGGTATTTAACTTTCCAATAGTTTCGCAACTGATCATGTCAGCAAAGCCAAATGGTTTTTCAATTTTTTTCCATAAAATACTATAATAACTGTATTGACTGAGGAAAGGATGAAAAATGGCTGTTATTATAGCTGAGATCTCATGAATATTTGTTATCTTATATTTATAGTATATTCTGACACTTTTAGTAAAACAGTAATATAGTTATGAAACAATCCTAATTAAATATAAATTCTTGGTTTCTGTCAATACCTTGTCATAAATGATAAACCAAATCAAAACTTTTCTTTATTCATTATAACTTGGGCCATTTGAGTTTGTCCTTGACTCTTCCATGCCCTCTGGTCAACTGTTAGAAGCTTATATTTTACATGTTTAAGCATGAGTATTTTTAAAACTTATTTTAATTAAGTTTGATAAAACATCTATACTGAGCATCAATCAGTGGAGTTGGAATTACTGCTATTTGCTATGAGCCAATGGCACCCACACAGACCAAACCTTTCTCTAACATTCACTGGCTTTTCCCTAATTTTT
Source organism: Odocoileus virginianus (assembly GCF_023699985.2). Taxonomy (NCBI): domain Eukaryota; kingdom Metazoa; phylum Chordata; class Mammalia; order Artiodactyla; family Cervidae; genus Odocoileus; species Odocoileus virginianus. The sequence goes on from NC_069674.1 coordinate 77,098,469, forward strand.
TGCCTGGAAAACAAACCTACTAGGTTGGTGCAAATGTAATTATGGCTTTGGACTGTGAATTCTAAATAATTATTAGTAGGCTCAAACACTTCTTTATTAATCAAAATAGGAACCATTACAATCAACACACTTTTGCCACTGAGAAGTTTGTTTATTCCTGTAGCATAAAAATCCATGCTTCGGGATTTGATGAACTCTTGTGAAACATTTTCTCCCTCCTGATGGTTGTGGAAGCATTTCCCCTGCAAAAACTTGTCAAGATGCTTGAGAAGTGGTAGTCAGCTGGTGAGAGGTCGGGGGAATATGGAATATGAGGCAAAACTTTGTAGCTCAATTTGTTCAATTTTTGAAATGTTGGTTGTGCAACATGCTGTTGGGCATCGTTGCAGAGAATTGGGCCCTTTCTGTTGACCAATGTTGGCTGCAGGCATTGCAGCTTTTGGTGCACCTTATGGATTTGCTGAGCATACTTCTCAGATGTATTGGTTTTATTGGGGTTCAGAAAGGAGCAGTTGATCAGCAGCAGTCCACCAAACAGTGACCATGACCTTTGTTTGGTGCAAATTTGACTTTGGGAAGTGTTTTAGAGCTTCTTGGTCCAGTCACTAAGCTGGTCATTGACGACTGTCATATACAATCCACTTTTTGTTGCACACCACAATCCAATCAAGAAATGGTTCATTGTATAGAATAAGAGAAGATAACATTTCTATTTATAATATATGTGCTCCTGAAATGAGCACAAGAGAAGATGACACTTCAAAATGGTGATTTTTAAAATTTCTGGCCAGCTCATGAGGGACCCACTTATCAAGCTTTTTCATCTTTCCATTTTGCTTCAAATACTGAATGACCATAGAATGGTTGACCCTGAGATCTTTGGCAATTTCCTGTGTAGTAGTAAGAAGATTAGCTTTGATGATGCTCTCAATTGGTCAATGTCAACTTCTGATGGCTGGCCACTATGCTTATCTTCAAGGCTTTCGTCTCCTTGCAAAACTTCTTGAACCACCACTGTACCATATGTTCACTAGCAGTTCCTGGGCCAAATGCATTGGTGATTTCGTGAGTTGTCTTTGCTACTTTATGACCCATTTTGAACTCAAATAAGAAAATTTCTTGAATTTGCTTTTTGTCTAACATCATTTCCATGGTCTAAAATGAATATAGACAGCAAGTAATAAGTCATTAGCAAAAAACAATAAGTGAGAAATGTGCATTACAATGATGTATAACAATCACATTTATTTAGAATGTATTCCAACATCAGAAAGCAAATTTCAACAATACAAAAACTGCAATTACTTTTGCACCAACCTAATACTTGTCTGGGGTCCTCTCCTGTGCCTGGAATTCATAAATTGCCTTTCCCTGAAAGTAGTGGATCTTCACCCTAGATCTACAGTTCTATTCCCAACAATGGACAACAGACTAACTCTTGTTATATTAATGGCCTCAAGCCTTGCTAAATTCTGGAATACCTACTATTGTCCCCCAGACACTAGTTTATTCATTCTAGATAAAAATATTGAGAGTCAAGTTCCATTTCACCACTCACTTTTAGAGATACATCTACAGACAAATATCTTTTTTCTCCCTCTGGCTTTATTCTCTTTCTTATTGCATATAAAAGGGCAATAATCACTGGTTGCCTGTTAGAATCACTCCGGGATCTGTGTTCCAACTGTGGGGGATGGTGCAAACAGTATGTCCACATCTCCCTTCCCTTTACTCCTTATGAGAGTCTTATTTAATAGTCCTGGGGTAAGGCTTGAGCATCAGAATTTTTAAAATGACATGAGTAAATCTAAAGTGTTGTCAAGATTGAGAACCGACTAGTTAATGTCTCCAAAGACTTCACATTTCAGCCACTGTGAACTGAATTCACTTTAAGAAATGAAGCAGCACTGTTCTCATTTTTAACCAACCTATTTGAATGTACAAAAATAAGAACACGATGTGACAATTTTGTCATTCAGCATAAAGTGCAAAGAATTCTGGGGAAATGAATAGGCAATGATTCCAAGATAAAAGAACTTTCATAGACTGTGGACAGAAAGTATATATTTTTATGTATATGTTTTAGGTAAATCTGTCTAGTGAAGTTTACATACCCAAGTACTCAGAAAGTTCCACTTTGACTTATTCCAATTTTACTCTAGAGAACTCTCTCACATGTATCTAAAGAATTCTTCAAGAACATTCACTGCAATATTGTTTCTAATAGCATGTGGATAAGATAAGAAATACAGGCATTATAATATATTCATTCAATGAAATTGGGGCTTCCCTTGTAGGTCAGTTGGTAAAGAATCTGCCTACAATGCAGGAGACCTGGGTTCGATTCCCAGGTTGGGAAGATCCCCTGGAGAAGGAAATGGCAACCCACTTCAGTATTCTTGCCTGGAGAATCCCGTGGACAGAGGAGCCTGGCAGGCTACAGTCCACGGGGTTGCAAGAGTCAGACATGACTTTTGAATGAAAACACCTTATATATCAAGGTGGATAAATACTAAAAAAAATCTTTAGCAAATAATTTTCAGAAGAAAACCTAGAGTAGGTTATCGAGATATAAATTGAAATCACATGAAATAATAGTGTAAATTACTTACGTCTACTTGTATATATGTATGACAAACATGTTAATACCATAAGACAGTGTGGGATTTATAGATGTTATACTCTATTTAGTGGTTATCTCAGATAAACAGGGGAATGGTTTCAGAGGGCTTCAGGGGTAGCTATAACATACTTTTTATTAAAAAAAAAAAAACAAACAACTGAAGCCAGTATAGCAAAATATTGAGATTTGATAAAATTGGATATCAAGAAAATAAGTACTTGTGACAGTATTTTCTATAATATTCAGTAGGTTTAAAATATTTTATAACAAAAATTAAAAATTATTTTAGCAAATTACATCCTTTTATATTTTATGATTTTCCTTTTTAAATTGATGATGATATAAGAATGAGTATGATCACTTTTAAGTTAATAGTCAGCTTTGGTTGCTACTTTAGAATGCATGGCTATTTCTCTAGTAGAATTTAAAAAAGCACATTGTAGTATAAGTTTTAAAGTTTCTGTTTTGGACTTAATTATCAAAGTGTGAGATCATGGGAGAAAATATACTAGGGATAAGATTCATAATGCAGTGAATAGTGGTAAAAATGTTATTTTTTTCAAATCCTGATAAACTGAAAGCATACAATTTTAAAATAAGATTGAAGATGGAAATTAATGTCAAATGCAAACTCATGTATTTTTACTAAAATTCTAGATATGCCAATATATATTTAAATAGCCAAAACTATTGAAATGTCTTCAAAAGATGTATTAGTCACCATTTTCCCTTTATTTATAAATATTAACAATTGTAATAACATTTCACATGTATATTTTAGTCATTCTTTCACCTATATCTAGCAAAATTATTGAGTGCCAACTTTGTGTCAGGAACTATGCTCTATAAAAATGTACAGCTGCAAAACTTTTAATTGTATTGACACACCATTATGTCATGAGAAGCACTTTATAAGAACTGAAGCTCAGAGGAATTAAGGCAAGCAGGTAAGGCTGCAGTTATTAATTCATAGGACAAAGCTTCAAACACAAGAATACTGATTTCTTGCTCTTGAACATGGATAATATGAACTCAGTTAATTAGGCCCACCATAAAATGTGACTAATCTATCACTTTTCTTAATTTTTCATTAGCTGAAGTGTCTAGTTTGTCTTATTTTAAAATATAAAATTATATACCTCAATTAAATATATATTTATACATATACAACATAAATTATTTACAGCATGTATATATATATATATATACACACACATACTGAAAATCAGGACAGTTTTAGAGTTGCTTAGGAAAATAATGAATGGTGTGTTGTAAGAAAAGTGTTGTGGAACTAAGGATAATTAGTATAAGTACTAACTTCTGTTCAGATACAATCAGATATAACCCCAATTAGTTGGGAAAAAATTAGATGTTTAATTTACTAGATAATATAAGTTCGACTCTCCAGTCTGTATCCTTTGCCTTTAGGGTTAATGAAGGTAAACACACCTTACTCCTGACCTTGCCTCTACCAGCCCAGGTTGACTTGTGTAAATGCAAATGAAATCCTTTGCAATCTTTTCACACTTGAATTTCCTGACGTGCAGAGAAGGCCACAAAGGCCACGAAGCTTTGCCTTCATTTACCCTTGTCTTATGGCCACCATGTACTGACTATATTGGGCAAGATGCCAATGGACTATGTTCTGAATTTACACAATTGGAAACTCCACATTTCTCAGCACTATATCAAAATCTGTGGATTTACAAGTTGAAGGTGGCCAGGTAAGCAGAATTCTTGAATGTGAGCAGAAATCCAAGTGGAGAAAAAGTGGAGCTCATTTTGCTTTCCTACCTTGTCTAATAAACACACTGCAGTCTCTCATGGGAAGGCTGAAATAATATTATCTTAGGATAAGTAAGTTATATCTAATAATCAGAGACTTTTAAAAATAAGTGAAAATAAAAAGCCAATTAATCAAGATGGGACATGGTGCTTATCAAAAAAGCTAAACCTTTATTTCCTTGAAGTTTTGACTGATTTCTTTTTTCTTTGACTTTTATTGTTATGGTCACTTTTTCATAAGTAGATATGATTTTAAGGCTGACAGGAAAGATACTTAAAATTCAGTTATTTTCTCCAAAACCAGCAGAATAAAACAGTTCTCTGAGTTTCTCTTTAATTAAAAAAAAAATTGAGAAAGAAGAATGGAATATAATGGCTTATTTATATTTAACCCTCATAGAATTATATAAAATATTGAAGGTCTTCATTTATTTGCTTTCTCTCAATTGGAAAAATACATATTTCTTTATTGAAAAAATATAATGACTCATATATATACATATACATACATAAATATACACATATACATACATAAATACACACACACACACACACACACACACACATATAGTGAAGTGAAACTTGCTCAGTGGTGTCCGACTCTTTACCCCATGGACTATGGTGCTGCTCTTGCTAAGACGCTTCGGGTGTGTCTGACTCTGTGCGACCCCAAAGATGGCAGCCCAGCAGGCTCCGCCATCCCTTGGATTCTCCAGGCAAGAACACTGGAGGGGGTTGCCATTTCCTTCTCCAATGCATGAGAGTGAAAAGTGAAAGTGAAGTCGCTCAGTCGTGTCTGACTCTTTGCGACCCCATGGACTGCAGCCCACCAGGCTCCTCCGTCCATGGGATTTTCCAGGCAAGAGTACTGGAGTGGGGTGCCATTGCCTTCTCCGCCTTGGACTATAGAGTCCATGAAATTCTCCAGGCCAGAATACTGGAGTGGGTACCCTTTCCCTTCTCCAGGGGATCTTCTCAACTCAGGTCTCCCGCATTGCAGGCATATTCTTTACCAGCTGAGCCACAAGGGAAGCCCAAGAATACTGGAGTAGATAGCCTATCCCTTCTCCAGCAGATCTTTCTGACCCAGGAATTGAACCGGGATCTCCTGCATTGCAGGCAGATTCTTTACCAGCCAAGTTTTCTTCAAAATTATTCCTCTGAGGATATTGCCTTTAATTTAGAAAGAAGCACAGAGCATGTCCCATTTTATAAGCTTTGTTTCTCTGTGTGAAAGAATGCATATATGGCTTGTCACTTGATTGTGCTCCTTGAGGTCTGAGACTATGGCTGTATTCTCAATTCCAACCCCAGCAAAGAGTTTGGAATAGTTTCTGCTAAATAAATGTTTATTAAATGGATCCTTAAAACATGTTTGTACTTCTTTTTTTCTTTAAAATCTACTGAAATACATTAAGTTTTGGCCTTCAAATTGTAAATATATACAACATGTATACCTGTGTTACATTCGTTACAGAGGAAATAGTTTGAGGTGCTAACAAGGGTGTTTAGAGAAAGTCCAGCCAGGAACTGGGCTTCCAGGTACCAGAATAGAGAAAATAAGCTTCAATTATAGCAAAATCTCATTAGTGGGAAAAAAATTTCTGCACTTTGTCTAGCAGTGTAAGGAAAGAAAAGCAGAATGAAATCCTTCAGATATGCTCATTTTCATTTCTTAATTATCTAGGGACAAGTATTGAGTTAATGGACTCTTTAGTCTATTGTCTTTCTTTCACCTCATCTTGGCTGATATCTGGGCTATGAGAGCTTATGAACATCTTGATCAAAGGATGGGAAGAGGAAATAAAAGGGGACAAGAAAACCAGACCAGTGAAATTAAATTAAAAATTTTTAAAGCATTTAGGATGTATTATACTTATTACTGAAGAAAAGTTGCTTGATTTTCTATATAGTGTTGTTAAATAATTTAGTATAATTCAGTAGCCAAAGCATTCTATATCTCTTTTCTGTTGCAGAGTTAAGTGACCACCAGCAACATGAAATTTATTATACATATCTCTGTAAATAATAGCAACTGCCATTTATTGAGAGCTTATTATGTGCCTGACTTATGCTTATCATTTTTGGTGTATTCTTCATGTGTTTCACAAAAGTCCTGGGAGGGGGCTACTAAGATTCCTAGGTAGAAGAGGACATAGTTTAGAGAAACCTCGCAACTTCTAAGTGGTAGGGCTGAAATTCAAACTCAAGCTCTTAAGGACTTTACTCATTGGCCTCTTCAGTCTAACTTACAAAGTCAATACTTTATCAGCATAATTCCTTTTCACACTGACAGTTCTAGAAGACATGATGAAAATAACTTCAATATGAAAGACATGACTAAGTGACTTCTAGATCTTCTGTAATGTAATCCAGCACATCTCAGATTGACTATTATTTACATTTACAAAAAACATGTTCTCTTCTAAATTAAATATAGACAAGCACTGTCATTCTGACAATTTCCCCCTAGTTTCTCCTGATAAAAGAGAGAAAGCTTCTGAATAAAGGGACTGATAATGTCTGTTCTGAAGTGACATGATCCCTTTGAAACAAATTCATTTTGCCTATCAGTCTGAGAGGTCTGGATGATGCCTGAGAAGAGAAAGCCAGTCATAACAAGTGACCTTTCTCAGTTTCAAATTTTCTGGTAGCCAAAATTATGTGACTGCAAGGAAACAGTTTCTGGGCACCAGAAAGGTTGTAGTGGCTAATACTATTCTTTGAAATATTTAAATATTTAAACTCTTACAAATCAGAAACTGCCTGTTTTGCTCAACAGTTTGTCAGGTTTAGTAAAGATGTTGAATTTTATTATCAAAGATAAAAATCCTGTACCATTAATATTCTGGGTGGGATTAAAATTCCCATCACTGTATTGCTACAGATGGTACAAGATTCACATCCCCAATTAAATGACACACTCCATTTATATGCAATGAGGTGTGCAAAAAGTGCTTTTGGCTATATATTAAGAAAAACCCTTAACTGACAATATACTGATTTAATACCCTCTAGCAGAAAATAGACAAAGGAGGTTGTTCTCGTGCTGGAACAGGCAGATTATGGCATCCTAAATTGCACAGCAATAATTTTGCGGTATATAAGGTCTAAAGGCATGGAAGTGTTTCAACATTAGGTCTAAGTGAGGGTAAAAGAAGAGACAACTCTCATGTTTAAGATAGGATATATATGTAGTACTGGTCGACCAGAAGGCCAATTAATTTCTTCTGAAAAATGACTCTATATTTTTTTAATTTGTCATAGAAGACTGAGAAGGACCCAAGCCAGGATTACTGCATGAGAAGCTAAATGAATTTTAGCAGACATATTATAAACAAGAACTTTAGGTATATCTAATTTCAGAGTGATATTTCTTCATTATACTTTTCTATGTTTTTGCTATTTTCTACTTTTCTATCCTCTTCTGCAGGTATCTGCTAAACATATTTAATAATGTTGTGATCAGAACAGTCTGCTATTAGCCTAATTCAATTGATACCAATATGCAGAAAAATAAAAATTATAGCCCAAGTTGAACTGCAGGTAAATGTACACAAAAGGCAAAACAACAACAACAAACAACAACAACAACAAAACTCTAGACATTTCAGCAAAGTTTGACATTGAAAGAGAACCAACTCTACCTTGCATTCTGGACAACCATGACTTGACTGCATTGATTCCAAGATCGAGAATGAAGGATACAGCAGGAAAGTAGGAAAGACAGGAAGAAAAGAGTTAGGAACAGAAGTAAGGAAGAAAATGTGAGAATAAAGACTAAAGGAGCTATACCATAATACACAAACAACATGAGGGAGAAAATAATCTTTGAACTAAGGTGAAAATAATGCTTCACAAGTATAATACATTCCAAGGTCTTGGTCACTATAGTAACTAGGAGTAATTTAAAGAAAGGGCTAGGAATTGAATAGGAATGGCATACTAGCATGCTTTTTGGTCAAATCCCATCTAGAAGGCATATTTTGTTTGACAAATTGCATGAGGATAGCTTTAGGTAGGAACCTCACTCTTCATTTCATTCTAGTTCCCACCCTTCTTTCTGTTACCCACTCTGGAATGGACTGCCATATTCATGACATCTGTCTGATCTTTCTGGTTATTCAAGTTTGCAATAGGATTGCAATAGGATTAAAACATATCCTGTAACAAATAAAAGATGACCACGCTCTTATAGTATAAAAAGTGACGCTCTAGGGTATTAAAGAAGATAGAAAATTAAAAGAAAGTGTTTATTTTCACTCATTAGCAAATGCTGATTAGAGATATATCCTTGGCAGTGATTTCCTCTTTTACTGTCATTAAATAACACTAACGGTCAAATGACCCAAATAAAAGGCAGAATGCAGTTATCAGTTTGTATTTATATTCATGCTAAAAAAATAAAGTACTCGAGGAGGAGGGATAAATTAGAAGTTTGAGATTAGCAGTTACAGATTACTACATATGAAACAGATACACAGCAAATTCTACTGTATAGCACAGAAACTATATTCAGTATCTTGAACTGAATCAGTTTGCTGTATACCAGAAACAAATGCAACATTGTAAATCAACTATATTTCAGAAGAGTAGAAACATTGCAGTTATACTACTACATAAAGATATAAACTAACATAGAAACTCCCCTTTCTTGTTCTTTAGGGCTAGTTGGAAATGTCTATGAATTAAAACTAGAGTAACAATACCAGCAATTCTAAGTTTCTAAACAAAATTGTTGGGTAGGATGAAATTAAAGGCTGTATACTGAATTAGATATATCACTTGGCAATTTTCAAATTATTTTCTGAGTATTATCTAATCTGATTTTCCTGAGCAACTGAAAATTATGGCTGTCTCTACCGTGGCTCTTTCAATATCAACAAGGAAAGTGAATCTCTAAGAATTGATGATTTGACAGTTGTGACAACTGGCAAGCAGCATTCAAGTGCACTGTATAACTCTAATTTAGATCCTGTTCAAACAAACCAACTATAGTTATAGAACATACTTTGTATGATTTTAGTGTTTATAAATTTGTTGAGCTTTGTTTTATGGCCCACAACATAGTTTATGTTGGTTAATGTTCCATGTGCACTTGAAAAGTATATATATATATATACATATACACACACACACATATTCTGCTGTTGATGGGCAGAATATTTTATATATATCAACTAGGTCATCAAACTGACTAGGAAAATATTAGGAGGCAATTGGGGGAAATAAGAGATTTAAAAATTAAAAATTATTATGGCTATGTGTGGTATTATAATTATTAAAAAATTTTTTTTTAGAAATATATACTATTAAGTTACAATAGTTGAGATCTATTTTAAAATAATCTGCATGGAGGGAATGTACAAGGGTAAAAGTGAAACATGATTGGCTAGAAAGTGGTAATTGTTGAAGCTGAGTAATGGGTGCAAGATGGATCATTATACTATTCTTTCTATATACTTCCAATGACTGAAAATTTCCCAGTAAAAAGTTATATTAAAATGTTGCTCTTCAAATTAAATGAAAACACAGCAAAAATGAAACCAGAGTCTTCAGTAACTGTCCTCTAATTTTTTTCAACTATACCTCCAATTGTTGATTACTTATGGTTCCATCATACTAATTTGGCTAGTATAAATTCTTCATAAAAGGAAATGATCTGTTGGGTCCAAACTACTGGTTTGAAGCCATCCCTGAACTATGATTTATATATAAGACTACAGCAATTTGCATTTATTATGTGAAAATTAAACATCTCTAAAGAGTACTTGCTTTATACAAAGTTTCTATATTACACAAGAGATTTAAAGAGATCTTAACATTTATCTACCAAAGTTGACGTTTCAAATATTATTATTTTTTATTTTATAATTTTAGAACAGTGATTTGAAAATATGCATGTAAATAATGATGCATCAAGTCATTTAATGAGCATTTAATGTATTGAATAATACACATGTCCTATAAGATAAAAGAGTAACTGATGAGTCCTTGAACATTGGTTTCACAAATACATTTTGAAAGGTAAACTAATTCTTTAAATCTGCCACAAACAATTCCTGAAATGATTTCAAGTCTACTTGATTGGTCATAGCACAAGAAGTTTCTAGAACTGAAATACTAATACGTTTTTATTCAAGCAGCTTTTGTTATGATCATGAATCTCTAAAAATCCATTAAGGCTTAATTATAAATTTTTAATTCCACCTTGCTTACTAATTGGGAATAAAAAAGTATGACATGTATTATAGATAAAACTAAGAAAAAGATATTAAGCTCTTTAGAGATCAGAAGACATTATCACTATTTTTAAAAAAAAATCATATGGCAATACTTGTGATACTTTGAAGACATCACTTCTTTACTTACCCTCTCCCTGGAAGAAGGTACACTTTAACAAAGGGGTCTGAATAACCATTGTTGTCTCGAGGGACTAGGTTTCTTGCTTGGAGAATATGTATTATGAGGTTTCCAAGGTCATAGTTGATTTGAAGCTTAAAGGAACAGCAAATATTCCATGAATATTATTTTGTTTTTTAAAAAGCATATAATACATTACTGTTCAATATTTTGCCAGTATTAAAAAAAATTCTCATAAGAAGCATTAACTGTCACTTTCATTTTATTTGAAACTGAACAGACCAGTTTAATGTCTAATTTAATTGGGAGCTCCCAGGCACACATTAATTACAAGTAAATGTGCTGTTCATTCTTTCCACTGTGAAAGTTCTGGCCTGTCTAAAATTCATTTAGAAGGAAAATAACACAGTGAATGCTAGTTACATTTTTAAACAAAATTTCCACTGTTAGCAAAATCAGAAATGTTAATGTTCATAAATACAATTGCAGGAATTTTGAAAATAAATTAACTAACTGATAAATGTATTAGAAAATCTCTTTTGCATTTCATCAAATAGTTAATAGTGGGTAGAATCATTATTTAAACACAAATGTTAGTACTGAATTGTCAGGATATTTAAGAATGTTCAATTTGATCTCTTTCTATAGTACACCAGCTGATAGACCTGTAGCTTTTCTTTTTGTGCCTGCTTTCTTAACAGAGTGAGGTTAAGATAATAAAATACAACTGTTCTTTAATCTCAGAAACTGAAGAGAAAAGAGGCATTGTCTCATAGATGTCTAACGGCTGTTGTAAAGTTGTCATTGAATAGTAAAAGACTTACCATTCAAACTAAATTTTAAGAAGCCAGAATGATTCAAAATAATTGAATTAACCAATTTTTCTCCTTCAAAAATGAAAAATTCCTTTGGCATCATCTAGATTAGGACAATTCTGTTTGATGCTGCTTCAAATTATCAAATAACAGAAAGGAAAGTGAAAGTGTTAGTAGCTCAGTCATATCCGACTGTGTGACCCCATGGACTGTGCAGAGCCTATGGACTGTGGTCCGCCAGGCTCCTCTGTCCCTGGGATTTCCCAGGAAAGAATACTGGAGAGGGTAGCCATTCCCTTCTCCAGGGATCTAGCCGACCCAGGGCTCGAGCCCAGGCCTCCTGCATTGCAGGTCGATTCTTTTTGCCTGAGCCACCAAGGGAGCCCTAACAGAAAGGAAGAAATCTATACTTTGAAAAGGAAAAACCATAAAGAAAAAATGAATGTACTTTTTATAATCATGCAAAACAGATATGCTATATTTATGTTGAAAATGGAATAACTTAGATGAGTCAGCCTTCATTTAAAATTTAATATTAAAACGATTTACTGATTTCAGCATAATTTTGATCTGGTTATGTTTTGTGGCAGAAAAGGAATCTTTGTTCACTTTTCTCAGTACAGAAAGCTCCAGAGTCTCACTGACCACTATGAAAGCAATATGAAACATGAAAGAAAGAGTCATGAAGGAACAGGAGAAATAAGAAGTCTAAGACTGCAGTAACTGTGTTTTAATGGAGTACTAAAATACAGGAATTATTCTGCAATTAATTTCACTGAGGTTTAGAACAGCTTCCAAATCTTTAAGGAGAAAATTTCCCCCATTTTTTTTCCTTTCTCTGCTAGTCTAAAAGTCTACTTTTAACTGGTGAGGCAGCAAAATCATTTCTTTTCGAAATAGAAATTTGTAGGATACCCTAAGAGAGTGCTTTTCAAAGTGTACTCCGTAAATTTGGTGCCTTAGAGAACACTTAGAGTTGCTCAGATGTTACATGTGAGAGAAAATGAGAAGCCCCCAATAACCCTTAACCAGACCTATTACATTCTGGCAATTCACTATTTGGGTGTTTACACAAGGTTTCATCTGGAATGAGGCTTTGCTAAAAAGACAGAAGATAAAATATAAAAAAAATTAAATCACTGTCATAAGAAAGTATCTCCTCTCGCCACTCCCCCTTAAAAAAAAAGAAAAAGGAAAGCAAAGCAAAGCAAATATCCTGGGAGTTGAAAATATTAGAGCAAATCTCTACTATAAAATTAAATATTACCATTGAAGTGAAAATAAAATAAGAACAAAGCAAAGGAATTTACTCACAAAACAGAAACAGACTCACAGACAGACAATGAACTTATAGTTGTTGGTGGGGGGCGGGGGGGGGGGAGGATGAAGGCGAAGGGGTAGTTAGGGAATCTGTGATGGACATGTACACACTGCTATATTTAAAATGGGTAACCAACCACGACACACTTGTACAACACATGGAACTCTGCCCAATGTCATGTGGCAGCCTGGATGGGAGGGGAGTTAGGGGGAGAATGGATATATATGCATGTATGTATGCATATATATATATGGCTGAGTGCCTTTGCTCTTCACCTGAAACTATCACAATATTGTTTGTTAATCAGCCACACCCCAATTCAAAATAAAAAGGTTTTAGAAAATAAGCCTTTCAGTAAAAAACAAATTATAAGAAGCCAAAAAGAAACACAGCACATGTTGGCCCTTGAGCAAGAAGTGAAAAAAATGAGACAAAGAAAGACGTATTATGAATCAGAATATCTAGCATTTTCTTTGCTGCATGTGAAATGTAAAGTGATCACCTTTAGCTTTCTAGAAGTAAGAAATAGCAGTGAGACAGCAAGATTGAGAACACATTGGTGATTTCAGTTCCATCCTGCCAGGTCCTTCTTATTAAGGTGCCCATGTTCTGTGCTTTTTCTCCATTTCCACTCTCACTCTCCACTCTGCTTCAATCAGAGTATGCCCAGATGACAACTGGTTTCTTTGTCTTTGTGTCCTACTCTCTATAATACTTCTTAGAGGCTGTGGCTCTATGAATTTCTATGACATATTTGTTTCAGTTAGCCTCACCCTCACTCTAAAATATTTCCTGATCACTCTATTATGTTGTGGCTAACATCCTTTGGCTTCTGTTCAAGGTTCTTTTAATTTAGTCTTAACTTATCTCTACAGGAACATTTTCCTGCAGCAGAACAGATCTGCCTTCATTACCCTCTGGCAGCAGAATTGTTCCTTGTACCATTTCTTCTTCCAGGAAAACACTTCTTCTTTTTCTATGCTTATCCTCAAATTACTTCAAATCTCTGTTACTCTTTGTGAAAATATACTGTAGTGCAACTAAGACACACTGTTCTTTCCCCTTATCAAAAATGTACTATCTCTAAATAGCTATTATTTTCTATTTTGTTAATTCTCTTCACATGACATTTCTTATCTACCTTAAATTACTTTTTGGTATCATCTAATGTATCATTTTTCTAACTTTTCTGATCTGCCCATTTATGATGCAATATATAAACACAGAAACATGCACACAGAACTAAAAAAAAATAATGATTTAAACTATTTTCTTCTATCTTCCTGGTCAAGATCGTCTCTATTAATTTGGTAAATTACAGATTGGTTATAACTCCAGTATGAAAAACACTGCTCTAGAAGAACTGTTCAGCAATTATTTAGCAATTGTTGACCAGAGGAAGAAAAGAGGACAGCATTAGACTCATGAAACTCTCAATGATCACTTCAAATTTCCAGGAGAATCTGTCATGTTTGAAACACATTCAACAACTATAAAGTAAATGTGACTTAATACATTGATACCGTTAAGGTATTAGGTAGATTTCAAAGTACAGAATTCCAGAGGTATAATTAGATTTAATAAAACATATATTGTATTAAAATACTTATACCTATATAAGTCATATAACAGGTAAGGTTCTAATAGTGCTTACAATCTCAATAGACCAACGGGAAAAAGAGCCACAGAAGATGGTGTAATAATGATCTTTCAGAAGAATTCATACCTGAATTTCCCCCGTAATTGGATGAGAGACAACCTTTGCTGCATCGGGCGGCTGCAATATTAAGACATATTAGATTAATGGATAAACCTTTCATAAACCATTTAAACTTCCCTCTGAGTTAATTTCTGTTTGGTCAGAGCACACTGCCTGGAAAGTACATTTTGTCCATTTGGTTGCTTTAGATTATGGTGTCTCCTTACACTTCTCAATACATGTTTAATTTTATAGATACATAAATCTCTTTTTCATTGTGTGAAACCTGTTTTGAAGCTATAATTTTATACCTGAAGTAATGTACATTCAATTACTTAAGAAATGAAACACTTTTGGTTGAAAGTATTCAATTTAAATATTAATGGATTTTAGATGTCTGTAAGAAAATGAAAAAGATATTGTTTTTACTTGGCTGCCTAGGAGGCCAAAGTTATAAAAGTCCACCTTATATTCCTTTGCTGGGTTCTCAGTCCAGTCCTACTCTTTTCTAGAGTGGGACACCCAGGTAACCAATTCTTAGCATTTCATACCCCTTTAATTAAAAGTCCATAACATTCTATCTAAGTTCACAGTTCCTTAATAATTTTCTTATGTCAGGAAAGCCTTAAAAACCATTCAGAATGTGATCTGATAAAGTGATTCATTCTGCTGATTAAATGACTGATTACTGATCTGTTACATTTCAGTAGAATGTACAAATTTGTACCAAAGAAGGAATGATGTCCCTGACTCTAGATCTGTAACAGAATTTCAGGTAATGTGGCATCACTGTAGGGAGACATTTACTAAGATGGAGGCAAGCTTACTGCTGACAAAAAAGGCCCTGTCTCCCTATATACACATCATATTGGCCTTATATTAAGAATTAACTGGAAAAGGAAAATCATAATATTTAGGTGTGTTTCTGCTACTTTTTTTTTAAATTAATTTATGCTAGAAATGAGAGCAATCAAAGAAGACAGCTATCTTCCAGGTCTTGTTCTGTGCAATATTTAAAATAATGTGTAATCATTGGTAAAGTGATAGAGAAGGGGTTAAATTTTCTAAGCCATATATCCTTTATTAGTAAAGTTCATTTACATGAATGGCCATTTAGTAACACTGAAACTGTGCTCTGGTTGCAAAGGATAAACTGCTAGTTATTGAACAATTATGTTTACTTAATTCTTTTACTGTTTAAGTTTTAAGGAAAGCAAAGGAGTCAAGAAAAATAAGGACTACACAATTTCCTGAAACTCTATCTCAATTAAAGATGGGAAGGTTCCTAAAACTAGATATCCATGAATCTGAATGAGCAAGACTGAGGGATAACGAGAGATAAAAAGTCAAAAATAATATTAAAAAATCCCAAGTAATGATTGATAATGTATTTTGTTTTGATTTCATTTTGATGGTTGTAACTCATTTGAAATATGATCATGCAAACATAACTAGATTCAATGCAGAGAATAAACTTATGGACAAATTTTAAATGTTCTGGGGTGGGGCAATGAACTCATAAAGGCACACAAGGATACAACAATATCTGTGTACAGTGGGCAACCTACCAGCTCCAGGTAGCTATGGTTTAAGATTAGAGACAAGTATTTCTTTTCAGTGATGTCATGCCTTTGTGAAGCTGGTTTTTGATGACTGTAGTGATAAAAAAAACGTATTAAAAGAAATTAGTGTGATCAGTGTGGAAGAGGAAATGAGAGTGTCAGTGTCCAAACCAATTCTACTATCTGAATAGCTGTGCAGTGCCTGTCAGGCACACATATCCCACTGATAAATAATTTTAGTGTATAACTATGAAATAGATACATTATTTTATTTCATTTTATGTATTATTTTTCCAATGGTTACTAAGATGTTAGGACATAAATACTAGTTAAACTGTTGGGACCTAACTACATAATAAATGTTAATTATTTTAGGTATTTCTTTTGGTATAAGGGCAGTATGAAAAAAATCACTGACTGTTGTGTGCTGTGATAGAAAAGTCTGGGAGAGCAAGGACCTATTTCATTAGAACACTTAAAATTAGTAAGCATTTTAGTTGACATTTATTTATACTATGACTTGGGAGAAATTATTCAGATATTAAAGATAATATGAAGAAAATCTGATTTAGATTTCAGAAATAAAACAGATTGAGGCAGTAAAATAAAAATTTTGGAGGCAAAAGTTCATATTGAATTAGTAAACAAAATAATTTAAAATGGTCATATGTATATATATATAACATAATTTGAACCTACATCTAAATAATTTAGATTCACCTTTTACTTATATTTAACTCAGAAGCAATCACTTAAACTGGAACATTATTAATAGATTAATAATTAATTATGAAATCACTCAAAACATTTAATAGATGGTGTTCTAAATATATATAATTAATGTATAATTATGCTATGGTTTAAATATTTTTGTTTTAATGTACTTCATAATATTAATGTTTTATAATTTAATATATGGTTAGCCTCATAACTAATAAAAACAAAAGGATGCTAAAATTATAATTTTCTAAATTAACTGAAGAACATATGCTATATTTGAACATATTACCTGACTCAGAAACATGTAAGCTTCAGACCATTGCTCAGTATTTCTCTAATCTCTCAATGTCAATATTTTAACATTGTAGGAGTTGTAGAACAAATAAAAATAAGTATTGCCTTTTATGCATACTATAAATATCATTAAGTTTATTTATATTAAGAAGCTTGGTACCAGCTAAAAGTTGTTGATAAACCCTCCAAAAGATGAATAGTCCCTCAGTAATAGTCTCTTTCTTCAAGAGTGTTAATATCTATTCACTATATATTTCTATAAGTATATATAAAATCTCACTAATAACCAGATTTGATTATTGTTATTACTACTAATAAGAATTAAAAAGCAATCTACATACCATCACTGTCAAGTAGACTATAATGTGAGCCACATAACTTAATTCAAATACTCTTATTAGTCACCTTAAAAATGTAAAAGTAAATGGTAAAATTAATTTTTAAAAATATATTTTGTTTATTTGGCTGCACCAGATCTTAGCTGCACCCCACTGGTAGCATGCGGATGTTTTAGTTGGGTATGTTGGATCTTTAGTTGTGGCATGTGGTGTCTAGTTCCCTGACAAGGGGTCAAATCTGGGCCCCCTGCATTGGGAGCATGAAGCTTTAGCCACTGGACCATCAGGAAAGTCTTGTGCAATTAATTTCTGTTGACATATTTTATTTGATGCAATTTATTAAAAATAACATCATTTCATCACGAAATCAATATAAAAAATGTAATGAGCTATTTTACATGTTTTTTTTTCTACTAAGTCTTTAAAATCTGTTGTATAATTCACATATACAGCATATCTCAATTATGACTAGCACATTTGAAGTGTTCAATTGCCACAGGTGACTAGCAGCCAGTGTCATGGACAGTGAAGCTCTATAGCTGTTTCAGCAAAACCTCTGTAAAACTACACAGGTCACATTCTTGGCGTAGAAAAGAATTACCACATATCATAAAATGTGTCAGTATCATTTCCTTGATGTTTGTCCTATGATACCTGTGTGCATCTTGCAATCACTGCCAAAAAAGCTCACATAACAAAAAAACTATATTTTTTACTCCCATAATATTATAAAGACTCAGAGGTGCCACTGATGTTTTAATTTAATTTTAATTTATTTTGTTATGGTCTATGCAAGCTACTCTACTACGTGCTTAGGGAGCTATAAAGAAAATAAGAAATGGCTTTTGATTTTTAATGAGTGTGCAGCCCACTTAGGAGGATAAAATAAGCAAACAAGTAACCACAATCAAGATACAAATTGTTTTAATAGATATATAAAGCATCTGGCACTTTGGTGGGAGGGAAGGAGGAGAGAAGGGTAACTCTAACTTTAAGGAAGGATTAGAATATGGAAAGGCTTAGCAGAGGAAGGGTTTATGTTATTTTTGTTTTTCATTGGCTCTTCATTTTCTGCAGATCGTAGAGTAAAAGCAAGGCATGGCATATAATGTCTTTCAATTTACAATTATCTAGGCTTCTCCTCTATTTATTATCCCTATATCTTTTGTATGCCATGACTTAAGCATACAATTTTCTGTTTCTCATTTTTTTTTTTTTTTGTGATGCATTCTCTCCTTTAATGTTGGTTCCTTTTTCCCCTTTACCAAACTGGTTCATTAGCCAAATGCCAGCTTTCCTAACCCCACTGTCCTAGTGCCCTCTGCTGTTTTTAATGACCACCAACATTATAGCTTTACTGAATTTGTTTATATATCATTACTCACCTATACTTAGATCAGCACTTCTTAAACTTCAAGGGGTATCACACTCACTTGGAGAACTTATTAAAACTCAGGTTGCTTGGTCTTATCCCTGGAGCTTCTGATTCAGAAGGCGTAAGGGTACGATCAAGAATTTGCATTTTTAATAAGCACCTGCCTGATGCTGGTGCTACTGGACTGAGCAGGCTTTAAGAACCACTGGTCTACATAGTATAGAGGGATGGATTTTATCCATCTTTGTATCTTGCATAAAAATTATGACTCATGGTACTGAAGGTGGCATCTAGAAATATCTTTGGAAAGTAGAATGAGTTGAGCCTCTTTTTTTGGGGGGTGAGGTGGGGGGATGGGAGTAAAATGAGTTTGATAACCATAATAAATAGAGTACTTAGTAGCGAGGCTACTGTAAACATCTGACAACATTAAGCTTACTGTGATAATCTTTCAAGGAACATCTCCCTTACCCAGGTAGAGGCAGGGAAGCTAACATTCCAGGTAGCAGGGATGCATTTTAAACAGGATAGGGACCTAATCCTATCACTGTCACAGATCCATAGTTGGAGGGTAGATTAAGAGGAAGGAAGAGAAACTGGTGAGTGGAGTGACTAGTAGTAAGTGCAATACTGCAGGTAAAAAAGAATAATGCTTTACTAAACGAAATTGGCAAGTTCAGAAAAGATGGAAAATTATTAGAGAATTATCAAAAAACTAGAGTTAACAGCACTAGGATTCAATGAGTAAAAGAAAAGATGAGACAATGGTGCTTTTATACTTTGACTTAATTTTCTGCGAGGATGGTGATGTCAAATGCTGAAATAAGAAAAACATCTGGATGACAGACTTATAGAATTTATTGTGTTTGGTATGAAAACTTTGTTAGCAGAGCTTGTCATGTCTTTAGGTCATCTGTGTGGAGATACTGAGAAATCTGAAATGGTATCAGCCTGTGACTTTGGAGACAGGGTACCTCCATGAGGTAATTCATCAAAATTAATACATAATTGCATGTGGTAGAATACAGTTGTGTTACAATTTATTTTGAAATTGAGTCTATCTTTGAACTTATTCCTCATGAAACCATAAAAACTTTATTTTCTGAAGTCCAGACAACTTATCCAACCATATCCTTCCTATATATATCTCACCACATAAAGAAAAAGCTTTATGTTTAAACAAACAAACAAACCCTTTTAAATGTATTTATCAATCATGAAGAGTTTTTCTATTAATAATCAATCTATGGGGGGAAAATGACAAATTGTCTATATTATCACCTGATTCTATTAAGTTAAAATTAATTTATGTTTTCTTTTAATTCCCCAGTAACTCTAAAATAATACTGTTAGAAACATTTATTCTAATTGAAGAGCTGCATGAAGAGAAAATTTATTAGTATGGAATTAGGGATACATTTCAAAATAGCAATATTGTATTACTGGCTTTCTTGTTTCTTGTTGTCCTAAATTATCCTCATTTCATGGTCTTTTTTACTATTTATTTAAATTACAAAATATAATGTAATGTATATCTTGTGTTTCTAAAAAGATACAATGACTATATTTGATACACAAAAAGGTTCAGATTTATATAACAACAACAAAGAAAAAGAACAGGAAGCATCAGATACATTTTTTTCAAGTCCCTCATAATAATTGCCACAAGATTTTAAGAAAGAAACACATCGTTTTGATACATCTTGTTCAGTTTTATACTGAGATATGGAAACCTTTTTTGTCTGTTTCAGCAGATCAATAGGAAAGGAGAAATTACAGGAGAAACACCTTTAGGAAATGACACTGTATTTCCCGTCTCCTAATTTAAATAAGGAGCTAGAAAGTAAGCAATCTCGAGGTGGCCTTGGCGCGTCTCACCTTGCTGCTACTGTGCTTCTTTTTGCTCACCGAGGGTGACCCTGGCTGCCCAGGACTGGGAACGGAACTGGACCCTGCCGACGTAGGGCCTGAATGAACGTGAGACCCCTTTTCAACAACAGATGACAGAACCAGTGGCGACTGCTGGAGTGAGACCTTCTGGAGTTCTGCTGCCAACTGCTTGGGATCAACCCCTGGGGACTTCGCTTTATCCACTGCAACAAAACCAAATGGCTTCACATATTCTCAGTTTCATAGTACTTAAGACCATGGAGCTCATCTGAGTTCTAGATGACAAAGTCAAAATGTTACATAAAACAATTTAAATTAAAAAGAAAATACATGCAAGTGTACTTTATAAATCTATTTCTAAGGAAGTCTAGAAGGTTCAGAGAAAAATTAAAGACTACTGAATTAGAGAGGAAATTTGAGGTTCCTATTATATCATCAGAAAAATGCTTGTAAATGTTTTATACAGAGAACTGAATGCATGACAAAATATTTTCTTCACTGGAATTTAATTTCTATGATCGGTTGTTTTTATTCCCTGAAATCTTATATATCTATTTTTCTAAGGGGAAATTTCAAAGAATATATTTACATTTACAGTTGTATGAAAATTTCTACAGGTTTTGATCTTCTCTGTTTAGTGCCCTAACCCAGACTCTTAGAGATATTGGCTATAGCATAGGAAGTGCTTGGTAAATATTTATTGAACATGGAACAACAATATATTTAATCTTATAAATGAGCTAAATTTATAGACTATAACTTCTATCTAAGAAATAGTTAAATCTACTTCACTGTGTACTTATATATTATATTGATTTTTGTTTATTATAAAAGGCAATCAAGAATTTTAGTAGTGTTCCAGAACTCAGCTATGCTAAAAAGAACCATCCAAAAATTATATAGGACCCAAAATAAATGACTCCATGGATTACTTTCATGTGATGAATTTAATTTTAAAGAATTCAAAATGTGAATTCACACAGCAAGAATTTCATGTGAATTTCTTTAATGGCTCTAACATGTATATGTGTGCTTCCCTAGAATACTAAAATGAAACTACAATGCTTCCGCTTTTCTTACTATTACATAAATATATAAACATCCATAAATCTATGCATTTATTTTTGCCTATATCTGTGTTTGTGTCTACATCTTCATCTATAGCTCCATCTGCCTCTACAACCGCTTCTCCATCTCCATCTTCACCACACTTGGAAGCAGACTGCTTTCACCTACCAGCTTTTGGTGGTTCATGGAGCTCTAGGTGCTGGGGATTTTCAGAATCTGACAGCATATTGAGGTCCCTAAAAATTAAAACAAAAAAAAATTAAGAAAGCAATTGAGGAAGTCTGAAACAAAAGGCCCCTTTTCCCAACTACGCTGAGTATTTTTTTCAGTAGGTAAATGAGAAGTGGTTAATGATATAAAGCAATTTCAAAGCATGCTCACCCTTCTAACCAAATATATATTTGCAATGCTGTTAAAAGTCAGCTGATAAAAATGATTATTTAAGGTGAAATCTTTATGGATTAAATATAAGTTCATTTTGAAATACTGTACAAATCCATGAAATCTAAATGGGTTTAGGCTTTCATTTATATAATGCATGTTTCAAGAAAATCATGAAAGGGGACATAATCAGAAACAAAATTAGCTGAATTCTTTCTGTGCATTAGACTTTGATTCTGAACACAAGACATCTATAAACTTGCATTCACTTTATTTTCTAATTACAAGATATCTTGCTAACTGGCAAAGGTTCCACCTTAACAATTTTAAATTAAAAAGCCATGAATAGCCAAAAAAATGGAAACAAAAAGATGGGGAAAAACTCACAGTCTTACACATATTTCTGCTTCCCCATTTTGCTGACTAATGATACTCTGCACTTCTTCATATGTTTTAGAAGTTAAAGGAATTCCATTCCACTCCAATACTTGCATGCCTAAAAAGAAAAATTCAAGTATAAAATTAAAAAAAAGGTATGCTATGTCTCATCTGGGTCCAAAGGGCACAGAAGACGTTGCTATGCATTTAAAAACCACTTCAGCAGCCATTCAACTGAGCACACCATTTCAGAGAACATCAGTTCAGAGTTCTCTGGAACATAAATAGCAAAACCATATGTAGTCTGATTTCATCAACTTACCTGAACGTATAACATGTATCTCATACAACATGCAAAATGTTGCTCTTGAAAAACTATTAAATATTATCAAACCCATGCATTTTGTTCACACTGTTATGAAGAAAACATTCTTGACTACAATTAAACCAATTTTTTTATGGGGAAGAAATAATTGTAAATACCAATATATTGTTTTCTATGTGCAGCAAGCAACTAGAAAAGTGTACACTCCCATTATATTATGGCATGGGAGTGGTAGAAAAAATCGTTATTATTTTGTTGTGAAGCTTCCTTTAAGAAATTGTTATAGCCTCAACTCTGCTCAGATAAAAAAGGTTTCCATTAAGTGTCTTTTACTTCACTACATGCAAGACAGCCCTAAGTAGAAGAAACAGATGTTATGTAGAGGGCAGCATCATGGGTGTGTGTATGCTCTATGCTAAGAAGGGCCCCATACTCTGTTTAATCTTTGCTGCTGCCATTTTGAAAGTCTTAACAGTTTGAACAAAGAACCCTACATTTTCATTTTGCTCTGGGTCCCGTAAATTATGTTGCTGGACTGGTTACAGAGCATTTTGTGTTTCCTCTTTTTCTAGAAAGATAATTTTCACAGAAAAAAGTAGCGACATAATTAGTATTTCAATATTTTACATTTAGGTTTTTTGGTCCCTTTCATATGAGCTGTCAAATAATTTAGGGTGAGTATTTGGCATAAATCACATGGTCATATTACATAGCTATGTGAGCTAGATATAAATTCGATGAAACCACCCAAGTTATAGTGCCAGATATTTGTGAACGCTACCAGCTTTACCTGAGGAAAAATACCTGCCATGGCTAGAACATCATTTAAAAAGAAATACTTGTTGAACAATTAGGTTTTCAATGAGCTTCATAGATGCCAATGTGAAAGTCCCCATTGTTCACTATTGGCTTCCATGGGAAATTCTAAACATGGCATGATTGAGTCTTTAAAATTTTAATGATTTTGATATACATTGATAACAAGTAAGGGAAGTTCTTTTACCATTGAGAAATGGTAAAAGAAGTCCATAAAAATGCCTACAATAACACAAACAAGAGTGTTTTCTATAACTTACTCCAAGGAAACTTTATCTTCAGATGGGCCTTAGGTTATTTCAACAATCCCAGGCTGTTGTACACATAAAATGAGAAAAATTACATAAAAGAGTGTGATAATACCTCTAAAGAAAAATTCAGCATTGAAAGAGGTAAAGCACACTGACAAACACTCCTTTTAGTCACAAGGAAGAGTACATTTATAACCAGATGATTCTGAACTGAAACAAATTAATGGTGTCATAATCCAGAAATTGCATTGCCACTTTTCTGCAGGAACAAATTCTATTAAAGGAAATAGCTGCACAACCTTCTTGCTTCCTGTTTTGAATTTACCTGTTAGTTTTTCACATTTTAAAGGGGAAAATTTATTCAATGTAATTATTCAGTGAAATGAAAAATGCTTCTAGCTGTAAAAAAGAAAATCTGTTTAGATTCATTAATAAAACTGATGAAAAAATACAGAGATAACTAGCCTAGATATATACCCGAGGTCATGAACTACATGATTTTCTGTCTCAAGATATACCAGTTGAACCTTCTTTCCCCCAATAGTTTCCCACTGGCACCGGTGCAGTACTGCAGTTCAAAAGATTTTGCCAATTCTTTTATTTTTGGTTTCATGGTGAGTATGAAATCTATAGGGAATGTGACTACTTGAATGTAGTTACTTAATAACAACTTACCTTTCCTCTGTTTCTCCAACTTCCTACAAATACTATAAGAATCACAGTAAAATAAATGAGTATACAAATCACTCCTTTTAAATTCATAAGATGATTTTAGTAGTTGTAAGAATTAAGTATAGTTAAGTATGTGTCTTCAAATACATAATAGCTTTGAAAATTATTTTTTTTGGCTGTGCAACCCAGCATGGAGGATCCTAGTTCTCTGACCAGGGATCGAACCTGCATCTCCTACAATGGAAGTGTGAAGTCTTAACTGCTGGACACCTGAAAAGCCTCTTGAAAATACTTTAATTGTAAGGTCCTAGAAACTATTTTAAAATGCATGCAAAAATTATTTGATCATACTACACAGAAGTTCACTAAAATAGTATTTTATCACAATTGATTTGAATGTTGGCATACTCAATGTTAAGGAAATTTTTACTCTGACTTTGGTTTAGAAATAATTCCTAGAAGATAGTGAACACAAGAATGGTTTTATCCACTGTTTAGCATTGTGAGCAAACACATTTTCTTTAAATTACATCGACATGTATGCAAACTAGTTATTCAAGTTTGAGATTGTACAGATGGTACTTCAATTATATCCACTGAAAGTGCCTATTCTAATAACTTCTAATAGGAATGCTAGGATAATCTGATTTTTGATTTGTATGAGTAATGTGAAAATTAACTTCTTAAAATCTTACACTTTGGTAATTAAAACCCCCAAAATATAATAAGAAATTTTTGAATTAAAAAAATCAGTCACCATAAAATACTCAATATTTATCACTATTTCTATCTGCTATTTATATCAATATTTATCACTACTTCAAAAACATATTCTGGATTAAAATTATTATATTA
The DNA here is from genome assembly GCF_023699985.2 of Odocoileus virginianus. Taxonomy (NCBI): domain Eukaryota; kingdom Metazoa; phylum Chordata; class Mammalia; order Artiodactyla; family Cervidae; genus Odocoileus; species Odocoileus virginianus. The sequence continues at coordinate 77,124,000 of NC_069674.1, forward strand.
CCTATCAAAATTTGATAGATTAAGGTATATCAAAATATATATCACACAAAAGCTCATGATTTTTATTTATCTATTCCACAAATATTTAAGTGGTAGGCACTACACAATTTATCACCTTAGTATCTACTGTTTTATGCTGTTATAAAAATTAATAAAAATGATACTCTAGTAGAAAAAAACAGAAATATCTTGGCAATTAGCAAGATGAAGATGAGTCACAGAGAAGGAAATTCAAAAGTATTTTAAGTACATAAAGAAAGACTCATGAGAGATTAGAAAGTATAAATGAAAGCAATAGTGATGTATTACTTGACTCTCACTATACTGAAAAATGTTTGAAAGCCAGAGAATACAGCGTGTTGACCAGAATATGGGATTAGGGGATCATGACATAGTATTGGTTGTTTAGCTTTATCACCACTGTATGAATGTGAGAATACTATGACTATTTCTGGATGAAAAATACAACTGCTTGTTTACAATTTACAAGCATGTAATTATTTTATTGGGAATGCAGATAAATGCAACCACTCTACGGTACAATGTGGCAGAATGTTGTTAAATAAAGCACATGTACACCCCAGGACCCAAAAAACTTCTTGAGTCTCTATTTATGGGGAGGTGGTAGCATCAGGAAAAATGGACAAAGAGAATGCACTAAATATTTACAATGGAAACACTTAGCAGTCTTAAGAAAGAAATCATACCAGTTGTCCCAAAAGATGGATTCATCTTAAAAGCATCTGACGAGTAAAAACATGTGAGAAACAGGACCTGATCTAAGGGCAATGACATTTACATTCATTAAAATGATATTCCACACAAACTAACACTATACATTATACAAATAAAAAACAGACATTACATAAATTATAATGGTTGCTCATGGAGGTAAGAACAGATAGGTAAAGAAAATGAGATTAAACAAAAGATTTAATAAATGAATAAACAAACAAACACCCCCACTACACGCAAACATGGTCAGTGGGGACCTAATGAGAACCAGTGGGGTTGGGGTTGATGTGCTATGAAATAAGAATTCAATATAGCTGAGTAAAACAAAAAAATAGAAAAAAACCCCAAGCTTCATTAATTCAAAATTTGTAGATATTATTCCCCTTTTCCACTGATATTATTAACTATGACTCTAGATCAGTTTCCTAAATTTGGACATCTGTGCTCATGAATTCTCGATAAACTAGTGGCAGCAGGAGAAACTCAGTTGAACTGGTTATTTGTCTTGGCTTTCTAAATAGCAAAGAAACCACGCAAGTGAGTTTCAGGAGTCCAGTAAGTTATCCCCATCAGTTACACTAGTTACTTAAGCATTTTCAAGTTAGGCCTTGTTAATATAAGTGAAATGCATAGATAGATGTATTTTATTACTTTCAAAACTACAGTTAACATTTTTATCCTATTTATATATTAACATTGGCTAAAGTCCATTGAGCTGCAAAAGAGTTGGACACGACTTACGACAAAACATATGTTAACATAAAGAATGAAAGAAAGGTGGAAAAAGGGAAAAAAGAGGAAAGGGAAGAAAGAATGAAGGGAGGTAAACATAAAAAAAAAAAAATTGAATATAGTTTCCTGAATATACAGGCCAAAGGAGATGCCCTAATCTATGACAAGATGTTCAATACTGTACACTTGAACACAAAAAATCAGCAAAGTATGGCTGTCATACGAAAGTTCTCAAATGAACTTAACTTATATGTTACAAAATTGTCACATTTTGAATGTGAAAAGTTATTTAAGAAATATCAAAGACTAGTGTTATTTTACTCACATTATTTTTTTTTCCTATTTCTGAGTCTACTGAAAGTATTCTGAATTAATGACTTCTACACTTATATGTGTAAAACAGATTTAGCTCCATTTATACAACATTTTTAAAGAAAACAGATTATCACCTCCTTTGCAGTATTACTGGTCAATTTATTATTGACTAGGGTCACTAAAAGAGGATTGCATGAATAAAATGTCTTGTAAAAACATGTCACAACTATTTCATAGACTCATTATAAAGCAAGCAAGATCCTGTTAGATATAGTAGTTTTAGTTTTTTGTACAAAAGAGAAGTAAAACATGAAGTGACGACTTTTCTAACACCACATATTTAGTTAATGGTAATGCAGAAATAGGAACTCTGTTTAAATCTCTCTCAGGCCAATGCTAGTATCAGTAAATAAGAAAACTCATTCAAATTATGCTAACTAAAACTATGTCATAGCCCACCTGAATATAAACAATGTTCAAATATGTAAAACTGTGCACAAAGGACACATATATTATCTATAATTTTTTTTAATCACAATAAAGATAATGTATCAGATAATGTAAACAGAAATTGTTTATCTACATGACAGTATTATTAGAAGGTTTGGACATGCAAAAATTGACGATCTCACTGAACAAACAAATTGTGGGACATATCATTTTATGGTGGGTAAATGATGACCGTTAGGAGGGAAAAAAAGCTGACTGGCTTTATTATCTTTTTTCTCAACTCCACTCCCAGAAAAGGAACCAATATTTATGGAAAACAGTAAGAAGTTTCCTAAAAGTTAAAAATAGAATTACCACATTATTTAGCAATCCTACTGCTGGGGATTTATTCAAAAGAATTGAAATGGTGATCCTAAAGAGATATCAGCATTCCCACATTTTCTGCAATGCTATACACAATAGCTCAAATGTGGAAATAATCCAAATATCCATTAGCAGATAAATTGATAAAGAAAAACACAGTTTACAAATACTAAAGAATATTATTTGGCCTTTATTGCTCCTGAATTCAGGAAATTTGTAATAATGAGGCATGGATAAACCTTGACAATATTATGTTAAATGAATTAAACCCAGTCACAGGAGGACAAATACTGCATGATTCCATCTGGATGATGCATCTAAAACAGTCAAACTTATAGGAACAAAGAACAGAATGGAAATGGGGAATTTCTAATTAACTTGTATGAAAGCTGTTTTGCAAGACAAATAAGCTTTAGATATCTGATAAATAACATTGTGCCTTTAGATATCAACACTGTACTGTTATCTAAATGTTATGTTAAAAACCATGAAGAGGTTAGGCCTCCTGTTAAAAGTAGTGAGTGCAATTTTAAAAAGGGGAAAAAAAGAAGGCAGGATGAATAAGAAGAATGGGAAGTAAAGAGTTCTAGGGAGAAGATCTCCCCTAACAGTGGTGGTTGAAGGTTGCAAAGGCAGTGGGGAGCAGCATCCTATTTGCTTATATCATCCAGGGAAGATGGCATTACTTCAAAGAGAAATTTCTATGCGGTGCCTTTAGAAAAGCTGACCTTAGATTTGGTGGCTCAGATTAGACAGAATTACTCTCATGAAAATTTGGTCATAGTATAAGGGCATCACCCACTCAAGGAAGTGGGCTGGCTAGATCAACACTCTCTCTGTGGTGCAGGTCAACTTACAGGGACCCAACCTTCATTTTTCTAGAATGTTTAAGACCCTCACTGGGAATTTCTCCAGTGCTCATGGGGAGAGAGACATCAAATAATAAGTGTGACTCAATTTTTCAACAGCAGATGAAAGAAAGATTGGAATTGATTACATTTGATTTACAGAAATTGTAATGTGCTTATTATACACCAGAATGGTGTTGCAAATTCATGCTTTTTAGACAGAAATAAGGTAAAAAGGGAAATGTATTTAGTCATGATTTGTGGGTTCACCTTGAAGAAGGTTATCATTATAGGATTCTGTTTCTAATCACTATGACTGTCAACATAATCTATTTTTCCAGCTCAGTATTTCCTGGAAGGATTGGTATGGATGTCAAAGTTACTCTGTGCCTACAGTTTAAGGTGTTTAGAATTAGATATGTCACTTCAAATAAACTGAAATAGAATGTGGCTGAATAAGGCAGAAAACAGTTTATGGGTACTGAAATTTGATATGTCCCCTCCAAAATAATATAACATATGGAGAGATCCAATGATAGTTACATGATGCTAACATCTCATTTAAATCAGGTTGCAGTTCATAAAGTTAAAAACTTTTATCCGTTTAATTTCCCAATTTATTTTGTCAAAATACTCAGAGTAGATGTTTTCTATTTACTTTCTAATTAAATGGCATGAACAGATTAATATCATCAAATACCATGACCAGCTAACGGTAACAGATTAATCCAAAATGCATGCGTGATTATATAGAGACACAGAGTTGGGTTAAATGGATATAGAAAACTAGGTTAAATCACACAATTGTGCATGAGAGATGCTTGTCTTAACTGGTGCCTCCTCTGTTTTAAGTATCCCTAGTGAAACATCATGGAGAAGGAAATGGCAGCCCACTCCAGTACTACTGCCTGGAAAATCCCATGGATGGAGGAGCCTGGTGGGCTGCAGTCCATGGGGTCGCTAAGAGTCGGACATGACTGGGCGACTTCACTTTCACTTTTCACTTTCACACATTGGAGAAGGAAATGGTAACCCACTCCAGTGTTCTAGCCTGGAGAATTCCAGGGACGGGGGAGCCTGGTGGGCTGCCGTCTATGGGGTCGCACAGAGTCGGACACGACTGAAGTGACTTAGCAGCAGTGGTGAAACATCAAGGATTTTAACTTTATGTTCTTATTCTCTTTTGGTATTCATGTATTCTGCATTATTCCATTTATAAAGTTATTTAAATATATCCAACTACTCAGAATGGAGTTTAACACAAAATATCATCAATTTATATTTGGAAAAGTGTTTCCTAATAAACACAAGAAATATTTAAACCAGTGGCAAAAAAATCATCTCTACCAAGAATACATATATTAGATACAAACTCTATTTCATAACATTATTTGATAGATAAAATATGCAGAAATTTGATTTCTAAGTTATAACTTTAAATCATGTGCAAAATCAGACAGAAAGAAAATTATATTTTGAAAATTAAAGTTAGAAAATGAAATCCCCTAATCAAAATTTAAGAGCAAAAGAGATTCCAATATACTTACTATAGAGTATAAAAAAATAGTTTTTTTTTCACAAGGAATTTTAAAAAATCATAACCTAAGTACTCATCACTAGAAATATTATCACATGATAGATTTTTGTGCATATAAATGTTGATTTCATATTTTTCTTATTTTGAGCCAAAGATACTACATAATTATTATGACTGGGATAATCAAAACCTAAAAAGTGAACTTTAAATTACGTAAGTTCTTTCATCATTTAAAGAGTTAAAGGATAGAAATAAAACAGAGGAGTCATTTCAAACAATAATAACCATTTTATCATCCTGAGAGAAACTTTAAAAAAAGAAAATGAATTATGTGTTACTTCATAAGAAATGCCAATATTTTATTATTTATATCATGAAGAAGAATTAGCAAATAATTCACTTTGGCTTGATGGATGTTCAATACATAACATTCAATGGTAGAATTCTATTCAAAAAGTTCTCAGTAACTTTTAGTAAACAGAATGCAATTTTAATATATACAATTAATATATAAAATATATTACAATAATTGATTTTTCCACTAATGAACCAAAGTTGTCTAAGAAGACGACACTTTAACAGCAATATCTGCCAAGTGATAGAGAACAAAACTCAATTATTTCCCTTCAGTTCTTTAAAATTCACATAGAGAAATTACTTCCCCTAATTCAGAAGCAAACATGATAATGGTAATATATTTTAGATAAATATAATGGCAATATATTTTAGATAAATTAAACAAAACTTTTTTGTTTAAAAGGAATAAAGAAGTCTTTTTTGATTAAAAGGAATAAAATTAGACTTATTTCACTTAAGTTAATCACACCAACACGGAATTTTTTTTTTTTAAAGTTATTTTGACCACCTATCCTCATTTATTCTTTACAGCTATTCAGTAAAATATGTAGGATAAATGTAACTATCCCTATTTTTACAGATTTAAGATCCGTTTTAGAAATTACATTGAGTGGTAGTTCAAAAAGGCAAGACTCCTGATTCTTCATCTGAGCCCAAGAATATTACTAGCATTTTTGTTTAAAACATACAGAATATCTACTTATAACATTTTGGCTATTTTTATAGCTATAACTATAGATTTATGTGCATAATCAATATGAATAAATGCTCTTATTTATGATAAAAGTACTGTATGTGTCAAAGACAGGACTAGACAGATGCTAGGTAATATCATTAACCATGATTTCTAACATGATTTCTCCTATTTAGAAGTAGGGGCATCATGAACACATGCTCATAAAAGTAAACAAGATTACAGCTCCAGTCTTAAGCTGAGAAATGAGAGAGGTGATGTATAAGAATAAATTATAATGGATTGGCATAAGTTATGAAAGGCCTGGTAGGTTACACTAAACTCAGGCTAATAGAAGACATAAGAAAAATTTGTCATAATCGAATTCTCTTTTCAATAACTGTCTGCAATTTGGATGTTAATGTCAGTCTCTTTCATGTTTTCTCTAGTATATATTTCTCTTGTTATACTCAAAACACTTTATTTTACATTATGCATTTGTGTAATTGTCTCCACTGCTGTCCTGTGAATTTCTACATCTGTACATATGTTTACTGAGTGAATGAATGAATGAATGAAGGCAGAGACAGACTGGAAATTGGGAAAGTGCCGAAGAAGATAAGAATTGAAAACTGCAGCATAAGACAGGATTATACATTTTTACATTTAATATAATCATCAGAAAATACTTTCATGAGGAAAACATGGAATTGCTGAGAATCAGTTATTCAAGTATAGTATTTAAATCCATTTTTCACAATTCATTAATATAAACTATTTAAGTTCAATAAAAGACTGAGAGATTTTATTCATTTTTGTTCCTCTCCAACACTTAAGTAGATATTGACAGACACATAATTTTCATATATAAAAATGGATTACAGAATGATTTTTCATCATAAACATTAAAAACTGTGGCTGTTAGTGAGATACAATTTGAAAGTGATAGGAATAAAAAACATTAGAAATGCCATCTGTAGAACTACACAAATATACATTTTAAGTTGTATGATGTCTATTAAAGAATGTATACTTATTGTATTAATTAAAATAAGATTAAGACTTGAATGTTAAATGCTCTGTAGATTTCTTACATTATGTAGGGATTTAACTTTTTTTAAAAAAACTTCACTTTTAAAAAAACCTTGGCTTATAGTACCTTTTGGCTTGTAAAATTTGAATACTATGTATGGGAACAAATGAATAAACATATTGAGGTCATTTTCACTGAGCTGAAATTTAATATACATGGTGTATTAGTATTTATAGATACATGATATAGCATCATTTATCCCCAAGTCCTCTGCTCCCATCTTGGTCTGAACAGCCACATTTCATGCCTGGATTATTTCTGGAGCTTCCTAACGGCTCTCTTTCCTAGTCTTTACTCCTTCAGACTATTATCCTTATAGCAGTCAGAATGACTTGATTTAAACGCCATTCAGCCTGTGTCGGCGCAGCGCCTTCTCGTGTGACATTAATAGAAGCTGAGGTCCTTACGCTGACCTGTAAGGTTCTGCTTCTGCCACTTCTGACACTCTGTTACTGCCAAACTTCTCTGCCCACAGCTCCTGCTCTCTCCTTCACATCCTCTCATCCTCCCCTCCCAGTGCCAGCCACGCTGACCTCAATGTGGTCTTCCTGTCCCTGGCACATGCCAGGTAAGCTCTTGCTCTGAGCCTCTGCCCTTTTCTTTCCTCTGCCTGTGAGACCAATAACTGGAAGCTGCCTCCTTCCTCTCTGCGGGGGCTTTCCTCAGTTTTTGACTTTTTGGTGAGCCCTTCCCTGACCATTCCATCTGAAATTGCAACCCCACCCTAGGGTGTATGCACCCTCCTGGTTATCTTTTTCTTCTCAGCACTTATTACCACTTATTATGTGATACTTATGAATAGGCTTGCTGCTTTCAGTCTCACCGACTAAAATGTATGGTCTATATTTTCTTCACTTACATCTCACAGGGCCAAGGGAGGTTGCTCTACAGAGCATATATTTAAACACACACATGTAATTATATATTAAATTTATACACACATATACAGAGATGCTAGAACTTAGAAAACTCAAGCACCATATCTGACAGTAATGGGATCCAGTAAAAACCAGAGAGTAAAAGCAAACAAAAACAGTCTAAGAGAAAGTAAAAGCAATTCAATTTTCTTCCACCATTCTCACTATAACTCAGTATGTGTATGTGTGTGTGTGGTGTATATATATATATATATATATATATATATATATATATATATAAAATCTTTAGTCTGAGATGAAAACCTGCATTCCCACAGAATATTCTTTCTGCTCCAATTCATCACTATATTTGGAACATAGCAGTACTCCATCACAGCAAATAGATAAAATGTGAACTACTTAAAAAATTAAACAATGAAAGTGACAAAAGCTTAAAAAGATCTATTTCAGTTCCTGGACAGTTAGTTGCCCTCAAGAGCTTACGGTCTGTTCTTAGACATTCCCTGTAAGTTACTTGGAATTCCTTGGGATGGGAGGAGGCATATCTGTAAGTTACACTTAGTTATGGTACTTGTTTTGATAGAAGTATGCAGAATTAACCAATGTATTTTGCATTTCTATATTTCTCTCATTGAAACTAGAAGAAAAGAAAATACAAATTGTCAAAAAAGTCAGTAAATAATGGGTTTTCTTTCCATAAAGGCATCTTTCTCTTAGTTCTTCAGTTATTTTATATTTGTTGCTCATTCAGACCCTGACCAAACTTTTCCTCCACAATGAGGATACTCTATTCACTGCCTTTCTAGACTGTAAGCTTCTTGAAAGCAAGATGGAATTCTATCATTCTACATCATTTTAGGATATACCGGTAGAGTAAAGAATAAATATTTTGATCCACTTTATTAAGTATTTCCTATATTCCTAATAGTCTCACCTCTACTCCTTCATAACAACTTTCTTTCTAAACTCCTTTTTATCACCTCCATCTACCTTGTCAGTATATATTACTGCATACAAGTAGGTTCTTACAATTCTGCAGTAAGTACCTCAGTGTTCTTAGCCAATAAGAAATAACATCTCAAAAAAAAAAAAAGAAGAAATAACATCTCATGCAGGGATGAATTCACATTATTATCAGGTCTGAAGCTTATGCAATTTAAGGGAAAAAAAAGAAAATTATGAATACAAAATTGAAATAAGTGAACATTTGTTAAAAGAACAAAAGAAATCACATCAAATTACAAGTGTTTAAAAGCTGAAAAATGCCACAAACATCACACATGTTTTTTAACGTCAAGGAGACTTGCAAAGGGCCTGTACATGTGAAGAAGGAGCTCTGAGACTTAAGTATCATGATTTGTCAATTCTGATCTCACTTTCCTTCGTTTATCCTATTTAACTAGTCTCACACTCTTAATTCTAGTGCTCACATTTCCATTTTATGTAACATATACAACTCACCATGGCACACATACTACTGTTTTGCTTCCTCTTTCTGTAGCTTGGACTATATGATTCTTCTCAAGCTTCAATATCTTTCCCACATCTCTTCAAAAGAAAAGTGTCTCAAAAGTATGCACTAGAGAAGGGTCATGTGGAGGATCTCTTTACACTTAATGCTATAGACCCAGTGAGTTTCTGTGACTTATCAATAGTCATACACAAAAGCAGCTGATGAGAAAGATCGGTGCACACACTGGGAGCCAGACACCTGACATCTAACACACCATGATTCTATTCACTAACAAAAGACATGTTTTTCGTGATTAACAGACCATGAGCAATACATAAATAGATATTCATTGTATGTATGTCCATTGACTTTAATCAGACATGAGATTAATGCATTGTTGATAAGAAGAAAAACTTAGAAGCTTTTTTAAAAGACTAGCCAAAACTATTGTTTTATAGTTAGGAGGTAAAATTCACATATTTACATGCTGCTGCTGCTGCGAAGTCGCTTCAGATGTGTCCGACTCAATGCGACCCCATAGATAGCAGCCCACCAGACTCCGCTGTCCCTGGGATTCTCCAGGCAAGAACACTGGAGTGGGTTGCCATTTCTTTCTCCAATGCATGAAAGTGAAAAGCAAAAGTGAAGTCGCTTAGTCGTGTCTGACTCTTCACGACCCCATGGACTGCAGCCCACCAGGCTCCTCCATCCATGGGATTTTCCAGGCAAGAGAACTAGAGTGGGTTGCCATTGCCTTCTCTGATATTTACATGAGACATGAGTTAATCACTTCAGGCATTAAATTTTTAAAAAATTATTCAGACTGGATACCTAAAATGAGTTTCCATTATAGCAGATACCTCTAGCAGACCAATGTTCCCTCAGGAAGCCTGAACTTTGTATGATTAACTGTCATCTATGAAAAGATTTTTGTCTACCTTCAACAAAATAGCTTCTTCAGCTAGTCTAGTTATTTATAGTTAACAAAGCACTCGCTTAAGCACAAAAAACATATCAGCCCCTTTTATACTTTCAGTTAATCTGGTGAGATAGGTCATGAAGCCTCCTGGTTGAAATATCAACCTATACAGATGAGATAAAAGGAGATTCGAAGAACATAAGCAATTTGCCTAGCAACATGAGGATGGTGTTAATTCAGTCTTCTGACTTCAAGTCTGTGCTTTGTCTATTAGCAGTATTCTAAATCCTTGCAGTTCAGAGCTCAGACCTGAACATGGTCAATTATCTATGCACATACAGATAGAGGGGATAGAGTTTAAGTTTAATAGCATAGGCTCCTCTTACCATCAAAGATTTTCAAAGTAAGTACCACTACTTCTGTGAAACACTGTGACAAACATTTATGCTGAATGTTTCTGACATATTATTTTTGCTGATAACAATTTGGCAGACACTATTATTATGCCAATTTCCCAACTGAGAATACCAAGGTACTAAAAGTTAAACAAATTTTCCAGGCAGTAAGTACTAGAGCTCAATCTAAATCCTGATGTCTCTGACTCTAAAAATATTCTCTTTATGTAATGAAGATGCTAAAGCATTGGCTGTCTGAAGGTGTGGTATAGGTATTAAGCAGAGTTCAGCTTACTTCTAAGATAACCACTCCAAATTCAAACACACAGAAAATGTAATCAGTTATGATTACTGATTAGACAAATCCAGAAATTTAAGAACAGAGACAACTGTTCATGGTTAAACAGTGTCACTTGAACATATATATGTATTTCAAGGCATACCACTCTTATTGATAAACCAATCAAATTAGGATATGGAGTATTGTACACACCACAAAATGTGAAAAGGGGCAATTATTTCATTTTCTTGGTGTCCGTATCAGAAATATTGACTCAAACACAATTGCTTCTGATTAATTTCCAAATAAATGGATAGAGAAATGCCTTTCTTTATCTAGTCAATACATCTAATCATTATTATATAAGTATGATCACTACCTCTTAAAAATAGTATATTATAACCTACCCATCCAGGTATCCACAATTTATGTTTTTTCTTCCCAGGAGATAGTTTCCTAATTTTTAATTTTTTTTAAAAAAACCTTTGAATCAACAAGCAATGTGATCTTGTGCCGTGTGTACCTGACACACTATCTTGTAGGAATTCTGAGAAGTCTCACGCTAACAACCAATCCGTACTTGGGAATCCCCCTGGAACAAGTACAAGGAAGCTCACTCATCTGTGTGGTGTGTTTCTTGTTCTCCAACCTTGATCACTGCCATGCCACCTGTAACATATGCCAAAAAAGCATAAGCAGAAGTAGAGACTTTCTTGCCTCGGAACATTCTCCTTTCAGTCACACAGGAGTGTGTCCTCTACTGAAACTAGTTCTTCTACCACAGACTTCTTCAGCACAGGAATTCCGGAGGCCGACTTATAAAATCAAAACCACCTGCCAAAGACAGCTAGCATCATCTCCACTCCAGTTACTAATCCTCAAGCATACACCCAACAACAGCTAGCATCATCTCCACTCCAATGACTAATTCTCAATCATACACTCAAAAACAGCTAGCATCATCTCCACTCCAGTTACTAATTCTCAATCATATACCTAACAACAGCTAGCATCATCTCCACTCCAGTTACTAATTCTCAATCATACACTCAACAACAGCTAGCATCATCTCCACTCCAGTTACTAATTCTCAATCATATACCTAATAACAGCTAGCATCATCTCCACTCCAGTTACTAATTCTCAATCATACACTCAAAAATAGCTAGCATCATCTCCACTCCAGTTACTAATTCTCAATCATACACCCAACACATTTTTTTTTTTTTTTGCCAGAAACCATGCTGATTCACCTTTAAAAGGATCTAGCTAGATGAATCAAATCCCCTTCACTGAGACAACTAGAAACTGAGAATTTGGAAATATCCATGAATTACAATTTATGCCACAGGTAAATTTCCTCACAGAATAGCATATGAACAATCTGAGATAAACTCATTTCTTTATAGGCCTAGCGGCCTGCAGAAGCTAATTTTCCATATATCTCTGGCTAAATCCATAAGCAAACACTGAATATAATTGGTTTTAAATTTTTTTCTCCTAGTCTATATCTCTACTGATTCATTAAGAAGTTTCTTGAAGCTACATTTAGAACTTAACACTATCTTCCTACTTAACATATATTCCTATCTTAGCTTCAAACAGCATTCTCCAAACAAATATGATTTTATTATCAATAATAAAGATATAATTTATCTTCAAAATATTTCAATTAATTTTTAGTTGGACAATCTATCAATATAAACAAATAACTGCTTTTGATTCAATGGCTAAAAGATGTTTAGTTCTTATAGATTTACTATTCTCTTATGAAAACTGTTGAAATATGAAAAGTATTACACAGGTAATGTATTTCAAAATTATGATGTTATGATACACAATACTATGGGAAAAATCAGTTGGAGAATAAGATCAGAAGTCCAGTGATTAAATAAAACTTAGGACCAACAACATGCATATAAAGGGTTAGGTCTGTCCCATTATACTTCCTAAACAAATTTTAATTTGTATTTTTTACTCTTTTTCTGGAGACACAATATTGTAATAGGTTAATATAAAATGATACAACTTTTCAATAAGTTTAACAATTGCTATGTATTAATTTCTTTAAATGTCCTAACTTAGTTTATTGTATTGATTCAAAACACAATGATTAAATCTCTAAGAAGAGCAAAGGTCCCGCATTGAGAACCCATGGAAGACTCAAATACATAAGACTCAATATAACATTTGTTTCTACATTAATTTATACCTTCAATAAAATTACTGTCAAATTTCAACAGAGATCTTCCTGGAAACTAACAAGCCAGTTCTAGAATGTATATGCAAGATGATCAAAGTTCAAGAACTGTCCCAAGTTGATTTTGAATAGCAGTATGGTAGATTACCTATCATATGTCAGAACTTAAAATAAAGGCATCATAATTAAAAGTGTGACACTGATGTAGGGATAGACAAATAGATCAATATCTCATAGAACAAAGATCTTATAAAAGATCCACCATGTATAAAAAAATCAATATATGACAGATGGGGTATTGTAGATCAGTGGAGCAATGCTACATTAGTCAATAAATTGTGCACTTGCAACTGATTATCCTTACTGATGGGGGAGAAAACTAAAATTTCTCAGACCACAGATGGATTCAAAACAACTGAATTCTACATCAATAAGGGCATTATATAAAAAGTGAGATTTTAAAAGTTTTAGAAAAAAATACAGGCTAATATTTGAGGGTTTCAGAACAAGGACAATTTCCCAAATAACATAGAACATTTATACTACTAAAGAGAAACAAAATGATAAGCTGACTATGTTTCAATTTCAACTTAAAAAAAAGACAGACACTAAAGAAACAAAAGAAACAAGCCACATACTCGGCTACCTACTTGACAAATGCTTATAACCAGAATATATAAAGATTCTGACCTTCAATTAAAAATACACAAACAATTCAATAAAGAATAAGCCAAAGAAACAAGCAAATCACAGATGAGGAAAACCCAAAAGCTAATAAGATTGATAAAATACTATCACATTCAATATTACTGAAGGCAGACAAATGAAGAACACAGTGGGCTATCATTTTACATTATATTTGAAAAAGAAAATTCAGAGTAAAAGGAACAAGAATATAAAGGAATAAGAACACTAATTTACTACAGATGAATGTAAAAATGGTATAACACTTTGGAGAGCAATTTGGAAAAATCAACTACAGTTGAAGAAACCACATAATATTCTCTTACATTATTTAACAATATGAGTTATTATCACCCAGAAAATGAACCCGTAGAAGAAACTTCTGCATATGCGCAAAAGGAAAAGGAAAGCATTTCAGAAAATGAATTACAGCATTGTTTGAAATATATACAAAAAACCAAAAACCTCATATGTAATATAAATAACCAGAAATATTTAAATGTTGTTGAGCCATATGGTAATAGAATTCTGCCCCGTACTACAAGTGAATGTATCTACAAAACAGAAAGTTACTGATGTAGGTAATAAACTTATGGCTATCAGAGGAAGATTGGGACTGACACATACATACCACTATATATATAAAATATGTAACTAATAAGGACCCACTGTGTAGCACAGGGAACTCTACTCACTACTCTGAAATGGCCTTTATATGAAAAGAATCTAAAAAAGAGTAGAAAATGTATAAGAGATTCACTTTGCTGTACACCTGAAATGAACACAACATTGTGAATTAACTACACCCAAGAAAGTTTTTTAAAAATAATAAAAATGAAGTTTTCTTTCCTTAAAAAAATTCTGCCCTGCAGTTAAACAACTACAGCTACATGTACCACTTTAGATAAATCTCATAAATGTTGGGACTAAAAAATGTGGCAAAAATGCATGTACAGTAAGCTATCATTTCTATAAAATTTTATAAACAAGCAAAATGAATCCTTATAAACTTTATGAATGCATACATAAACATAAATTAAAGCAAGTGAAGGATATTCTCATACTGTCTGGTGATATATTTTGGGTTAGTAAGAGGTTTGGATGAGGAGAGGTGACTATAGGAGACTTTCGTTGATTTATAGATACTTATTTCTCCTAAAAATATGAAGCAAATAGGCAAAACACTGAGCCTTAAAACAGTCTGATGAATACATGCATGTTTACCATACTACTCTCTATAGCTTTTTTGTATGCTCAAACACTTGCAACAAAAATTGCACGTTGGTACCCAATTAAGTGTTATATTGCATACATCAAACCAGAATGTGAAGAAGCACCCCTACCCCATTCCCATGAGGGAGGGCAGAACAAAAGATGTGGCACGTTGAGCTGTGTACCCCACTACATGAGGAATCTTAAAAGGCAAATCTATTAAAGCAATTTTCCTGATTGTGGAGAAGGCTCAGACTAAGGAAAATCACATCCATTTTCAATGAATTAGTAAACATCAAACTCTGACTTTCTGTTTTCATCATGTAACAGAGAAATGCAACCACTGAGTTGCTTCAGTAAAATTTTCCAGGATTGAAAGCTCACCATTTAAGTGCACGCACCACTTAAGTGCAAATAAGTCAGAAAGAGATGTGTCAGGCAGCAAACACTTCCACGTAGGACTTGTTATTTTGAGTTAATATTTTAACTTTGAATTTAAGGCTCATCTGTTTTGTGCCCTTCACCCGCTCTCCATCACAGGGCCAATATGATAATTGGGAGATTTTGGACTGGAGAAGAACCCACCAGAGGGGAAGGGTGCTGCACTTTCCAGATTAGGAGAGTTTTTTCTCTATCAGGAACCATCCAATTACCCACTCCCACTCCAGACACCTGAATTTAAATTCAGGGCAAAGAAAAACTAAGAGAAAAGAAAAAAGAGAGAGCAAACATATATAAATTTATGAGCACCTAAGTCCACAGTTATAAGAACATGTGCCCAGAAGAAACTATTTTGAACTTCCTTTCTTAAAAGATAATCAAAAGTTGTGTTTACAAATATAGATGCTGTTTTAAATGTACATGATTCTTTACCAGTAGTAAGAATGTGAGTACACATACTGGGTTAGTCAAAATGTTCATTTTCTGTAACATCTTACAGAAAAACCTGGATGAACATTTTGGCCAACTCAATATCATTTTTTTTTTTTTTGCTTCACATAACCTTGTATGGAATGATATATTAGTGAGTACCAAATTTTGTAATTAAAAAGGAATTCTTCATTACTCATTTCTACATATATTGCTTGAAATATTTTATGAGGCACCTGTGTTGAGCACTGGGTATGGAGAAAAAAGAACTCCATGTCAAAAGACAAAAGAGATAAGAGGCACAAATGGTATTGAACCCAAAGAACTGAACTTGGTCTTTATCAGATAAAAAATGAACAAAGTCTGTGCCTGTTCATAAAATACTGACAATTGTGTTATAGACGCCTCAAATTTGGAGATGGTTGGAACTTTGACCTGTGAAGAATACATAAAGTTGTTTTTATTGTTCAGTTGCTAATTCATGTCCAATTCTTTGTGACCCTATGACCAGCAGCACATCAGGTTTCCCTGTCCTTCACCGTCTCCTGGAGTTTGCTCCAACTCACGTCCATTGAGTTGGTGATGCTATTCAACCATCTCATCCTCTGTCACCCGTTCTTCTTTTGCCCTCAATCTTTCCCAGCATCAGGTTCTTTTCCAATCAGTTGGCATTTCACATAAGAAGGCCAAAGTATTAGGGCTTCAGCTTCAGCATCATTCCACCCAATGAATATTCACGGGTGATTTCCTTTATGATTGGCTTGATTTCCTCGCTGTCCAAGGGACTATCAATAGTCTTCTCCAGCACCACAGTTAGAAAGCATTAATTCTTCGGTGCTCCACCTCCAACTCTCACATCCGTACACAACTACTGGAAAAACCATAGCTTTGACTATATGGACCTTTGTCAGCAAAGTGATGCCTCTGCTTTTTTAATATGCTATGTTTGTTATAGCTTTTTTGACCAAGGAGCAAGCGTCTTTTAATTTAGTGGCTATAGTCACAATCTGTAGGAATTCTGGAGCCCAAGAAAATTAAATCTGTCACTGTTTCCAATGTTTCCCCATCTATTTGCCATGATGTTATGGGAACCATGATCTTAGTTTTTTTAACACTGAGTTTTAAGCCAGCTTTTTCACTCTCCTCTTTCACCCTCATCAAGAGGCTCTTTAGTTCCTCTTTGCTTTCTGTCATTAGAGTAGTGTCATCTGATTATCTGAGGTTGATGGTATTTCTCCCAAGCTTCATTCCAGCTTGTGAGTCTTGCATTCTGCACAGAAGTCAAACAAGCAGGGTGCAAATATACAGCCTTGACATACTCCTTTCCCAATGTGGAACCAGTCCATGTTCCATGTCTGGTTCTAACTGTTGCCTGACCTGCATACAGGTTTCTTAAGAGGGCAAGTAAGGTGGTCTGGTATTCCCATCTCTTTTAGAATTTTCCACAGTTTGTTGTTACCTACACAGTCAAAGGCTTTAGCATAGTTAATATAGCAGAAGTAGACATTTTTTGGAATTTTCTCGCTTTTCTATGATCCAGCAGATGATTGCAAATTGATCTCTGGTTCCTCTGCCTTTTCTAAATCCAGCTTGTACATCTGGAAGTTCTTAGTTCATGTACTATTGAAGCAAAGCCTAGCTTGAAAGAGTTTGAGCATTACTTTGCTAGCATATGAAATAAGTCCAATTGCAAGGTAGTTTGAACATTCTTTGGCATTGTCTTTCCTTGGGATTGGAATGAAAACTGAACTTTTAAAGTCCTGTGGCTATTGCTGAGTTTTCCAAATTTACTGGCACATTGAGTGTAGCACATTAACAGCATCATCTTTTAGGATATGAATTAGCTCAACTGGAATTCCATCACATCTGCTAGCTTTATTCATAGCAATGCTTCCTAAGGCCCACTTGACTTCACACTCCAGATGTCTGGCTCTAGGTGACCACACCATCACAGTTATCTGGGTCATTAAGAACTTTTGGGTATAGTTCTGTGTATTCTTGCTACCTCTCTTAATCTCTTCTGTTTCTGTTAGGTCCTTGCCATGTCTGTCCTTTATTGTGCTCATCTTTGCATGAAATGTTCCCTTGGAATATCCAATTTTCTTGAAGAGAGCTCTAGTCTTTCCCAGTCTATCGTTTCCCTCTACTTTTTGCATTGTTCACTTAAGAAGGCTTTCTTATTTCTCCTTGCTATTCTCTAAGAGTTATTTTTAAAGAAAATGTTATTTTTAAAACATGCCATGAGTTCAAAACTTCCTAAAATTGCAGTGATATATAGGTTTCAATAGGTAAAATAGCCTACAGAAAAGTAAGCTTATTACTGAAGAAATCTCTAATTCTTTGAGCCTGTTAATCGTAGTGTTGATTATACAGAACTTTGTATAGTTATTTAATATACATAAGGTTTATAATCATTTGCCTAAGGACAGAGATTTAAAATGGAAGTGGCAAGTTATAAATATACTTTCAAAGTCCATATATTTAGTATACTTTTAAGTGCTCAAATTAATTAAAAAAGAAACAATATCATGAATCTATATGCAGGGAAGGAATGGAGATGCAGATGAAGAGAATGAACTTGTAGACACAGCAGGCAGCCTTTCCCTTCTCCAGGGGATCTTCCCAATTCAGGGATTGAACCCAGGTCTCCAGCATTGCAGGTGGATTCTTTACCAGCTGAGCCACAAGGGAAGCCCAGGTAAAGGAGAGGGCAGGACAGAGAAAGTGGCACTGACATATCTATTCTATTGTACGTAAAACAGGTAACTAGTGGGAAGCTGCTATGTAACATGTGGAGCCCAGCCTAGTGTCTTGTGATGCCTTGGAGGGGTGGGAAAGGAGGGAGAGACAGGTAGGAAGGACCAGGGAGGACAGCTCAATAGGGTGGGGGATGTGTGTGTGTGTGTGTGTGCGCGCGCGCCTGTGTGTGCCTGAATTATGACTCATCCTCACTGCTTTACTGCAGAAACCAGCATATTTATCCTCCAATTAAAAAAAAAAAGACCAAAATCAGACTTCCCTGGTGGCTCAGATGGTAAAGCGTCTGCCTACAGTGTGGGAGACCCGGATTCGATCCCTGGGTTGGGAAGATCCCCTGGAGAAGGAAATGGTAAGCCACTCCAGTACTCTTGCCTGGAGAATCCCATGGACAGAGGAGCCTGGTAGGCTACAGTCCAAGGGGCCGCAAAGAGTAGGACATGACTGAGCGACTTCACTTTCACTTTCAAAACCCCAATACTGGTGAGCATTTCATGGCTCCAACATTGTTGATCTAAAACTGTTAGCATTTTAATCTTAAAGCAAATAGCAAAACCTGGCACTCTAGAAACTTAGATTTGTGACTTAATCTGCTAGATATTTTGTCTTCATTTTCTTAACAAAGACTGAACTTATGTGTGAAAAAACAGGATAATAGGCAGCAGCAGATCATTCTTTGTCTATTAGTTGTTTAAGAATGTTTACTAAATGTTTCTGGGAGATAAATTTTAAGATTTTGAATGATTAGGATCTGTGAAGTACCTGATTGCCTGAGTTCTTTCAGAAAACCACTGTAGACTAAAATATTGGTTCAGGAAATTTAAATTAAAGGAATATTTTCTATTGCATTGATTCAGGAAATATACTGGGGTCATTTTTTTCTCTTCCATTTAATAATTTAGTTATATAAGTGGGTACTTTCAGAAATATGAACATCAAGAAATCTACATCATTGATCAGTATGTTTTAAATGTGTAAGTTCAGAGAATAAAGTAGAGGAGATTTGAAAAATCAACACAGAGTCCATGCCACGGAGTGTTGTTAACATGTCAAACCATGAAAAGTCTGAAAAACTTATGATAGAAAAATGACCAAATTTAGAAAAAACAGTAGACGGTTAAACTGTGAACAGTAGCTTCATATTTTGGAGTGGTAAAAAATACAGTCTAAAAATTCTATAGTCAATCAATTGTCATTCACATTTTAAATCAACTGGAAGACAATTTTGGGTCATAAAGACTGTCTATATACTTCTGATACAGAATGTAGAAAAAAAGACATATCAGGAAGAGATTAAATCAATTCCTGTGTCTACCTGGAATTCATTATAAAAATGGAGAAACTAAATTACATAAACACAAAAACACATTTCATCCATCTATTTATGCACACACACACACACACACACACACACACATATACACATATAATATTCCTTAGGAAAGAATTAACTTCATACTGTGGCAAATTAGCCAAATTCAATCTCTTCAATGAATAAATTTTTAAAAATTAACATTCATGAACACAATTTTAAAAATTAAAAAAAATCCAAAACTCCAGTGATAGAGAATTGGTATTATTATAATATTTCACATCAGGCATAAAAATCAGAGTACTGTTTCAATGAATCTACTGCTCTGAAATATTTTGATCATCTATTCCAGCTTGAGGCTCAGTTCCCTAAGGATATCACATATGAATGAAACATAATTGTAGACAAAACAAAATATAGAGGCATCCCAGGTGGCGCTGGTAGTAAAGAATTTGCCTGCCAATTCAGAAGATGCACGAGATGCAGGTTCAATCCCTGGATTGGAAAGATTCCTTGGAGACAGAAATGCCAACCCACTCTAGTATTCTTGCCTGGAAAGTTTCATGAACAGAGGAGGCTGGTGGGCTGCAGTCCATGGGGTCATAAAGAATCAGACAGGACTGAGTACCTGCACACATAATAAAGTCAGAAAACATACTGGTCTCAACAAAGTAAGTCTGTAGATACTAACTTGGACTGATAGCCATCTAGTCAGTTCATTTGTAGACTAAAAAAAAAATAATGAATCTTTATCATTTTAGCCTGGTAGCATAGAACATAGGTATAGCTTTATGGATAGGAGAAAGTAAATGATTTATCCTATGTCAGAAGTGAAAGTGCTAGTTATTCAGTCATGTCAGACTCTTTGTGACCCCATAGACTATAGCCCACTAGGCTCCTCTTTCCATGGAATTCTCCAGCTAAGAATAACTGGAGTGGGTAGCCGTTCCCTTCTCCAGGGGATCTTCCCAACCCAGGGACTGAAGCCAGCTCTCCTGCATTGCAGGCAGATTCTTCACCATCTGAGCCACCAGGGAAGCCCTTCACATGTCAAAATCACTCCTCAAAATATTTCATGTTTCAAATAGAGGATCTATTTTGACAGTTAAGATATTAGGTTGGCCAGAAAGTTCATTTGTTTTCCCATAACATTTAATGGAAAAACAAACTTTTTGGCCAATCCAATATCATCATGAATCTAACAGAAATACTACCAAGAACTGTATTAAAGATTTATGTTTTATGAGAAAATAAAGTAAATTTGGAAGTCATAAGTAGCAAATTATGGCTATGAGTTATGCAAAAACTGAACTCTAGTCAGAGGAGTTATACTCAGAAAGGCCTGGCTTGGCACTTTGGCAAAACTTTGGGAGAATTAACAAATAATACAATTAATAAAAGTAAAATCTTAAGTGACAGGGGATCTTCCTGACCCAGGAATCAAACCCAGGTCTCTTGCCTTGCAGGCAGATTCTTTTCTGAGCCACGAGGGAATCCCACAGAGAAGGCGATGGCAGCCCACTGCAGTACTCTTGCCTGGAAAATCCCATGGATGGAGGAGCCTGGTGGGCTGCAGTCCACGGGGTGGCGAAGAGTCAGACATGACTGAGCGACTTCACTTTCACTTTTCCTTTCATGCATTGGAGAAGGAAATGGCAACCCACTCCAGTGTTCTTGTCTGGAGAATCCCAGGGACAGTGGAGCCTGGTGGGCTGCCATCTATGGGGTCGCACAGAGTCGGACACGACTGAGGCGACTCAGCAGCAGCAGCAGCAGCAGCAGCAGGGAATCCCAAGTCATATGCATATAGCTTTTAATGAGTTCCCACTTAAACCAATGAAACAAACTGCAAAACACGCAGTTCCAAAAAAAGATGAGGACTTTAATGGCAGTCTCTGAGTTGTAAAATCACAAATGTAATTTTAGGTTCATTTCAGTTTTCTTTCTTGAATGAGTTTGCATTACATCTATTTTTAATTTAGGTGCATGAATTTAAAAATACCCACATAAGCTACCAAATACAAAGAGAATCACTTCATCACAGAGTGCTTCATTGAAACTGTACTTAAAAAAATCATCCTGACTTGTAGCATTTGGTGATTTTCATGTTGTAAAGATAGAGAAGGTTATGAAATTTTATTTTTAAATTATTCAAGTATTTTTGTTAAACTATATTAGGCAAAGTTACTAAGTTGCAAATTTTATTCTAAAAGACAAACAGCACATTCATTTCTTTCTGAAGTATGCTATCTGAAAGTAAACATATAATGCCCATACTTACAAATGGGCCTCAATCTTTGTATCTTACCTAGACTGTAATACCAAGAGAGTAGTATTAGGCATGATAGGATTATAGTCATTGAAAATTCATACAGATCCAGTGTTTGTTCACAATGGTTATGTTTTGATTCATATAGTCTTCTCTTTCATTTAGCTAGCCCTCCCAATTTTTCCTGTTGTATGAATATAATTAGAATATTTTTAATAATATGCTTTCAGCTATATATTTGGCAATATCCTGGTAAACTAGTTTTCTGAAAATCAACAAGCAACTAAATGAACAAAAAGGTCTGATTTATAGCATTTTTGTCTATTTTCATTTTTAAATAATCTCACCATGGCCTATTTAAGCTATCAAAATGATGACACTCAAAGTGAAGCTAGGAAGAGATGTGCAAAGCTTCTCACAGTGAGTTAGTCAAGCTGGTTTCAGCAGAACACTGTGATAAATAAATACTGACTCAAGTCTGTCAAAATATCCAGGGACTTTTTGGTAGGTTCCAATATATTTAAGACCATGGCAGTGAATAATTTTAACATGATTAAGCTTTAAACAATAGCAGGCAACATTAAACTATGAAGTGACAGCAAAACACTTCCTAAATAAGCATCTAATTTAGGATAAAAACAAAAACATGATTTACAATAAAACTTGCTTTTTGATAAAAATATTCATGACAAATAATATCACTGAAATCTTATAAGCTCTCTCTATGTTGGCTTTTTGAAAATGTAAATGACCACATCATCTTGAGAAGCAAGGTAACATTTTACTGAAATTGAATGGCCCACTATATTCTTGTAAAGTTCATTATTTTAATACTTTTGATGTAATAAGTTGAATAGAATAGTACCTATCATAGGATTTGACAATTATTTTTTCTCTAAAGGATCAGAGAGAATATATTTAGGCTTTGCAAATCATATAGCTTGTTGTGAATGCAGTACTGTTTGTGCAGTGGGAAATACTCATGTTCAATATGTAAATTAACAATCCTGGCCATGTTCCAATAAAACAATTCTTACAGAAACAAGCAGCAGATGGATTTGGCCTGTGGGTCATCCACAGTTTGTTGACCTGACTTTAGCAGCTATCAAATCATCTGATGTTTTTATGGCACTGATTTCAATATGATTTTTCTTGGTGTTTATGAATCACTAGTCCCTTTAATCGAAGTACTTTTTAAAAGTATAATATTGCCTCAGTCAGTAAAAAAATCTTGACTAATTACTGTTTCTTAAACAAGATGCTCCCTCAGCAATGCAAATGCCAAAAGGACAATGCAATTGAAAATAAAATGAATACAATGGCGGACATATCTTCCTTTACTATACCACAACGTCACTTTTAACCACAAGGAGAGGTTTTCCTAGATAGTAAAAGAAGAGAAAATTTTCAGATCAAATTAAGATATGTTTAATATGAGCACATTCATTTTAATTTACTCTGAAATTCTTATTCTTACCTTCCACAAGTTTCCCTGTCTGTTCGGCACTTCCCCCAGGAAGAATCTTGGCAATATAGGCTCCAATTTCTCCGCTATGTCCAGGGATTTCTTTACCACCCACAATTCTAATTCCTAATCCATTACCTGTATTAAAAAGTTAGCAAATTATTAGCAATAAGTTAAGAAAGGACAACAGTTATCACAAGTGATAAGGTGCAAGAAAAATGGGTTCTGATATGTAGAAGTTAACCCCAAATGAATACTGGAACTGGACACTGATAACAAAAGAACAATATTACAATTTCATAGTAGTTGATAGGGAAGAGAAGTATCTGAGATCTTGGTAGGATATATAATGATTAATCTGACATTAACAAATCATTTTTATTTTTTATTTCAGCCATATTCAATAATATAATAAAGTTTTGTCCATATATGTTTTGATCATATATGTTGCAAGAATTTTATATGAAGATGTTCCCAGTATAAATAATTTCAGAGCAAAAAATTCATTTATGAAATTGACGAGCATTTAACTTACAAAAAGGAAGTAATGGCTATCATAAATTGAGAAGACATAAATGACTGCAACTGATAAAGTGAAAACATGATCATAACTTATGAATTATTATTCACATTTCAGCCTTAATTCATAAACTAATACTGTTTGTGCATTAATACGGCACTTAATACAGGGGTAATAAAAGCATTCTTTACTGATGAGCAACTTGGTAAACTGTTCCTTATTCCACAGAACAGATTTTATAATTAGCCATGCAGATGAAAGATGGAGAATGATTATTATGAGAAATCTACATACTATACTTGATCTTAGCCAAAAGGCCGAGAAGCGATGATTATTATGAGAGATCTAATTGAATCACATACACTGTTGACATTTTATCTTTTTAAAAGAGTAAGCTAAAAAACAGCTAGTGTATACAGCTCCATATATATTTTTGCTACAAATGTCAAGAAGATTTTAAAATGAAAGCACTAAATGAAAGCAGAATTATCGTCTACTGAAGACACAATTAATTAAACATCTCATTCAGTGACTGAAGTACCATTTCCAACTCTTTCAAAATCTCTAAAATTAAAAGCCGGGTCTCTTCCAAATCCTGTTCCTTTCCTACTTAACTCCTCAAAAAGAATCCCTCTAGTTATCATCAACACAATTCAAACATTCCACAAGCAGTAGCTGAATTATGGGCTGCTTCTTCATTTATCTAGTAGGGGCGTATTTTGGTAAAATACTGGCTATTTTCAGGTGACATGATACTTCCAAATGAATTTACTCTTTCCTTTTCTTCCTTCCTCCTTCCTCCCTTTCATCCTTCCTTCCTTGTCTCCCCCCTCTATTCTCCCTCTTTTCCCCAGTACCCCCACTCCCTACTCTCATCCTGAGACCTGCTTTTACACCAGAGCAAGTGTTCTGAAGATTTAGCCTCAAAACAAAAACAAAGCAAATTAACTGCATGTTTTTACAAAGGGTTGCCAAGGGTCAGAGTTAAATAAGATACTAGCTCTCTGTGGCCCCACTTGTGAAGCTTTTCTGTCACAAGTTTCTTAGCTCAGTGTTCCTGTTCTTAGAGATTAATTGATGATCCAAACTGAACATAACTGGATCAGTGAAGGCTAGGATTTACTTTATGACATAGAGCATGTATTATATATGACTTTCAGTCTCAACTAAAGTTGATTTCTTAGACATTAGCATTTAAAGATTCACCAGGACTGATTCTAAAATAAGACATTAGATAGATACTAATAAAGAGTAAAAGATGAAGAAAAGTTATCAGCCACTATTTATTCAGTTATTTTATATATATGTGTGTATATATATATAGTGTTAAGCCATTTTAGAAATTACAAAATGAGAATTTAAAAATAGCTGGTCATATTTAAAGGATTTTCCCATGGAATTTTTCCAGAAAAAATAAAAATAGATTCTTAAGATTTGGCTTTATTTTTCATGGTTGAATCACTCACAAGCTGCAATTCATCACTTATTAAATATTTCATAAAACAGATACATATACTGAATTTCTAATGTGGTCAATATATCCATGTCAATTTTAAGACATGGTCAACCTGGGATCCCAAAAGATGATTGATGAGATTTCTTTAGGGTAAAGGCATATTTTTCAAGACCAAGTTTTGTATCAACATTTATGCTAGATAATAGCAGAACATAGTAGGGTATATAGTAAAGTGCTCATGGCACTGCTCTTATTTCTTTTTAAGCTTAAAAACTGTTGTATGGCAGAAACTGACACAACACTGTAAAACTTTTAAAAATATATTTAAATTAAAAAATGGAAAAAAATTACCATATAAATACAGTTCATAAGAATAATTCTATACTATACAAAATATGGTGTAGCCATATACTTAGAAACTACAAATAAAATTGCTATACCTTGTAAAGGTGTAGCTTAAAAAGTAGAATTTCTGAATCTATTAATTAACATGTGACTACTTAAAAAAACTAATTGCGTTTTCATTTTGCAAAATGACTTTGTCTTGAAGATAAGTAGTTGGGTTCTTAGTGCCATTTGATTTTTAGTGACTGAGTACATTCTCAAATCTTGTAGTAAAGGATCTGTAACAGGAATTTATGACTATACCCACAATAATTATTTAATTTTGTAAAATACAGTTTCATGCTAATGAATTCAACACTTTCTTAATATACTTTACAAATCAGTGTCTTTGGTAAAATAGGAGTAATACATAGCCATGAAAATACTGTGAAAAATGAGATTTGATAGACAGTTGACTCTTCCACAACCTGGGGGTTGAGGTGCTGACCCTCTGTGCAGGTGAAAATCCTCATATAACTTATACTCAGCCCTTTGTATACAAGATTTCTCTATGTACCCAGTCCTATATCCCTGGATTCAACCAACTGTGGATTGTGTAGCATTATATATCTACTTTTGAAAAAAATCTCCATTTAAATGAAACCATGCAGTTCAAACACATATTGTTCAAGGGTCAATGTATATAGAAACCACTTCTAATACATAGCAAATTTTCGAAAGCTATTTTTCTTCTTGTTAATCCTGCTGTGTTAATTGCTACTGATTTTCATGTATACAATAAAGTAACATAGAAATATTTAAAGTTTGTGAAAGAAAAGCAAGTTAGAAAATAAAAAGACCTAGGAAGGAAACATCTTTTATTTTACAGTAGTTGCTTATATACTAATTTGGATGCCATAAGTATGAATTTAATTTATATACTTTCTAAGAATTTAAATCTAGACACTTTAATTTACCATTTATATAGTTGTACTTTGATATTTTATGTATTGATTATAGACAGAACAAACAAAAACACTTCTATATAAATAAAACACATCAGCTCAAATCTAAAAAGCAGAATGTCAATAAAAAATTTGATAAACCTAAGAGGCAAAATTAGTTTTTAACTGAAATGCTTAAATCTAAGTGGTCCTTGATAAGTGATACTATTGGTTTTAACTTTTACAAATTTTTAACAACAAAAACTTATTTTCCTCCCTGTTTCTATTCCATCTAGAAACATTGCTAAAATGTTTCCTCTGAAATCATGAAAGTACACTGGTTTTGCTCTTCAGCTCACAGTATGGCAGAGAAGAGAGGCCAACAATTACTGTAAAGAACATAGGAGCTTTAGTAAAAGAGATAATCAAAAGTTACAGTAATTTTATAACATATAAGCATAAATGTGGTTAAGGAAGTCTTAAAGGGAAATCTATAAGCAACTACAACACAAAGCATTCATAAACCACCATGATGTACACCTTAAATATCTTATAATTTTGTAAGGCCATTATACCTCAATGAATTGAAATGAAAAAATAAAAAAGTAAGCTGTACATAAAATAAACATAAGCATACTATGGAAACATCCTCACATTTGAATTTAAATTTGCAGTTAAAATCTACTTTACTCTTATATGTTTATGTTACATTACATGCTCTGATATTTAAGGTATTACAAAAATGTTTTTATTTCCATTATTAAATAACATGAAAATATCATGATGTTATAATTAGAGCACTAAATGTGGGCAAAATTACAATACTTGTTTCTTTCTTTTTAAAATTTTTTAATATAAATTTATTTATTTTAATTGGAGGCTAATTACTTTACAATATTGTAGTGGTTTTGCCATACATTGACATGGATCCACCACGGGTGTACATTTGTTCCCCATCCTAAACCCTCCACCCACCTCCCTCCCCAAGCCAGTGCACCAGCCCCAAGCACCCTGTCTCATGCATTGAACCCAATACTTGTTTCATTTCAACACTCTCATGTGCTACATCTAAGCCTCAAGGAAAAGGAAACTTCATCAATGAACATACTATCTTATGAACAGCAGTCTTTAAATCAATAATTTATTATTCATAATAAAGTTATTATAGAACAGAGATATACTGCTTAGTTTAGTCATATAATTAGTTGGGCTGAAGAAGAAGAAAGGTTGTCTATATAAATATATTGTCTACATTAATATGAATATATTCATTGGAAGGACTGATGCTGAAACTGAAGCTCCTATACTTTCGGCACCTGGTGTGAAGATCTGACTCATTGGAAAATACCCTGATGCCAGGAAAAATTGAGGGCAAAAAGAGAAGTGGGTGACAGAGGATGAGATGGTTGGATGGCATCACTGACTCCATGGACATGAGTTTGATGAAACTCAGAAAGATAATAACGGACAGAGAAAGCTGGTGTGCTGCAGTTCACAGGGTTACAAAGAGTTGGACATGACTTAGCGATTGAACAACAAAGACAATAAATATCAATGCTAATGATGTACTAAGGATAATGAAAAATACACAAAGGATAGTTCAATTAAATGTATTTTTGTAGTTCATCTTAATTATACTCTTACATAAGACTGTAAAAGTTTATTTTTATCTCTTGTACCTATTGTTATAAATTATCCAAGAAAATATTTAGAAAAATCAAACTACATTAAAAATCCATAGTGATTTCCTTTGCATCTTATCAAATGCTATATAAATTCATTAATATTTGAAAACAAAGACAAAGAATATTTCACTATTTGTTCTCTAACTTTGCTTACTTTTGTTCATTATAAGAAAACATTTCTACAAACATGACAAAGTTCATCAATTGCATTATAAGCAATCCATACTTGACTGTTTCCAGAAACATCAAAATGGAAACACCATATTCATGCCAAATATAATCCAACTGTAAGTCTGGACATACAAACTCAGCTTTTCAACCATTAGCTTTTTTTAATCCAGCCAATTACTGTATAAAATCTTCTTTCCTACTTTTAAATATGTAAACATTCATAAAGAATTTGAAGTGAATATTGTATTTCACATTTCTATGAACAAAAGTTCACCACTTGTCTTTTTCTAATGTAATTTGCATAATACTAAGGTAAAAATGTTGCATGGGCTTCAAAGCATGTATAAAATGCTATTCACCCTTAGACCATCCTGGATGAGATAGGTCCAAGCTGGCCTGCCATAGGACTGAAATGGCCACTGGCATGGGAAATAAGGAAGATAAGTCATGGATATAAGTCAAAAGCGGCACAGTGGTATAGAATGCACTTTATAGAGACATGGGTTTGATACCTGGATTGGGAAGATCTCCTGCAGAAGGAAATGGCAACGCACTCCGGTATTCTTGCCTGGGAAACCCCATGGACAGAGGAGCTTTGCAGGCTATATATAGTTCATGGGGTTGCAAAGAGTTGGACATGACTGAGCGATTAAATAACAATAATACATCAAAAGACACTGGTGTTCTGAGTTTGTTAAGCAACATCTTTCAAATGTCAGATGATATATGAACTGATAAAGTATTTTTACTAAGAGGGCATAGGATTTCCTCTTTCTGAAATGCTTCAGAAATAATTTTCACCAAGAAAATTTTAGGGCTTCCACATCATCTTTATTTTAGCTTACATGTTTGATAGTTGCTGAGAGTAGATCTTAAAAGTTTTTATCACAAGAAAAAACTTTTGTAACTATGTTTGGTAATGAATGTTAAATAGAATTATCATGATGACTGCCTTCCCAGACAACACACAAATTGCAGCTATGTGAGTTCCTGATCAGGGGACCTAGTTAAGCCATGCTTGAGATTCTTGAACTACAAAAACATTGAGATACTAAATGTGTGTTGTTTTAAGGCACTAAATTTGTGGTAACTTGTTACTCATCAACAAAAAATTAATACCAAGATGAAAGCTGCATTCTGAGTTTTCTGTGTACACAATATACAGGGATATTATCTTGGTAGCAAAACCAGTGGGATAGCTGTGTTTATAGTACTTAACCATGTGATTGAGCAGCGATAGAGGGTAGGAGATAAAGGGAAAATAGGCTATGAGCAGAAAACCTGTTGCCCTTCATAAATGAAGAGGAAGAGTTCTGTGTATCAGTTCCGCATCGCTGGGGTTCTAGTATAAGGTGTGTAGCAAGTACATGGCATTTAGGCTACACTAAATTTGTAAATGTAAATCATGAATGGATGAAAAAATGACGTCTAATTTTCAGTTTTGAAACTTTGAAGTGTCTAATTTTCTCTGCATAGGGCTAACGCTCAGTATGCCGTGGTCCATGGTGTCGCAAAAAGTCGGACACGACTGAGTGACTGAACTAAATAGAGGGCTAATGCATCAGTTACAGTGATGTTAAAAATAATAGATTTGTATTGTACTCTGTTCTTGGAAAATGTCTGTAAAATTATATTAACACAATGAATCTTAAAATTAAAAATAACAAAAATGAAACCCTCCATTCTACATGAATAAAATAAGGTTTTGTGAGGTTAACTGCTCAAGACAACACCTAATATACAGTAATGCTAGAGTGGAGCCCACACTCCAAATGAATGGGTTAGAGATGAGTCTCCTGTTAGGCTAGAGCCAAGGAACATGGTATAGGATGAGAAAGGATGGGTTGGGGAGCTGCATACATAGCCCTTCCCTTTCTCTTTCAGTTGCAGAGGGGAGAGTGATGAGAGACATTGCAATTAGGCCATTAAAAGGAGAAACTACCAGGATGCAAAAAATACTGGGGAGTCAGTATCTCTCAGTCAATACTAAGGAGAGGAAACATTTTGGGTTTAGGCCGCTTGTGGATTAAACAGCAGCATTTAATGTTTTTAAATTTATTTTTAATTGGAGGGTAACTGTTTTACAATGTTGTGTTCATTTCTGCCATACAACACTGTGAATTAGCTGTAAGTATACATATACCCCTTCCCTCTTGAACCTTCCCACCACCTCCCATCCCACCCCTACAGGTTGTCACAGAATATGGGGTTGAACTCCCTGTGTTATTCAGCAACTTCCCACTAGATCATCTACATATGGTAATGCATATGTTTTAAATAGCATTTAATCTGAAGCTGTAAGTGATCACTTGGGAAAGACTCTACTTGTTTTGTCACTGTAGTTTCCATTTTTCCACTGCTGCTGCTGCTGCTAAGTCGCTTCAGTCGTGTCTGACTCAGTGTGACCCCATAGACGGCAGCCCACCAGGCTCCGACGTCCCTGGGATTCTCCAGGCAAGAACACTGGAGTGGGTTGCCGTTTCCTTCTCCAGTGTATGAAGGTGAAAAGTGAAAGTGAAGTCGCTCAGTCGTGTCTGACTCTTCGCAACCCCATGGACTGCAGCCCACCAGGCTCCTCCGTCCATGGGACTCTCCAGGCAAGAGGACTGGAGTGGGGTGCCATTGCCATTTTTCTACTGATGCATAAATGTCTTATCACTTATAACTTTATCAGCCACTACAAAGATGAAATTGTTACCTTTTCAGTATTAAAGATTTTATCATTTTTGTATTTTAGCGTTTGTTACTATGTCATATATATCTGTTAAATGAATATGTAATATTAATACTTATATATCTTAGTATGCAAATCTATAGAGAATGAAGTATACACAGGCCTGATAACATAATAATATTATAATCACCACTACTTGGGGGAGTAGCTGAAAAACTGATTTGGAGAAAAAGTTCTAAATTTGCTGAGTCACTGTAGGGATACTATAAAAAAAATCCAGGTGTCCAGATTATTTTTGTGCTACCGGCTAAACCTGGGCTCATCAAAATCAATTTGCTCTAGTAAAAGAGGTATTCAACACAGTTCAACAGATTCAACTATCCAGTATATGTTAGGGAATATTTTTCACAAAGAGTTATTTAATATAATTACTTTGGTTATATTCATTACTCTATTTTTAAAAACTGTTACTATAATACTATCTGAAATTAAGAATAAATATTATATGTTATTAGGTGGCCAGACTAAGAATAAACATTCCTCTGAAATTGTGCTTTAAACAAAAAGTGAGCTTCTTTTACTTATTTTCATCTAGTTTTCTACTGCATAAGATTTATGAAACTTTTAGTTGTATGTTTCAAAATACATGACTTTGAACTAATGAATTCTATTTGGTGTTTCTACTTTGTACCAATATTATATGTATTATATTCCTTGTTTTCAATCTCTCTGGTAACATCTTCAGGGATAGAAGGGAAAAAAAGTAACATTTCTAGAGTTTCTCCTACTTTGCATTTTTAAATTATCTCTATAACTTTTCATGTTAGGCATTGTCCATCTCATTTTAGGACAAAGCAGCTGAGACTATGGGAGGTTAGAAACTTGGCTACATTGGCTAGCAAGTAAAACAACCAAGATTAGAGTCCACTTTTCTTCCTGAGTCCCACATTCTTGTTCTTTGCTCATCACTCTAATTGTCAAAAAAATATTCTAGAAGATAATTTTAGAAAATATTCTAGAAGTCTTTTCTCTTTTAATTGAATCTCATTTCTTATTATCCATTTTCCAAGACAAAATCAAATACTATATATATCTAAATATATCCATATATTTAATATTAACATCACCAAATTACCCTCCTTAACCTGTAGGTTAAACATCTTGAATGTCTTTACCCTTTCCTTACAGAATCAATCATTAATTCTTTTAATTTTAATTTACTAAGAAAAACAGAAAAATGTGTTCATCCATCCCCAGTTAAAAGCACAGCCTATAATGTCACTTAATGGCAGGAACACATTTCTACAAGCAATATTTATCTTGACAGATGTCAGAAAAAGTGATGATGTGAATGAGGAACTCGTACCAAGAGTAAATACTGTTTAGCAACTGAGGAATGGTGGATATAGATGATTAAATATCTACAAATATAATAAAATTAATTAAACTTATGCTTATGAAGAACTTTTGATGTAACAGGAAAATGTTTTTGTTAGGTAATTTATCCCTGTATACAAAATATGTATGTAAACTACTTTAGAATATACTCCTAACATTTACTGGGTGTGTACCTGGGTATAAAGAAGAAAGGAAAGAAAGAGAGTATAAATTGTCAGATTATGACAGTTTTCATTTTTATCTTATAGTTTTCACTACTACCATAATTTACTGAGGATCTATCTATCTATTCATCTAGCCAGCCAGCCAGCTATCTATATATACATGACACACACATACTCATTTCACATACACATACAAAGAAGAGAGCTGAAAATGATACATGTATTTAGAAGACTAGATGGGAGGTTTGCTTTTTTAGATTTCTAAGAGGAAAGAGAAATGAAAATCTTCATGAAAAAGTGGTGAAAGATATATTCTCTATCTCCCATTAATAAATTCTTTGAACAAACGAAGATATGCAGTACAAAAATTGTATGTGTATATACACGTACCCATGGTTTGTGACTTATTTTAACTTTCAGTAGACAATCTCATGTATTCAATGTTTGCTGTGGATTAGCTCTACTTCTTCAAATATCTTGCAAATTCTTGGAAGTAGAATTGTTACCACAGGCTTTTTGCATGTCTGCCTCATATCTAGGTTGAAGTTCAGTTTACATTCAACATGAACTATTTACTTTTACAGTGGGAAAGTGAAAGATTTGTTTATTTTGATTCTACTTTATGTAATCCTATATTATTTGGAAAAATTTTCAAGCAAATTTAACAGTTATAAAAGGTAGCTAAATTTTTGTTCCAGTATTTTTACTGACTATGGAATATATTCCATGGAACATGGGGGCATTTTTCTAAACTAATCTGCTGATTATAATATGATATCTTCAAGAAATACTAAACAAGATATTTATAAAACTATAATTACCATCTAGAAGGTTCCATCTAGAGTCTGAATGTAACTATCTATCTAAATAACCTCTACTTTAAATTTGTGGGTTTTCATTGTAAACACTCATTAGTAAGAAAGAAAAAGAAGAATGGTATCTGTATTTGGTGGAATTGGTTATACTTTCAAATTATTTTAGAAGCAAAGGAAAAAGAATCAAGTGTACAGTGAATAACTGTACAGCAACATATAACTATGTTCATACCTTTCAAACTTATTTGAGATTTTAATTTTCATTCTTAGAATTTTACATGCATAATTTCTTTGGTTGCATATTGGTACAATATAATGACCCTAACCCTAACCTATGTAAATAAGGTCATTGTCACAAATGTAACCATTTCCATAAAAAATTATTGAAATATAAACCAGAGTGAATATGAGGGTTTATTTGCTGAGTACGTATATATGTATGCATGCATGTAAACTCTTTATCCTCTTTCAAATATGAAAACATAATTAATTCAATACCTCTTCATATTGCCAGGATTTGAGAGTTCCATTGGTGAAGAGAAGAAAGTGCAAAGTCTGATCAGATACTGTTTGTTTGAAAGCTGTTCTTAAATACTTCTGCTCACTTTTCTAAAATTTTAGGCCAATAAAAATCTTTCCAATGAGTTTTAGAGGGGAAGAGATAAAGGGATTTTATAATAGGCTTAGGGTAGAATCCCTGCATTACTGTCACAACTAGTCACTGATGTTCTTCAGGAACAAAGCAAGGATGTCTCCTCTCACTACTCTGCTCAGTATTGTACCACAAGTTTTAGAAAGTGCAAAAAGGACAGGAAATTTATACAAACTTATCCCCATTGGAATGGAAGAAGTAAAGCTGTCTTTATTTGTAGACAACATAATCTTGCTTGTAGAAAACCCTAAGGACTCCACAAAAAACCTATTAGAACTAAAAACACTAGTAAGACTATAAACTAAAAGGTCAGTGTACAAAAATCAAATGCATTTTTATAAAATGGGAGTGAATAATCCCAAATTGGAATTAAGAAAGCAATTCCATTCTTGGATACCTGTGTATGTATGGCTGAGCCTTTTTGCTGTCCACCTGAAACTATCACTACATTGTTAATTGGCTATACGACAATATAAAATAAAAAGCTTAAAAAAAGGCAAACAAAAAAATCAATGAATCTTACACTCACCATGAGTGAAACTGATAAGATAGAAATTATATCTAATAAAGCTGTTAAAAAAATTCCATTCTCAATTCTTCTTCCAAGAAGAACAGAATAATTAGGATGACATTAAACATAGAAATTCTAGTTTTGCACTGGAAACTATAAAACTGTACTGAAAAATTAAAGGACAGCTCAGTAAAGGAAGAGATATTACACATACATGAATTATAAGAGTCAATGTTGGTAAGATAGCAATTCTTTTCAAATTGATCTATAGTTTCAATGTGACCCCTATCATAATCCCAGTAAGTAGATACTAAAAAATATGGAAATTAAAAGAATATAGAGTAGCCAAAACAATGAAAAAAAAAGTTGGAGCAATTACATTATCAGATTTCAAAACCTGATATGAAGCTACAGAGTAAGCAAAAAAGTGTAACAGTTAGGCATATAATCAAACAGAACAGAATTGAGATTCCAGAAATAAATTCTTGAATTAATGATAGATTGATTTTTGATAAAGATACCAAGGCAATTCAATGCGAGATTTGTTTCTTTAACAAAAGGTCCTTGTACAATTAAATATTCATTAGTGGTTCAAAAAAATGAGCTTGGATGTCAGCATCATACCATATACACAAATAGGTACAAAATAGGTAACTGACCTGAATGTTTAAAGTATATAAACATAAGAGAAATTTTCTGGTATAAAACCTCTCGGAGAAAATCTTTTTGACCTCAGAATAGTTCTTAATACACTATTAGCAGCATGGTTCACAAACTAAAAATAATAATAAATTGAATTCTATTAAAATGTAAAGTTTTTCTTTAAAATACACCTTTAAGAAATAAAAAGACAAGACAAAAAACTAGAAGGAAATAGATGCACTCCATGTAACTTCTAAGAGACCCATTCAAAATATATAAAGAACTCTCACAACTCTGTATTAAGACAAAGAACTTGAATAATGGAAAAAAATTCTTAATAAGTATTTTACCAAAGAATATGTATGCTTTGACTTTAACCACCTAAAAATATGTTCATAGTTCAGTTGGTAAAGAATCCACCTGCAATGCAGGAGAGCCTGGTTTGATTCCTGGTTGGGAAGATCTCCTGGAGAAGCGAAAGGCTGCCCACTCCAGTATTCTGGTTGGAGAATTCCCTGGACTGTATAGTCCACCGGGTCACGAAGAGTTGGACACAACTGAGCAACTGTCACTTTCACTGTCATCACAAGTCATTAGGAAAATTAAAGTTAAAACAACACACTATCATCCACACTCTCCCCAAAAGACAGACATTACGAAGTGCTGGCAAACTCGTGGAGCAAGTAGAATCCTTAGACATTGCTGGTAAGAATGGAATATGGTAACTTCACTTTGGAAAACCTATCTGGCAACTGTTAAATAGTTAAAAAGAAACTCACCATGTAACTGAGAAACTCCATTTCTAGGACATCATACAAAAATATATGTCCAAAGTAAAATTTGTGTGCAAATTTTAAGTGAAACCACGAAAAATCCAATGGATAAATAAGTATAGAGAATTCAAACAATGAAGTACTTCTTAACAATAAATAGAACAAACATCTGATACATGCTACAACATAGATAAACTTAAAAAGTACTGGTAATTGAAAGGAGTCAGACATCAAAACTGAAACCGTACAATTTAATTTATATGAAGAACCCAAAAAGGGTAGTATCAGAGACAGAAAGTAAACTTCCTGCCTGTGATTGGGAGAGGAATGCTGGAAGTGGCTATTGCTATCAGACTCAAGGGAACTTTTTGTAGTGTTTGAAATGTTCCAAAACAAGATTGTCATGATAGTCACACAACTCCACAAATTTATAAAGTCATTTATAACATGCACATTCATGATATAAGTTACACCACAATAAAGTTGTTAAAATAATAATTTTAAAAGGGCTATCCACCTTTGGTATTCCTACCAACTCAGATCCAGTGAGATCTGTTACATTTGTCTCTTGTTTCTAAAAGTTCATGAAGATGGTGGACTAAAGAGGTACAGAAAATGAGCCACTATGTCCAGCGAAGACACTGCTATCTTTTGAAACTAACCGTTCTTAATGTTCTTCATTATTACACTTTCTAATCTGTACTTCTAACCTTGCAGATAGAGCCAGTCCAGTATGGAACTTTAACATAAGCAGATATCTTTTTTAAATTCAGAAAAATTTCTCTGACTTGTTTTGAACAGCTGTGTTTCTGAAGATGTTAAGATGGAGCTCTAAATAAAAAAGAAAGAGACTCACTTCTTGAGTATTACATTTTATCTTTTTTTCTGATAATTTCTAAGAGAAAATAATTCTTTTGATTTACACTAAGGAAAAGATTTTGTGTCAGGTTCATTTGCCATTATGTGAGATATAGAGAACTGATCTTATTTTAAGGATGAGTATACTCATTCTCAAAATTTAAAGAAGTGATAGAGCTGAACTCCAGTTCAGGACTTTCTGATTCTAAAACTCATGTCCTATTTTCTCCATTTCACTGCTTTGTGCTTGGGTGACTAAAGGTTTTCAAAACCACTGTACAGTTGTTGATCAGCACCTATATCTTTGAAGCTTATAGTCAAAATTAAATGATCTATTTGCTTAAAGTTATTGACCACTTAACAAAAGACAGTATGCATGTATTTCCCTCTACATACATCATAAAATAGTATAAATAATGGTACAGATGTGTATGTGTGCACACACCTATACATATATACAGATGTCTATGAACAAAAAAGTTTTGTAAATTCCCTGACTTTGTCTCAGTTGTTCCTTAAGTTTTACTATGGTAATTATTCACATTTCAGATTCTCCTATTAAAGCACGAGGCCCTCTCCTATTAAAGAAGAGGCC
Source organism: Odocoileus virginianus (assembly GCF_023699985.2). Lineage (NCBI taxonomy): Eukaryota > Metazoa > Chordata > Mammalia > Artiodactyla > Cervidae > Odocoileus > Odocoileus virginianus. Next base: position 77,161,979 of record NC_069674.1, read on the forward strand.
TCTCTTCTTTTCCTGTCTTTTGGGTTGCCACGCCCTCACGCCTCGAGTATGTATTTTCCTTTGCTTTCTAAATAAAACTGAGCTGTAACACTGGTCCATCCGAGGGCTATAACACTGGTCCATCCGTCACTTCAAATTTTTGTTGTGACAAGGCAGAACAGAGGAAATTACAAACTCCCCCAACAGCCCTCAGAAGGATCAGTGTACAGCTCCATGTTACAGCTCAGTTTTATCTAGAAAGTAAAGGAAATACATCCTTGAGGCATGAAGGTATACCAACCCAAAAGACACGAAAAGAAGAGAGGCCTCCAGCCCAATTTTGGCTCCTCTTTTTAATATGTTTTTCTCTCCTCGCCCTGGGCCTGCCCTATGTAAACTGGGCTAGTCAGGAGTGCAGTTTGTTTTACCTGAGGTCCTCACTCTGGCCCTTGAATCTTCCTTTGTTCTATTTTCACGAACTTTTCCTTTCCTTGTCTTTTAGCCACCACCATTCTGGACTCCTTTTTCCTGTTCTAACTACTTAACATAACTATTTTCTATTACCCAAAGTTTCATACATATAAAAAAGTAGTGACAAGGTTGTAATAAAACCCAGTGTAGTTAATCTTGCAGCTCCAAATTAATCAAACTATGTCAATTCTGTTCCATCTATTTCTTCACCACTTTCTGCACAGCTAATTGTGAAGCAAACTCTACACAAGACATTGATTCATCTGTAAATATTTGAGTATGCATCTCTAAAAGATCTACTCAATTTTTTCATGAAAATATTAACATAAAAATGACATGATAGCTAGAAAACCAGTAAAATCTTAGGATCATCAAATATTTAGTCACTCAAACTAAGCTTTTGGTAGACCAGCAAATAACAGAGATTAGCCAGGAGTGTAAATGCTCTATGCCAGGGTTTGTCTGCCACTAACTTCAAACTGCTAGATACTGTTTGGCAAAAATTGCCATTTCTTACTCTAGTCTTTCATATAAATTTTTTTGTGTGTGAAACTGTTAGTGGCTCAGTCATGTCAGACTCTGCGACCCCAAGGACTATAGCCCACCAGGAACCTCTGTCCATTGAATTCTCTAGGCAAGAATACTGGAGTGGGTAGCAATTCCCTTCTTCAGGAAATCTTCCTGACCTAGGGATTGAACCTGGGTCCCCTACATCCTGGGTCCCCTACATTTTAGGCAGATTCTTTACCATGTGAGCTACCAGGGCAGCCCAATATACATGCATTTAAATCCCTCTGAGGTACTTAAGACTTATTTGAAGACAATACAAATTGTTGTAAAATATTTAGTTTAGAATGAGATCAGGCTACTATGGTATACAAAGAAAATACATTCCATAGTAATGCAGGATAAACATAACAAGTATTTTTATTATTATTTTAGACAAATATTAAAATAAAAAGGATCATGCATAGAGATAATATAATATATTCCTAGTATATAATTCAAAACTATAATCCTCTTTTCTTATTTTGCAAAATCTATATATAGAGGAAACCAAATTTTCAGACTAGAATAATTATAACAAGTCAATAGCTCTGATTTCTATTATTCTTATATTTTAAAATAAAAATTATAATTTTTTCCTAATTGCAGTAAAAGAAAACAAACTTCTTCCCTAATTGTAGCAAAAGAAAACATTAAAATAAGTTGCAAAAGAAAAATGATAAGGTTGAAGGGATAATTACTTTGACACAGTATATTAATACAAATAGAAAACATATTGATATAGAGTCCTGGTGATTTAGTAAAAATGGTTTGAAGATTTTTGCTGAAAAAAATAACTTTGGCATTGCTAGAAAGTATTATGTTGTTTTGCTTTATGAGCTGGAGGGAATTGAAATAGTTTGCAGCAAGTAATTATTTCTACAAAGAGTCCCTGGATTTTAAGACTCACCCCTGGAATGTTCATCAGTGCTTAAAATAAAGTTTGCATGTAATAAAACTATGAAAGTTTGAAATATCTATCTCTGGCAGAAGAAAAATGATCCTATCTTAAAAGGAAAACATTACATTCCTAATCAATTCATTCTCTATGAAAATAAAAGGAAAAAAATTGCTCAAATCAAAACCTGTTCCAAAACCATAGGGTCTAAAATCTGCAAAGAACAAGAGCAAGTACACTGAAGAAATACCACTTTTTGTCCTCTGTTGTATCAGTCCTTAAAGAAAAATAAACACCTAACATATATGCTATGTTAGATATACCACTGACAAATATTTATATGTATTGATGAATAGCTTCTGTTGATATACATTATCTACTTAACACAGAAAATGTACTTGAGTGAGAATACAGGTAATATTCATACTTTGAAAATTTATTAACTTTGATAAAATTTATACTTCTACCTCACAGATATAAACAAGAGAAATTTTAATAATCTAAATGCAATCTAAGGTTTGGATTAGATCCTCAGAAAAAAAATTAGTGGGTCAGTGGGGAAACTCAAAATTTGGATAAGGCTTGTAGATATTTTAATACCATCATATTAATGCTGATTTCTGGTTTTAATCACTTTTTGTGGTTAGATGCTAACATTAGTGAAACTGGGTAAAGAGTGGGCAAAAGAACTGATCATTCTATTTTCTGAGAATCCAAAGTTTTCTCAAAATAACAAGTTTAAATTTTCTGTCATATGGTTAATTTAAAGAAGAACACAAACAAACAAAACTGATCAAAACTGATAATGTTCAAATTTATAAGGTATAGGGGAATTTATTCCTTAGTAAAATTTGTTAGTTTCTGTGTAAGAATGTTTTATGGTCCTATGACCATATTACTCAACAGTGCAATAATTATGTAGCATTTACTATTATGCACATCAAAAATGAAGATATAGAATGATCTAAATATAAACCATTTAGTAATGCATCATATTAACAATTACAGCATTATTTTTTTATATTTAAATACATAGCCTGATTATTTTTTGAAATTTTCCAATAGTTTTTGACAGAAAAATGCATTTTCTTAAATTTAATGTCACCTAAACAAATTCAAATACATATCTCAACCTGACATTAAAGTAAAAAGAACTAGAATATTTGATTTCTTTTACCTGAAACCGTGTGATCCTTAGAGTCTCTTGTTATTTTTATCCTTGCATGTGGAAAGATGTAGTGCACAGTTTTCCCATCCATCTGTATAATCTAAGACATACATAAGATACGGTGAAAAATCAATGTCAAAGACATTTAAAGGGCAATATATATAATTATCTTTTTTCAAACTACAGTGATTCAACCAATGAAAACAGAAGATTCTCAAATGACACTTTTAAGCATTTAATACTACATAATGATATTATTGTTTTCTGAGTTTATTATAGTCTTCACATTTACAGTCAGTTTCTCTTGCAAACTTATTTGCTGGGTTTGGAAAATCAATAAGCATATGCTAACACATAAAGGATATGTATTACTATGGTAATACACAGAGACTGTATATGGAAAATTGACCTCTGCTGATTTTGTTTTTGGACAGCCTAGAAATAGAGAGGCACTTTTAATTTTCAGCCATCAAGCTTAAAGGGAGAAAAGACAAAGATCCTCCTACTCTGCATCTCTATCACTTTACCAGGAATGCATATGTTATGTTATGTTGGTATCATTGTGGAATTTTGCTTCTGCTGAGCACATTTGTCAGAAGTTTTAGGATACTCCTGATGCCAAGACTAATTCTGCATAAATAAATAAAATCTTTGCTCATTTTAATATTTTCTGAAGCATTCTTTGTGTGCAAAGGCATTATTTCTCATTTAATTCTGATACTCCTTCAATCAGAAGAAACAACATTCAATGCCTTTGTTACAAGTCCGTGATTTCAATTCTCATTACTGAGACTTGAACATGAGAATGCTATAGGCTGTGTTATCGGTGTTTCCATCTGACAAAGTGAGATTTCTGAAATGAAATTAGCAAATGCAAACTTCTGCTGTATATTTTATGGAATTTGGTTTTCAAAAGAGATTTGTGAAATAATGAAAGACAGAAATACTAAAATCTTTATAAAACTATATTAATAGGATTTTAATAGTATGAAATCTTGTATCCATCACTTCTGGAGAATGTTTGCCTGGAATTAGATAAAAAAAGGTTTAGTAAAGAGACATTTAATACTACCCACTTCAGAATGTGTTTAGGTAGTGTTTGGGGTTACTAAGATAAAATATTAACTAGAATTTACAATTAAAAGGGTGTTTCTTTTGTGAAGAAAAATTCCCTGGAATATTCATGTTATTTTAATATGCCTCTGAAAATTCATCTTTAAAGTGGCTAGAATTCTGGATTTTAAAAGAAAAATGCACTGAAAATTCAAACAATGCCAGCCTTTAGGTTTTATTCTCTTTAGGGAAGAATAAGCTTAATCAGGCCTCTGATGAACAAAATATTCTCCCCAGACAACAGCATAATCCTGTCAAGTCCAAAAATCTTATATGAATTCTGCAAAGTAAAACTAAAATATCATTTGCATGATTATAAAAATATCATGGTCCATATAATCGATCTAGATAATTCATACTATTAATAATAGCTTTGTAAACCATTGTGAATCTTGTATATGTTCATGACAAAAAAGTGCATTTTCCTTTTTTCTTCCTTACTCTCCCCTCTTCTGTCTCACTCTCTTTTACTTTTCTCACTCTCTTTTACTTTCTCTCCTGGACTCCTTACTTTCCCTCCCTTCATCTTTTCTCCTTCTTCTGCTGTCCCTCATCCTCTCCTTCCTTCCTCTTCTATCTGCATTAAAGATTTCATTTTAAACTACGTGAACTGAAAATCTTAAAACTATCAGATACAACTCAAGTTTGCTTTGTTACTGTAGACAATACATTTACATTACATATATTATGGTGCAATCTCAAAATCAATAGAATGATCTTGGTTTGTTTCCAAGGCAAACCATTCAGCATCTCAGTAATCCAAGTCTATGCCCCAACCACTAATGCTGAAGAAGCTGAAGTCAAATGGTTCTGTGAAGACCTATAAGAATTTCTATAACTAACACCCAAAAAAGATGTCCTTTTCATCATAGGGGATTGGAATGCAAAAGCAGGAAGTCGAGAGATACCTGGAGTAGCAGGCAAGTTTGGCCTTGGAGTACAAAAATGAAGCAGGGCAAAGGCTAACAGAGTTTTGCTAAGAGAACGCACTGGTCATAGCAAACATCCTCTTCCAACAATACAAGAGACGACTCCACATGGACATCACCAGATGGTCAATACCGAAATCAGAATGATTATGCTCTTTGCAGCCAAAGATGGAGAAGTTCTATACAGTCAGCAAAAATAAGACCTGGAGCTAACTGTAGCTCAGATCATGAGCTGCTTATTGAAAAATTCAGACTGAAATTGAAGAAATTAGGGAAAGCCACTAGACCATTCAGATATGACCTAAATCAAATCCCTTATGATCATACAGTAGAGGTGACAAAGAGATTCAAAGGATCAGATCTGGTAGACAGAGTGCCTGAAGAATTATGGATGGAGGTTCATAACACAGTACAGGAGGTGGTGACCAAATCCATCCCCAAGAAAAAGAAATGCAAGAAGGCAAAGAGGTTGTCTGAAGAGGACTTATAGCTGAGAAATGAGAAGTGAAAGGCAAAGGAGAAAGGGAAAGATGTACCCAACTTACAAGTATTTCAAAAGAAATTATGTTCATGAACTGGCCCTTTATATTTATGAAAGAGTAACTCTTGTGTTAACATATCTTTTATTCATACAGACATTCATCCTTTCCCTTATCTAAATACCTTGTATGCTAGATGTAGCAGACAGAGTATCAAGCCCTGTGTTAGGCACAGAATAGACACCATGGTGGATGGCATGGGGAGCGCTTGCTCTCTAAAAGTTCACAGCCCAAGACACAATGCTTGGAGTGCTGCTGTAGCACAAAGTAAGAACATTCGTGGGGAGATGGTGGTGGTAATGTCAGAGAAGGCTTTTCGCAAGATGAGGTATGCACATGGAGCCCTGAGTGATGAATGGCACTAAGTCAAGAGAAGAGAGGAGGAAGAATGTTCAGGAAGAGGAAACAAGACATTCAAAGCCCAGAATAAAGACAGAGCAACTCTTTCAAAGGTGCCCAATGTACCTCAGTATAGCGGTCACATGGGCAGTGCACAAGGCTCGGGCATTAGTGCAGAATGAACGCATTTTGTACTAGTAGAGAAATTTTGACCTTTGCAACAATGCTGTGAATGGTACTAGTTCTATTTATTGATGAAGTGATTGAGGAAAGAAAAGAAAGAGGTCAGGTGATCTCTTCAATTCATAAAGCAGAGTTGAATTTCTACTGAATAGTGTGAAGGTTAAACATACAAAAGAAAAAACATAGACATTGGCAGATTTGGCTTTATAATTCATATGATTTTGAGTCTAAAGTCTGATATATTCTGCTCTCTAATGTATGTTTTACATTAAATAATTTTTACAGCAGATACATTAGTGTTTATATGTTTTATCTGACATGTAAGCAAAAAAAAACTATGCAATACTCAAAACTTAAAAATATGCAGAATTATAAACCAATAAACAGCCACATAACCACCACACAAAGAAAGAAAGGGAGCATTCATAATTTCTTGTGAAATATTTGTAAACACAGAAGAATCCTTTTTCTGGACAGCATACAAGTGATAGTTCTGTCAATGGAGAATTAGCCAAACACTATGATGTCAGAAACCTTGCTCTTGGGGAGAGGAACAGGGCGATTAATTGACATCAGTCCTACCCTCTGGCCTTGTCCCTATTTTTGTCTGGCAGAAACAACACTTATCCTAAATAAATGACTAAAACAAGAATGATACTTTGCATTGTTTCTATACCAAAATATAATTTTGATACGAAGAGAGTATTTGAAGATAAATATTAACACAAAAAAGCATGAACTTCATTTAAATGTAATCAAAACATATCATCTCCTATGTAGCTTTCACACAGAGAAATTTATAAAGAAAAATAAAGAAATTACTGACACAAAAGTCAGTATACTCACTACTTGTTTGAGAGAGGTTGAAAATTACAATTTGGAAAGAGCACTTATAGATTTCAAGGGGAAGAAAACACTCCCTTTCTTTGTGTGGTGATTATATGACTGTTTGTCTTATAACTAATTTATAATTCTACATGTTTTTAAGTTTTGAGTATTGCATAGTTTTTTGTTTATATGTTAAAAGGGCTTCCCTGATAGCTCAGTTGGTAGAGAATGCTCCTGCAATGCAGGAGACCCTGTTTCAATTCCTGGGTTTGGAAGATCCCCTGTAGAAGGGATAGGCTATCCATTCCAGTATTCCTGGGCTTCCCTTGTGGCTTTCTAGTAAAGAATCTGCCTGCAATGTGGGAGACCTGGGTTTGATTGCTGGGTTGGAAAGATCCCTGGAGAAAGGAAAGGTTACCCACTCCAGTATTCCCGCCTGGAGAATTCCATGGAATATATAGTCCATTGGGTCGCAAAGAGTTGGACACGACTGAGCAACTTTCACTTCACAGCTTAGATAACAAAATACAAATGTGAAAATAATTTTCAGCAATGAGATACACAGTATTAAATTTACAAGGAGTCTTACATTTCCTATGTTATTAAACAAAGAGAAATTCATTAAATCATTCTCAAATATAGCCTCTCTGCTTAATTTTGGCATTATATTGCTCTATACTTATAAATTCAAATATAATGTGTTATGTTTTCAGTGAATCAAATCATAAATTCTGTAGATGTTAGTAACAGATAATTATGAACAAAAAACTCATTAGGAATATTTATGTTTCATTTACATACAGTAAGACAGTATTCTAGAATATAATTTTGGGGGATGGACACTGATTATTTTAAAATATATCCTGTAGAATATTAGTTGGATTAATTAGGTGGACAAGACTACTCTGATTGGATACTCAGAAGTGTTGGGAAATAACTGTATGAAAGTTATTATGTTTTTAGCTATTCAGTTTTTATATTTCATCTTATCAGGATTCCTTGAAAGGATCTGTATTTTCATTATCTTGATCTTGGTTTGTGGGAAATACTAAACTTCAGAGAAACAAACAAGATGAGTAAGGCACAACAAGTAAGTCATTACAGAGAGATTTCTATAATAAAAAAATAATTCAAGGAAGTTATTTTCAGTTGATAAATTGACTATAATTGCAAATAAGAGATAAACTAATATTTTTAAACACATTCAGAAAGATTCTAATTTTTAAATTTCCTCATTTCTTCTCTCGATCTATTCTAGATCTAGAATATTTACAATAAACAGAGGATAATAGATTTCAATAAAGTGTGAGAATGTCTAGAAGAGCAAAATAAAATTGAGAAAATATTTTATCAGTTAGAAACTTGTCTATGAAAACTGAAATTGCTTAGGAAAAAATCAAATCTAAGACCATAGATCCTATCTTTTAGACAGCATTTTTACATGCAAAAGTCTTTTTTTCTTTTATACCTTAACATGACAAGTACTGAATTATAGTAAATTCATATGGTTCTTTTTTGTTGTTTGAAATATAGTTGTCAGTTTATCAATGAATCATTAATCAGACAGGTGATAAAGGAGTTAATGTACATGGTATAAGTAACTATCTCTTTTGTGAGTATCTTAATGATCATAATGAATCAAATACCTGATCCGTTAAGGCAACTGATTTAAGGCCATGTGACCTACCAGAGGAACCTCCCTTAGGTTATCCAACTGTTAATCTCCCAAGTATCTATCGAAGTTCAATTTAAACATCATTTCTTTTGTTCTAAAGTGAATAAGATCATGAGTTATGGTATTATATTTATGTAATAGTTAATAGTATCCCTAAGTTTTTTTTAACCTATAGATATTAACTAATATAATCTACTTTATGAAAGTTGTTCTGAATATAAAATCCAATAATGAACATAAAAGACTTCCATATAACATCAGTTCCCTTACTCCCAGGTGAAGCTTTCTCTGTTCCCAGCTGCTTGGTTTGGTCATCTTCTTATTTGCTATTTCTTGACAACTGGGCATATTCTAATGGAAGGCCCTGAAATTACACAAGTCTATTTTACCCTATATTCTGTAAGCCCTTTAGGAGATTCATGTATTTTCTTTGCATGGCAGTGTTGGGTATGCTGTACGGCTTAAATGTTGGTTAGAAGCAAAAAAATCACTTAAATTGCCTGGTAAGAAGCATCACAGCTATGCTTCAATGTCAATCAGTCATGGCTGATGAAGTAAGGGAATTACCACCTTAAGATACTGAAAAAAAAATCATTTGTGAACTTGATTGATCAAAGTCCTGTGCATTTCGGGATATCTGAGACCATTCTAGGGTGAAATGAGTCTTTTTTTTGAGAAATCTAAAAGATATTGCTCAATATAGCACTTACTTGCTCTTGGTGTTGACTTAGTGGTCTAGAGTGGACCAATCTTTCGGGTAGTTTTCGATCTAGACCATGTCCATTGTCCAAACGAGACTCCCTGGGTTTGTCAAACCAATCTGTTTCTTCACGACGGAGGTGATAGGCTTTGGAGACCAAGCAAATATCAAACATTGCAACTCCAACTAATACAGATGACAGAGGGCAGTAGATGATCTGCAGTACCAACATGCTTTTAGGCTTATTAACCGATCATGCATTTCAAACACAATTCCCAGTGGGATCAGAAATATTATTTCCTGCATTATGTTAAAAATTCTGTATGAGGGAATAACGTAGGAAGAAAAAAACATGTGCCACCTGTCAACTTTTCAGAGCAAAGTAAGACAAAATTAACATTTTAATCAGGTGAAAAAATAAATTTAGATAGTGATTGAATAAATTAAGGAACAAATGAATATTTCTCAAAAGTCATTCTATTCAACCTCAGTCCATCAGTTCCACCTCCTCACTTCTCCCCACCTATATGTCACTAAAATCTAAGAAAAACACATTTCTTGAATACAGAAGATTCAATTATTTTTCCAGTATCATATCAACCCAGTACCAATATGTGGCTGCTAGATTTGGACATCAATTGAGCATCTTTTGAAAACATGACACATCTATGACATTCATAACTAAATGAAAACATTTATTTTTAGGAGGATCCTAGGTATCAGTGCTAGGAACATGTGTGCCATAATCATCTGGTAGCCTAATTTTTTTTTTTTTTTCCTGACCTCACAATATGGTTTTATTTATTTATTTATTTATTTATTTTAGTCCTGTCATTTTTTTTTTCATTTATTTTTATTAGTTGGAGGCTAATTACTTTACAATATTATAGTGGTTTTTGTCATACATTGACATGAATCAGCCATGGATTTACATGTATTCCCCATCCCGATCCCCCCTCCCACCTCCCTATCCACCCGATTCCTCTGGGTCTTCCCAGTGCACCAGGCCCGAGCACTTGTCTCATGCATCCAGCCTGGGCTGGTGATCTGTTAAAAATTAAAGTTATTTTCCGTGGGATCACAGATCTAGGAATTAAAGAGTTGGTAGGCTGCTTTCTGTACTTACAATGTGTCAAAGCTTAACATCTTAAAATACTTTTTTGAAGATATAACTATATTTGAGTATATAACTATTATTTAAAATTTTTCATCCCATTAAATTTTTAGTACTTTCGAAGACATTTTAAAGTTCTTATCTAGTGATCCCAAATCATTATTTACCTATTACACAGAATTTGACTTCATAGAAAGTTTTATGCATTGTAAAAGGATCCCTAATTAATAGTCTCTGGAAGTACACTGTTACTTCCTAAATGGCAGATGGAGCGCCTCTTCGAAAGTATTATCCTGAAAGATCTGTAGATGATATCAGTCTACGCCTTTTCGAAACTCCGGTTTCAACAATGCCATACTCCTGAGTATTCCTCTCTATCTCATTACAGTTCTCTTTCTGTCTGCATCACTGACTTCTCTTCCACTACTTTCTCTGAAGACTTTTTCCCAAGCAATTTCCATTAGTTGTTTACTGGCAGGGCTGGCAAAACCACAACATATACAGCATTACTCACCTCTACACCTCCTGTGATCTTGATCAATGCCACTGATTAACCACAGAATTTCCTCTCAATAAACACAGAATGACAGACAATGTGTCATAATTTAGACAGTCTTAGATTTGAGGCAATACAATGGTACATACCTGGTTTGTGGTTGTATATGTACTTGTCTGATCGCCCCTATTAAGACTCTAAGCTGCTTGAAGGTAAGCCTCATGTCTTCTGTTTTTTTTGTTCTCCCTCAATACTAAAAACAATGCCTTGCAAATGCCAAAATATTCATAAAGTATTTGGGAAATGAATGAGACATAGGAAAATTAGTCATCAACTAAAGAAAGTTAAATATCCTAATTATGATAAGCGCATTTTAAAATAAATACTTGTCAAATGAACCTCATTAACAGTTACACAGTCTTTTCTCACAATCTATTCAGTATTTACTATGGTTTTTCATAGTTTTCACTTGACACCAAGTGGCTAAATTTATGAAAGAAATATTTAATATAAATTTGATAAGTAAACAAAACAAATCCATTATTTAATCACTAGTCTCTAAAATGTATTAGATTATCACCAAACACACTAATATTTTATATTACTTTTTATAAATTTTAATAACATTTCTCATAAAAATAGTCTATACTGATTTTAATAAATGACTACCTTGGAAACTGTACCTATCACTTGAATATATACTTTGCTAACTGCACTTAAAATAAGAATCTTTTAAAATGTTTCCTTGGCTGTGTCTATACAAATAAGGCAGAATTTCAACTGGATATACATTTTGTCAATTTATTTCCAATTTTGATGACATACTTTGTTATGTTTATAATAACTCTGCATGTAAATAAGTTAGGATAGCTATCATGCTTTGTATAGGAATTTATCAATCAAGAAAAACAAGGTTAAATAAGTCTTCTCTTAAATCGAATTCTATATTCACCGTTTACAGCAAGTTGGTGTATGCTAGGTTGCTTCAGTCGTGTCTGACTCTTTGCAACCCTGTGGATAGTAGCCTGCCAGGCTCCTCTGTCCACGGGACTATCCAGGCACGAATACTGGAGTGGGGTTCCATGTCCCTCTCCAGGGGACTTTCCCATCCCAGGGATTGAACCCAAGTCTCTTCCATCTCCTGAATTGACAGATGAGTTCTTAACCACTAGGGTCACCTGGGAAGCCCAACAGCAAGTTGGACATAAATGCTAAATGTTTGTAATTGCAACTGTTTGATCAGCCACGGGAGATCCCAACTTTAAAAATGAAATTTTACAATAATAACAATTTCCAAATTAAATCATTCACTGAAGATTAGCATCTCCTTGTTTTAGGCTATTTATATTTTCTTCTCTTAAATATAAAATGCAAGTAAGCTGTTTTGGGGTCCAATTCTATTCTGTATAAAATATTCATTGGAATTTTTTTAAGACTGTATGTACTGATGCATTTTTGTTTAACATGAGTATATTTTAAAAGAATGTTTTCAACAAATTATTTGTGGTTGCAGAAATACAACTTGATTGTTTCAAGTTTAGTTTTTCTCCAATCTAGTTTTCCTGTTCTGTTCTTAACCAGGAATGAATATTAAGTTGTAGAGTTTAGGCTGATGGTCATAACTATTAAGCAACATAAATTGTGCCTACCTCAAATCATTCTGCTTTAAAAGCTGTAACAAGTACAGATGAATTAAGAAGAAAAAAAATTATATCTACCTAGATTTTACCTCAAATGAGGTATTTCAAAATTACCTGGAGTCATATAGAATACATCTGAAATACATCTGGTTGTCTATAACCCAGAGTTTAACTGAATTCAAAGAAAGCACACAATAAATTGGAATAAATCTGAAATCAGTTAAATTTTCTTTGTTTACATGATACTAAGTAGCCTGTTGGAATGTTATATATTTCAAAGTTGTTTTAGTATTACTCAAACATAGATATAGTATATATGTGACAAACTTTTATTTAAAAAGTCTCTAATACTTCATGAATTTATAATGTCATAAGTTGTGTGACTGGGAAAAATATTTTTTACTTTTCTTCTTAATTACTCACGTAATCCAACATTAAGAAATAAAAGCAGATCACTGTTCACCAGAAGAAAAAGTAATATGTTTATGAGATACAAACACAAAGAAAATACAGAACATTTAAAAACACATCACTACAATTCACTCAGATAATATTACATATATAATTCAATTTGTTATAGTTTTTCTTTGTATAATTTTATACCAACATGATTTTTATGACTACATTTCTTATCTGCTTAATTTAAAAATAACATTTTTAACTCAATTTAATTTCATGTAAATTTCATTTTGTTTCCTTCTCTGGGGTCATCTTTCACATTTCTTAATTTTGGGTGCTGCATGATGTCTCATCCAAATTAGTTTAAATAATTTGCTGGAGATTAACATGCATTTTTTAATCTGATCTTTCCAAATACTTAACAAATTGTTTTTGATAAGTATTTTTTTATGTGTTTTGATATTTTATCAAAACAATTTTCTCATAGTCTTTGGTGACTATGAGTACATATCGTCAAAACATATAAATGAGAAAAATTTGGTTATTTTTACATGGTTGTATGTAAATAACTGCCATATTTCAGAATATCTAGAAACATATGTATGTTTGGCACCATGGTGGCAAAATCTATGATGAATAAATGAATTTGTCAAATTACCTCCAGATAAATGTATATCATGCACACAAAGCCTTTGGTGTTAGTTATATGATTGACCTTTTAATTTTTGTTTTATTTTGCTATTTTACAGATGTTACTATTGATGAGCCTTTCTATTCTGTAGAAGTCATTACATATATATATATATATATTCATATACATATATAGTGTGTGTTAAATGTGGACTGTGAAAAAAAGAAAAAAAGAAGAATTTCCATGTAACTTGATGGTTGATTCAAACAACTGGCTAAAGTAAAAAAAATAGTGTTTTATTTAACTGGCTAATTATCAATAAAAAATGGTCAATCCAACAGCTTATAGGGAAAAAAAACGAATCAGAAAGTAACTGGTCTATTGGAATTTCACTAGGAAAAGCAGTCTCTTCTCCTTCAGATTCAGTGATTACTTTTGTCCTGATCTAACCTACACTTAAACTTCTAATATCATCTTGGTGTCGAGATACAGAAGAAAGAAAATCCTTCTTGTGAAAATACACTTTCCTGCAAGCCCCCAGGGAAAATGTTAGATTTAAAAGAGGAGATGTTCATGTTAGCTTAGAGCTTTTCCATCTCCAAAGTTATGAATTAATACACTTTTATTGGATGAGAAATATTTTATTTTTAGGACTCAAGCTACCCTTATATTCAAATGTAAACCACAGAGGGAGAAGAAACAAAAAAAAGAACCAAGAGTAATAAGTCCTCTGGGCATGGGCAAAATGTCACATATCTGTACCTCTTCAACCTTGTCCTCTAAGTAAGACTTGGTCAGGTCATTTTCTGAAATCCTTATGGTTCTATATGATTTAATAAAAAATCACCATAAAGTTTTTAGTTAAGTATGTACTTGCCATAAATCACTTGTTCTATATGAAAAACTAGTAAAACAATTTAGTGCAAAAAAAAAAAAAAATGAAACAACACAAAAAGGAAACCCATGGAAAAGGCTAACTGAACACACAAAGAAAGCTTCAGCTCAAATACCTAAATTCACAAAAGCAACGTACAAATTTCGAGTTTTAAGATCTAAACAGTGCTTCATACATATTGACCAGCATATGGATAATACTGTTGTTTACTGTCAATATCATATTAAGTACTAAGTTTTTAGTATGTAATACAAAATGTACAATGTACAATGCTTGTCAACTATGGTGTTCACAATGAGAGAGAAATTAAAATACAAGCCTTTTAAATAAGTAGAATTATAAAACTGTACATTATGCTAACATTAGGGACTCACCTGAACGTTCTCAAGAACATTCTCTGAATTAACAAACACTGATCTCACAAATGACAAATAATTTTCTACTACAAAGTCTAGCAGAATAGTCAATGGCTCAAAACCTTAATCATTTAACAAACTGAAAGAAACTAATAACTTTAAAAATGACTTTTGAAAACAAAAGAAACATACAAGAAAAAACTTTCCAACTATAGATTTAAAGGATGACCATATTTTATTGACACAATTATTTGATAATGGTTTTGGAAAAGTAGACACCACACAAATCAAACAATCAAGAAACAACGATAAAAGGATAAACTAAAAAGAAATAAAGAACATGCTATGAAGTCTATACACAAGATAGAATTTCCATTTACAAGAAATAAAACTGAAGTAAACATGCAAAAGACACACCAAGAAAAACAGCACACATCCTTGGAGAAGGAAAATTAAACATGCAGAAAAATAAGAGTTTGAGTTTTGAGAGTAGCAAGGTAGTTTGAGGCCCAATTTACCTTCACTGTCTGACATGGCATGTTGGAAGTCATCCATGATGAATGCTATGTCACGATCGTAGCCTCGAGTCCGTGATTCTTCTCTCATGTGTTGCTGAACTTCAGGCAAAGAGTGACTGGATCCAAACTGGTCCCTGGTGTCTGCAGATATTGGTGGTAGGGGTCCAGCAGCAGCCCTGGCCATTCCCATTGGCTGTCCAACAGGACTGAGTGGACTTTCCTCTTCAGAATTCTGGGCCACAATTGGTATCCTTCCTCTACTCTGGCTAATAGGCAAACTGGTAGGCTTAGTTCTTCCAGAAGGTGATGCATGACTAAAGGAAACATCTAGAGCTTCAGCCTCTTGAGCTTTCAGTCTTAGAGAAGAACTGGAAGAATCTCTTTTAATTGATAAATCGAGCCCATAGACAGAGGAAGGTCTGGAAGAAGGTCTGGACCTGCTGCCACTGCTATATGGCTTATCCGCTTCATCCTGCAGAGCTGACCGTATGGTATTTCCTAAGGTGCCCAGTCCTGTGCCAAGAGATGATCCCATAAATTTTTGTTGGTCTGTAATATTTTTTCTGAGGCCAAAAGTAATATCATCTTGAAGAAGCCTTGCTCTGGAAGAAATGCCACCAATAGATGAAGTGCTTGAAGTCATATAGCTAGAATAATCAGGTTCAAGGTCTCTACTTTCTTGAATAGGTGAGAATTTTGACATTTTAGGGTCAATTAGTGACTTCTTATGCTTTGACTGCTTTTGATAAAGTATGGCAGCTGGTAGTTGTTTTGCTGCTTGTTTCTCAAGTGTGAGTCTACTAATGCTGTACTTCTCAGATTTTGGAAAATGTCTGTAACTAGTATCAGCATGGTAGTAATGAGAAAGACCAGCAAGGTGATCTAAGCTCTCTGCTCCTCTACGGAATTCTTGTTTAATCTGTTGTTTCAGAAGCTTTAACTCATAAGGATCCTCCATTGGGTCCTCCTCTGCTTTCACATAACTATGCAATCTGGACGAAGTCTGCAGAGGTGCTAGGAAATCTGTCACTTCTTGAGACCTACGTGTCTCAGTGGTTCGGAGGAGACGATCTGTTTTTGACAGATCTTTTTCGTGAAGGCTAAATGCAGTGCTTAAAGCTGCTGTTCCTTTGGTAATCTCACCAATGTCATCAATTAAGACATAATTTCGCGAAGTATGATGGTCAATATCTGCATAGAAAGAATCTGCAGATATGCTTGATATTGGACTGCTTGCCATGCTACTTCTTTCCTCCAATCCTATTCTCAAATCTAAGCTGTTGTACTTACTACCAAGATGGGAAACAGCATATGTATTATCAGTAGAAACAGGTGCTATCATCAGGGGTTGGTTGCGAATCACCTCATAGTTGGACGTTATCTTGGGCTCCAAATATAATGCAGTTTGCCGTGGCTTTTGTTGTATCACCATCATCTGTGATGGCAACTGATAAGAAGGTTGTGGGGTTGGTGTAGGTTGAGCCTGAGGTGTGAAGGACATCGTTGCCACAGCTTGGAAGGTTGGCTGAGTCTGATAAGGTGAAACTTCCTGATGGTACAGAGTCTGTTGCTGAAAGTGGGACTGTTGGGTGTATGGGGTGGGTGCTTGAGTAGGAAGGGCAGGGGAAGAGTATTGGTACTGGGTATAAGGACTCGTAGGAGGGACTAGCTGAGATTCTGTTTGGGTTTGTGGTGGAATAAACTGATTGAATTCAGTTTGGGGAGCAGTTCTTGGTCGCTCGATGCCATGCTGACTTTCAATTCGGGTTGGTCTGGTGCTGCTGACCTCACTGTCAGACATGTAATCACGATCCTCAGCTACTCCCTGGAGATAGGCTCTCTCTCTCTTTTCTCGCTCCTTTAACAAGGCCTCTTTCCTCCTGTTAATCCCCATTTCTAGGTACCGTAACTTAGCATCAATCTCCTTTTCTTCCTCATCAAGTTCTGCTTGTTTCTTCCTGAGCTTGGCAGATTCCCTCTCCACAAGATCAAGCTCTCTGTCGATATCCTGGAGAATCTTGGCTCGGGCCATCGTGTTGGTTCTGCAGATCCTTCTCCTGGAGACTGTGCCCACTGCGCTGTAGGCTGACGGGGTTCCTGTGGAGGTCTCCTCAGGTGGTGGGTTTGGCAGAGTTCTCTTCACTTTTTTCTGAGTGCCAGAGGTTGTTGCGGTTTGAGAACCTTTGGCCTAAAATTAAGTGAATAAAATACAATACTTTACTGTCAAGGAAAAAAAGTTAAAGGTAAAAAACCCCATAATTTACATTTAAATAAAGATGATTTCATATATGTTTTAGCTATGAGCATGTAATAAAATTGTGCCTATAATTTCAAGTATCAGTCACAGTTAACTGAGAAATAATTTTCCCCTTTTTAGTACACTGTTACATATTATTACAACTTATGTAACTTTAGAAATGAGTCTTGAAATCTGGCATAAAGTGCATTGCTAGGCAGGCTTATATTTTAGTTAGACTCTTGGAAGAACTCTAAAAACTAATTTTTCATCATATTTAATATACATATTATTACTTACTGAAGGTATGCCCAGAGTATTTGTGTTAATTATCTAAAATTTAAGTTATATTAGTTGAAGATACTCATTGTCAAGAGAATTGTTTACTTCTGTCTCACCACTCCTCTTTCACCCCCCGAAGTGTCTGTCAGTCCTAAACCACTCACCAATCATGAAATGTTTTGAAATGAAATCCCCTCATTCGCTACTATCTTCCCCCTCAAAAGAGTTACCTGAACTAATTTTCTATTTATTCTTTCAATATTTTTGTAACAATGTGAATCTATTTTTTTTTAATGTTGCTATTCTTTGGTGATTTTAGCTTCTTATTAATATGCTTTAGTAACTACCACATGAAGCAAAAGGAAGTGACCATAAACAGTTCAAAAATTCATTGAGGGTTTTCTGGGTGGCTCAATGGTAAAGAATATGCCTGCCAATGCAGGAGACACGGGTTCAATCCCTGGTCTGGGAAGACCCCACATGCCACAGAGTAACTAAGCCCATGTGCTACAACTACTGAGACTGTGTTCTGAACCCGGGACGGCAACTACTGAGCCCTTGCGTCCTAGAGCTTGTTCTCTACAATAAGAGAAACTGCCTAAAGGAGAAGATTGCACACGACAACTAGAGAAAAGTCTGAGCAGCAACAAAGATCCAGCATAGCCGATAAATAAATAAATAAAATTATTAAAAAAAAACACTGAAATCTTTAAAAAATATCAGAGAAAGCCTATAGGTAAACTGTCAGATATATTCCATTTTATTTGGTTAATTTGTTATAACTTGCATTCTAAGAATCACTGGTCTTGAGAATCATTTAATTTCAGAGTATCGGAAGACATGAGACCATTTTGACCATAATTAAAATAAACTGATACACTCAAAGCTACCCAAACATTTAGTAACATATTCCCTAACTAGATCTCAGGTTTCTGCCTTCTAGTTGCATATTCTTTACAAAATTCTTCTTTTTTTCCTTTTTCTTACTAATAATCCAAAGACCTTAATTCTTCCCTTTCACCCAATCACCAAGTATTAAAAACCAAAAAAATACATATTCATTCAAGACCTGTACTTCCATTGTCTTTTTACTATTTCCAAATTTATTTCCTTAAGTGTTTTAAAATCTGTTCTCTGTTGTCATTTTTTTCTTCTCCACTTATCTACCCTCTTTGTTTAACAGAAATAATATTCAGAAGCAATACCATAAAGGTCAATTAAGGTTTAAATGTATTTCTGAAATTTTAAATATTTGAATGAAATTCACAATTAATAAACATCATAAGTCTTTTAAGTATGGTTTTTGAAACTGTAGCTTATTTCTCACAGAGATCTTGAGGAATATGGGGCACTGGAACCTCAAAAGCAGCTGTTTGGTATGTTATTCAGTCTCTCTCATCCTTATTTCTTTTAATTTTACTTATTACAGTCAAGTCATAGAGCTGTCATGAACAGTAAATGAGACCTCTGTGCAAAATGTTTGTTACATACTGTAGTTGTTCTATAGTGCCAAGTCATGACCAACTCTTTTGTGACTCCCATGGACTGTAGCCCACCAGGCTCCCCTGTCCATGGAATTTTTCCTGCAAAAAAACTGGAGTGGATTGCCATTTCCTACTCCAGGGGATCATCCCAACCTAGGGATCAAATGCATCGGCAGGCAGACTCCTTACCACTGAGCCACGTGCAATTCTGGACATACTATAGGCATCCATTTCATATCATTTCCTTGCAAAATCCTCTCGTTTCTACAGAAGACTATGGATTTTTTAATAAATTCATATTCTAAATATTTAAAAAAACTGTTTCTTTGCAAAAAAAATGAGTGTGCTGACCATAATAGTAAATAAATAAATAATTATTTAATAATTTTCCAAATACTAACATATATATGCTTTCTATCTTTTAAAAAAGGTTTTTTCACAATAACCTTTCTGGTTCTTTGAATATCATGGAGTTCAATAGGAGACTGAAATTAATGACCATTTCTTTTCCTTGAGTTGCATTTAGTAGATTTGGTATATGGATAAGAATTTTCAAGTTTAAAATGTTCATCTGTACTACATGATTATGGTTGTGAAATGGTTTGAAAAAGAATGTTTCACTGTGTTACTCTGAAACTGTAATAGCATAGCAAAAGATAAAGACATTTCGAAGTAAGGATTTTTCACCAAAGGAGGTTAAAAATATCCACCAATTAATGTAACATGAAAAGCTGATCCTGGCAGAGAGAAAGTACACAGACAGAGAAGGTAACAATGCAATGGAACAAACAGAGAGAATGAAAGAAATTTCTGAGGTGAACATACACACTTTGAAAATTAATTTTTAAAACTTCTGAAGACACCCATTAAATGGGTGCATATATATATACACACACAAACATTAAATGAAAGAATAAATAAATGAAAAGATAAAACAAGAACCTGTTTAATTACTTTTAAAACTCTGAATCAAGAAATGAATTTCCCAGAATTCACTGTGTGGGATGAGTGTATGAAATCACCAGAAAGATAAAAGTATGAGTAATTGCAAAAAAAGACAACTATGTTAAGAGTAATGGTTATAATGAACTAAACTAGAAACTGATATTAGTTCTTACTGTTGATTGCTCATACATGTATATAATTTATCTTAATTTATGTTTAACAGTTTATAGTTCTCACTTGACAGAGTAAGCTTAGTCAAGTTCAGTCTTTGGTTATTTTAGAAGTTTATCATGATTAATGATGATGCAGTTGGAAGTCATGATTACAGACATGATAACAATCTAGAAAAAGCTTGGTGTTTAATAAGATTTTCTTTCCTTGATGACTAGCCTGGTCAAAGTTTTCAAACATATCTGGTGCCTTTAATCTGAAAAATAATTGTACTAAAAACAAATATTTAAAAATACTTGTGCAAATAATAGACCAAGGGAAAGGAAAGGAAGTCCTAAGAATAGAATGGAGGTTGAAAAAGACTTGAAGAAAAGTTAATTTCAATCGCAATAGTGATAGGAAGCAAACAAACTCCAGCATAACTTTTGCTGTCTGAAGATATTTTAAACAACAGTTCTTGGAGGAGTCCATTGATACCATGCATCTTGTATGATAGACAAAATGCACTTCAGCCTGGTGATGCATTAGTTTCTGTGAGATGGAAATACATACAGAGAGTGGTTGAATAACAGAAAGAGGAAAAATGGAGAAGCAAGTAATATATGTATATATATACACAAATGAAAGCGAGTCACTCAGCTGTGTCCGACTCTTTGAGACCCCGTGGACTGTAGCCTGCCAGGCTCTACTGTCCATGGGATTCTCCAGGCCAGAATACTGGAGTGGTTAGCCATTCCCTTCTCCAGGGGATCTTCCCAACCCAGGGATCAACCCCATGTCTTCTGCATTACAGGCAGATTCTTTACCATCTGAGCCATCAGGGAAGCCCATGTATACATATATATATAATGAGAGAGAATATAATTCATAGGTAATACATAATATAAATGCTATATATATGTATTTTATATGTGTGTATATATATAATATATAAAACCCTCGAAAATTTACCTATATTAAAGTCTCCACTCATCCATTTCCTTTTTTCTTACAGGTGGAAAAGTCAACCCTGGTTACTACACACTGGTCAAATTAACTCTAATATGTTAACTACCAGGACAAATCATCAACCTTTAAATGGGCAATCACTGTTGATGACTTGCAATGCAGTGTACTGGGCGGCAAGCACCATAGCTCTGCTAAAGAGAAAACTGTAACAGCCCAATTTAATTTCCTGCAGTCATAATGTGGCAGTCCATAGATAACATAGAAACAGAAGAAACAATCTCACAGGACTTCAGCAAAGCATTTTACATTGTCCTTTGACATAGTTGCCAACTTTTGGATGTAACAATAAAAATTGGTCATGCAATCTGTTAGGGATCTGCATGCAGACTATGACTACTCATGGTCCAGCATCAATGTAAGTAATCAATCTTTCTTAACCTTGGCACTACTGACATTTCTTTCTAGATGATTCTATATTGGGAGTGTGAGGACTGTTTTGTGAACTATAGAATGTTTAGTGGAAACTCTGGCTTCTACCCACTCATCACATCCTATTCCAGTCCTGTCAATCAAAAATGCCACTATACAATGTCAAATATCTCTAGGGGAACACAGAGGCAAGACGGTCACTGGTTGAAAAATCATAGATGTCACAGGACATACAAGATGGTATCTTCAGAACGAGATCGCTAATCTATTGTTAATTAGCTTATAGAGAATGCTGGTATTTGTATGTTTTAGTGTCTCTGTCTGAATGGAAAAAGCAGAAACTTGGATGACACCTTGAAAAAGAGAGCTCCTGGGATAAAGGGTGAAAGAAAAAGAGATATTCTAGGCTATGGTAACAATCTAAGCAAATTAATAAGGAGAGGAACAAATTAGATTTTGCCTTGTTATCAATTATGATCCTAAAATCAATCCCTTTATTAGATAAGATGATTCACACCTTTTGGATTAACATGAATAAATACTCAGAAGATATTCAACAAAGATTTAAAAAACACAGTTTTATTAGAGAACAGGGAGAAAAAAATAGATGCTTATAACTCTTAATAAAAATATGAGAATGTCTCTTTCAGTGCAGAAGATTAATTTTTCTAACTTAACCCCATAAAAATCTTGGGAAATTTTCCACAGGTGCAATAACTAAGGAAAAATCAGAGGATAAGGAATTCCTAGTCTGAATGAAAAATTATGTAAATGCTAGATCTTTGTTAAAAGTTGCTTGCTACTCTGAGTTCAAAAGAAGATCAATGGTATAATTAAAAAGGGATTACAAACTTTAGAGGAAACAACAGTTATCTAGTTTGAGAAATTAATTACCAGAATCACTAAGGGAAATCAACTGGATAACTAACCTCAACTTTAAAATCGAGAAATCCTTTCCATCTTAAAAATAATTTAAGAAAACAAGAATCAAAACAGCAACAACAAAAACCAGAAACACATATCTGATGGCTGCGTGCAGAAAACTAAGGGCATGTTTATTGTTCACAGTACTGCCTGAGATTCTGAGTAAGACTGCCCTTCAACTGTGCAGTATAATATACAGAACCGGAAGAGAGAAATTGCTCTCAGAGTCATCTGTCTCACCTTATTGGAATTCTCACTCAGGGCCTGTATTTACTTGATTACAAGAGAAGTCTTTGTCTTTGGAAGAAGAACACTACTTATATATATTATAAGTTCTTTGGTATTTTTACTTCTGCTCTGTACCTGGTCATTCCTTCTCATTAGGGTATAAATATCTTTCTACAAATGTCTATGCCTTTTAAGTATTAGGAAGGTAGATGAAATGTCTAGGATATTTGTCCCTTCAGACAAGATAGTTCTTTAAAATATATGAATATCCATGTAAATGGACTAGAAGGAGAGTTTCACCCTCTGAAATGTCAATGAAAGTATTAATTCACCGTTAAAGGGCCTCTCCACCCCACTATCTATAGTTTCCAGTTTGGGGACAAAATAGCAGTTGAATATAAAATATTCAGCATTCTATTCAATGCATTATATCATTAATAATGTATTCCAAAAATAGACTCATTTTTAACATTCCACCCCCACCCCTACACAGAGCTAAAATAGATTTTAAATGTTGAGTGCAAGGGCTCAGTTATTTCTACTGCTTTAAAATATACAAGAAAAATTAAAAATAACACGGAGTGGCCTGTGAAAAATGAAATTCTAAATGATACCATTCTGGAAAAATACTTTAAACACTGATAAAACATCTAAAATCCACTAGTCATTGCAATATGGCACAATGCTTGGCACATAAAACAAAGCCATCAAATTTCTTCAACTAAAGTAGTGTGGAACAATTTAATAACTATTTCTATGAATCAAACTCTAAATGAGCAGTATCATCATTGCTATGAAAATATCACTGAGTGATTGAAAAGAATATAGACACCTTTAACAATAAACAGTCTTGACTCTCTATGGCCATGGGAGAGAATTTACCATTTGTGAGTACACTTGAAATTGTTTTTTAAAAGTACTTCTTCCTTAATTGTTGTAATATTCTAGTAGCATCAAAAAAGCAAGAAACTAAATCACAAGAACTTAACAGTCAGAAAATAAAAACAAAGTAAATGCATATATTTAAAAGTCACACACAAGTTATTTCTTAAAGTCTAGTAGTGGAGACAAAAATGTTCTCCAATTAATACTGTGAAAGGGGCACTCAATACATCATGAGACATCTTCTGCTTTGCCTTAATGCACCTCTTGTCCCAGTTTGTCTTGTTTTCTTGCTGAAAGTCATTGCTCTTGGGCTGGGCAGCCAAGCAGAAAACTAGTTTCTACCTCACTGGACAGAAGCATTAGAGATGTCAGTCTGTGCAACATGTATTGTTTCTATTTTCTGGAATGTCCCAAACAGATTAATTTCTTTTCTCCTAAAATCTGTATAAAGTGTTCTAGAAAGCGCTCTTAGCAGTTTTTAAGGTGATCATTTTTTAGACATATGTATGTACAAGTATTTCTCCCTCCTCATTTCCACCCTCTATGCCTCCCATTTATCTATCTTTGTCATTTCTAGATTTTACATTTTCATTGGAAAAACACACTGCTGTGTGCTACAGATATATTTCTAAGCTAGTTTTTTTGCTTCATTCAAAATTGTATTTTCTTGATCATTTTCCCAGGAGAAAGAAAAGGCTTAAAGGTACTAATGACCTCCTTTCTTTTTCCTTTTAATCTCTCAACATTCAGTCAATACTAGGCTTAAAATCTCTCTTCTTGTAGTTACTACTTCAAAAATGTATTGGGGTGGCAAAACATATTTTGCCTATATGTTCTTAGCTAAGCAGAAAGAAGGTGTGGTAAACAGTGAGCATAAAGAGAAATAAAGAAGTAGTTTAACAGTATTTGTTTAACCTAAAGGTTATGAAAACGTGATAGCGTAAGAATTAAAATCTGATCAGATCACTGGAAAATAAACACAGATACCTCTTAATACTATTTAACTTCTGTATGTCCTGCTGGACTAGGATATGGAATGCTATGAAAAACTAACATCGATTACTTCTTCAAGGGCAGAATCACTTACAGTTCTAATATGCTATCGAGAGATAATGACTACATCCCTTTACCAGAAAATGTGTTAATAGTTTATGTGAGCAATCCGAAGTAGAATAATCAATACAAATTTCCAAGAATTAACATGGAAACTTATCCTAAAACACATTAATAAATACATATTAAAAAGTAAGACACATCCCTTCCTCCCTTCATTCAGATGCTAAATATTATAATATTGTCTGCCCAAGAATTATTTCATTTTGAGAACAAATTGTTGATCCACAAAGAGGGACTGGAGTGATTCCAACACTTCTATAAAATACCTCCTCATTTGACTCTCTCATTGGCAACCTCTCATCATAACAAAATTAACTGCATTTCAAATGCTTTATAATGTAAATCTCTAATTACACTACATTCTGTACATGGAGTATTAAAATGAAGATTGATTACTACTATATGTTTTCCAGAGCTTCAGATCACTAGCAATTTGAGGAATGATTCAATAACTACTTATCTAAAGCCATGTGAAATATAATGATCCTTTTAATAGTGGCACAGTCTTTACTAAATTATTTTGAGATAATAAAGATATTTTATGTTTAGACTCTTGAAATACCTAACCACAAAATCACAGAAATCACTATTATTGTTTTTTATTCCTCTCTCATTGATTGATTATCCTTGGCCTAGAAAACCTTGGAACATGATATTAAAACAGTTCAGAGTTGCTTTTATCTAAACATACTCACAGTAAATAAAAACAGATCTTCTTCATAAAGCTATGTCACATAAATAGCTTACTTCAAATTAAATGAAATTAACAAAATTTCCTTGGAAAGTAGGACCATGGTCCTTCTGTATAAACTGTAGAAGTGTTTGGTTCTTTAGAAAATGCTATTAAGAACTAACTGATAAAGGATGGCAATTGAATTAAGTGTCAAGAAACATACAGTCATCTACGATGATAAATCTCATGAATGGACTTTCATAAATACAATATTTTTACTAAATGTTATAATTTTATGAGGTTGACTTTTCAATTCTATAAATTATTTGATAATAGAGGCATACTTTGATGGTGATTAGGTGATTTTCCAAATGCATTATTAAGAAAACCTGAGGTTACTGATGTGCATTTGAGTGAGCATTTAAGGCATCAGCTCATGCCATAAATGGGAGAACTGGTTGAAAGCAAAGCAAATAAACTTTTTCTAAACACAATATTATTTTATTAGAAACATTACTATCATTTTAATTTATTTCACACTGAATAAATTAATGCACATTTATTTTGTCAAAAGGAAAACTAATGTTGTGATGTGGGTCTTTTATGAATTATCATGAAACTCTCTACAATTAGATATATAAGTACTTTAAATCTTGACTTTAGTTTGACCTTCTAAAAAGTAAATTAATGACTAACCCTTTAAAAGTAGCCTCTATGCCTGGAGACTAAGTTATGTGATTAGTGCTGACTTTTATTAAAAAAAAAAAAACAAAACAGTGGGGACTTGCCTTCTCCCTGTCATGTCAAAATACACCACTTACTAGATTATAAATTAAAATTCAGTCCAACTTATTAAGAGTGACTTATTTTAGTCTTTTTTTTTCCTTTCACTTGAGGAAAGAGGAGAATGATGAGCATAATCCCTTTTAACTTCAACTCTTCTACCGTCACTGACTACTCCCTCATAAGGGTATTTACTGTTCTTTAGGAAGTTAAGGTTTTATTTGCCATCTCATAAAATTTTTTCAACCAAAAAAATAGAAACAGCAGTTCTATAAGTTAGCTCTAGTGTTTCTTACATTTCGTTCAACTATAACTTTTCTTGACTGTTTTAATTTGAAACTCCAGCAAACTGTTCTTAAGGAGAAAATAAAACACATAAAAATTCCTTTCATTGTTTATAGCTTTAGACTAAGCTACCTCAGTTAACTAAACAGTTCATTTAAGTCTCAATTTACCTCACTCTCCTGGGTCTGCTGCTTTCTTAATTCAAACTCTATACACCATTCAAGATAGAGGATCAAAAAGAAAACCTGTTAAATAGAAGAAAATTCATTTGCTACAAATGAAATTAATGTTGTGTGGATATGGGCAGGTTCAAAGAATATTGACCTAACTTCAGATTTATAATTTTTAAAATATGGAATAAAATAAACATAAAATCTATAGAAATAAATGGTTTGAATTTGTGCCAGGCAACTGCATGTGAAAATATTTTGATAGTTATACAAGGGTCTAAAAGTATTAACTAATTTATGCATATATGTATATGTATATAGGCATATATTTCTATTATGAACATGTATTTTATGTTGAATATAATGCTAAGAAAAAGTAAAGTAACTATTACAATACATTTTGATGTCACTATGTACATTATACCTCAAAACTTTTCCAAATTTTTATATTATACTTTAGTTCCTTGTTTTTTATTTCAGTAACAGCACATGTGTAGCAGATTAAATGATCCTAAATAAGTAGCAATTTTAAAAAACATAAACAAATATGCAAAAGTGCATACCTGTTCACTGGGAGGGGATATATTTTTGAGAATATGCATGTAGCTTTATGTAGTCAGTTATAAACTGCACAACTATCCAAATAAGTAGTCTACTGAATTAAGAATATTATCATAAAATCTTAGGAAGTTAATAACTGTTAAATGATGCTCTGCGATCTTAAACTGGGTCAGTAATAATCAATGTTCTATTAATTCAGAACTTCCCAGTATTAAACCAATATATCCTAATATTTAGGGCTAATTTTCAGCCAACGTCTTTTACTGAACATTAAGAACATATATATGTATCTAATAATCATACTTGTTTACATATTTTGAAGTGTAGATATTAAGAAACTATAACACAAATAATATGATTTTTTTCACCCTTCAGTCTGAAAAGATTTGTTTTGAAGTTAATCCTAATATATTAATCACAGTGAAATAGCAAAGGTAAACTACTAAACACCAAATTGATGAGATCAATTAAAAAAATTTCTGGTTTTCACAGACATTTGTCTACATGTCTGAAGTCATTTTGATTTTTACCAAACACTAATTAAATATTATATTATCTTACTGCTATTTTTTGAAAAATACTTTAATATTATTTCCTATTTTATAATAATAAAATAACATATAATAATAATTCAAGATTTTAATCATAGAGAACCACTATGACAAGAAAAGTATACTAGCAAGGAAGTGGTAAGAGCTATAGAGAAAAATGAGGCCTCTATTATCTAGAATTTAATTCAGATGACCATTATATCTGCTTCTGTAGGGCAAGAATCCCTTAGAAGAAATGCAGTAGCCATCACAGTTAACAAAAGAGTCTGAAATGCAATCTCAAAAATGACAGAATGATCTTGGCTTGTTTCCAAGGCAAGCCATTCAATATCACAGTAATCCAAGTCTATGCCCCGACCAGTAATGCTGAAGAAGCTGAAGTTGAATGGTTCTATGAAGACCTACAAGACCTTCTAGAACTAACACCCAAAAAAGATGTCCTTTTCATTATAGGGGACTGGAATGCAAAAGTAGGAAGTCAAGAAACACCTGGAGTAACAGGCAGATTTGGCCTTGGGCTACAGAATGAAGCAGGGCAAAGGCTAACAAGCTTTGCCAAGAGAACACACTGGTCATAGCAAACACCCTCTTCCAACACAAGAGAAGATTCTACACATGGACATCTCCAGATGGTCAACAATGAAATCAGATTGATTATATTCTTTGCAGCCAAAGATGGAGAAGCTCTATACAGTCAGCAAAAACAAGACCAGGAGCTGACTGTAGCTCATATCATGAACTACTTATTGCCAAATTCAGACTTAAATTGAAGAAAGTAAGGAAAACCACTAGACCATTCAGGTATGACCTAAATCAAATCCCTTACAATTACACAGGGAAAGTGACAAGCAGCTTCAAGGGATTAGATCTGATAGATAAGAGTGCCTGAAGAACTATGCATGGAGGTTCATGACATTGACAGGAGGCAGTGATCAAGACCTTCCCCAAGAAAAAGCATTGCAAAAAGGCAAAATGGTTGTCTGAAGAGGCTTTACAAATAGCTGTGAAAAGAAGAGAAATGAAAGGCAAAGGAAAAAAGGAAAGATATACCCATTTGAATGCAGAGTTCCAAAGAATAGCAAGGAGAGATAAGCAATCCTTCCTCAGTGATTAATGTAAAGAAATAGAGGAAAACAATAGAATGGGAATGATTAAAGATTTCTTCAAGAAAATGACAGATACCAAGGGAATATTTCATGGAAAGATAGGCAGAAATGCTATGGTCCTAACATAAGCAGAAGATATTAAGAAGAAGTGGCAAGAATACACAGAAAAACTATGCAAAAAAGACCTTCATACCATATAATCACAATGGTGTGATCATTCACGTAGAGTCAGATGTCCTGGAATGTGAAGTCAAGTGGGCCTTAGGAAGCATCACTATAAACAGTGCTAGTGGAGGTGATGGAATTTTGGTTGAACTAGTTCAAATCCTACAAGATGATGCTGTGAAAGTGCTGCACTCAATATGCCAGCAAATTTGGAAAACTCAGCAGCAGCCATAGGACTGGAAAAGGTCATTGTTCATTCCAATCCCATAGAAAGGCAATGCCAAAGAATGCTCAAACTACCACACAACTGCACTCATCTCACACGCTGGCAAAGAAATGCTCAATATTCTCCAAGACAGGCTTTAACAGTACATAGACCACAAGCTTCCAGATGTTCAAGCTGGCTTTAGAAAGGTAGAGGACCAGAGATCAAATTGCCAACATTTGATACATCACTGAAAAAGGGAGACAGTTCCAGAAAAATATACTTCTGCTTTATTGATTACGCCAAAGCCTTGACTGTGTGGATCACAACAAACTGTGGAAAATTCTTAAAGAGATGGAAATACCAGACCACCTTACTTGCCTCCTGAGAAATCTGTATGCAGGTCAAAAAGCAACAATTAGAACTGGACATGGAACAACAGACCGGTTCCAAATAGGGAAAGGAGTACATCAAGGCTGTATATTGTCACCCTGCTTATTTAATTTATGCAGATTACATCATGACAAGTGCTGGACTGGATGAAGCACAAGCTGGAATCAAGATTGCTGGGAGAAATATCAATAAACTCAGATATGCAGATGACACCACCCTTATTGTTGAAAGCAAAGAAGAACTAAAGAGTCTCTTGATGAAAGTGAAAGAGGAGAGTGGAAAAGCTGGCTTGAAACTGAACATTCAGGAAACTAAGATCACGGCATCTGGTCCCATCACTTCGCTGCAAATTGATTGGGAAACAATGGAAACAGTGACAGGCTTTATTTTCTTGGGCTCCAAAATCACTGCAGATGGTGACTGCAGCCATGAAATTAAAAGATGCTTGCTCCTTGGAAGAAAAGCTATGACTAATCTAGACAGTATTTTAAAAAGCAGAGACATTACTTTGCCAACAAAGGTCCATCTGGTCAAAGCTATGGTTTTTCCAGTAGTCATGTATGGATGTGAGAGTTGGACTATAAAGAAAGCTGAGCACCAAAGAATTGATGCTTTTGACCTATGGTGTTGGAGAAGACTCTTGAGAGTCCCTTGGACTGCAAGGAGATCCAACCAGTCTATCCTAAAGGAAATCAGTCCTGAATATTCATTGGAAGGACTGATGATGAAGCTGAAGCTCCAAAGTTTGGCCTCCTGATGCGAAGAACTGTTTCATTTGAAAAAACCCTGATGCCGGAAAAGATTGAAGGTGGGAGGAGAAGGGGACGAGAGAGGATGAGATGGTTGGATGGCATCACAGACTCAATGGACATGAGTTTGCGTAAGCTCTGTCTGGGAGTTGGTGATGGACAGGGAAGTGTGGAAGGAAGCCTGGTGTGCGGCAGTCCATGAGGCTGCAAAGAGTCGGACACGACTGAGTGACTGAACTGAATTGAACTACTATTTAGAAAGCCTGTCTTTAATAAATGAGTACTTTTTTTCTCATGTATGTAAATAGTATCATTATAAAATAGTTTATTTCATCAAACTCAGTTTTAATAGACTTATTTCTTATGTTGCTTTCCAAAGAGAATAACGAAAAACAACCCCAAAAAGTATTATTCTTCAAATCACATTTGGCCATCACAGTCATTATTTCTTAAATCTGTACATTCTGACAGAAATAAAATTGACAGAAATAAAATTTCTCAATTTAGGTTATGGAAATTACTCTCAGAAATAGACATTAAAGGGTTCCAAAAATCTTAAAAATAGCTATCAAAACAGCAATCAGTGAAGCAAAACATATTCTTGTAAAAATCAGCTCATGAATACCATCTGCCTTGCAATAGGATCCTGGCTTAAACTCTGGAACAAAAATATTTTAATAAGGAATCTGTCTATTACCAAAAAAGTTCCAAAATTGTTCAACAAGTATAAGGGTAGGAAAAATCAGCTGTAACACTTGGCAGTTTATGTATTTTTAAGACCCGACAGAGGTGATAACATTTTAAATGTAGCTTATTTTAGTGCAAAAAGTTGCATGTATCACTATTGATAAAACATGTGCTATTTCTGAAATGTATTTCTTTTTTGATAGAAAAATCTTTTTTTTAAAGACAGATAAATTGTAAAGGGTATGTCTAGCTCTGAAAAAATTCTTTGAATGTACACTGCTAGTTCTTTCAATGGCTGTTACTTTCTCTCCTGATTTTGTAGAGAATGTTCTACATTTTCTTTTTTGATGTTCTTGATCATTTGGGGTCATGATATAAAAAGTCTCACTGTGTAAAAGAACTATGCCAAAGCCATTGACTGCGTAGATCAGAACAAACTGTAGAAAATTCTTAGAGAGATGGGAATACCAGACTATCTTACCTGCCTCCTGAGAAATCTGTATGCAGGTCAAGAAGCAACAGTTAGAACTGAACAAGGAACAACAGACTGGTTCCAAATAGGGAAAGGAGTAGTCAAGGTTGTATACTGTCACCCTGTGTGAAAGTGAAAGGAAAAGTTGCTCAGTCATGTCCAATTCTTTGCGACCCCATGGACATACAGTCCATAGAATTCTCCAGGCCAGAATACTGGAGTGGGGTAGGGATTGAACCCAGGTCTCCTGCATTGCAGGCGGATTCCCTACCAGTTGAGCCACAAGGGAAGCAGAGTACATTATGTGAAATGCCAGGGTGGATGAAGCACAAGCTGGAATCAAGAGTGCTGGGAGAAAAATATCAATAACCTCATACTCAGTGACACCACCCTTATGGCAGAAGAAGAACTAAAGAGCTTCTTGATAAAAGTGAAAGAGGAGAGTGGAAAAGCTGGGTTGAAACCGGACATTCAGAAAACTAAGATCATGGCATCTGGTCCCATCACTTTATGGCAAACTGATGGGGAAACAATGGAAACAGTGACAGACTATTTTCTTGGGCTCCAAAATCACTGCAAATGATGACTGCAGCCATGAAAATAAAAGACGCTTGCTCCTTGGAAGAAAAGCTATGTCCAACCTAGACAGCATATTAAAAAGCAGAGACATTACTTTGCCAACAAAGGTCCATCTGGTCAAAGCTATGGTTTTTCCAGTAGTCATGTATGGATGTGAGAGTTGGACTATAAAGAAAGCTGAGTGCCAAAGAATTGATGCTTTTGAACTGTGGTATTGGAGAAGACTCTTGAGATTCCTTTGGACAGCAAGGAGATCTAACCAGTCCATCCTTAAGGAAATCAGTCCTGAATATTCATTGGAAGGACTGATGCTGAAGCTGATACTGCAATACTTTGGCCACCCGATGTGAAGAACTGTTTCATTTGAAAAAACCCTGATGCTGGGAAAGATTGAAGGCAGGAGGAGAAGGGGATGACAGAGGATAAGATGGTTGGATGGCATCAGTGACTTGAAGGATATGTGTCTGAGCAAGCTTTGGGGTGAGTGATGAACAGGAAAGCCTTGTGTGCTGCAGTCCATGGGGTCATAAAGTGTCAGACACGACTGAGCGACTGAACTGAGCTGTATAAAAGAAAAAGGGCATGAAGAACACATTTTGGTGCTCTGGTTTATGAAAATTTCATAGATGTGATGCTAGAGATAACCCCCCCCCACACACACACAAATGCTGGATTGACCTATATTTTAGAAAGTATACTGTCATCCTTTTATCAAAAGAAGAAAAATGTAGAAGGAGAAAGCAGAAGAAAAACCTCAACTCCACAAAAGCTACAGTGAAAGAATGAATCAAATCTCATCTATTTGTTTTGCTTTTTTTTTTGGTGTTATTTTAAGTGGGAGTGAGGAATTGGTGAATTCACCTAAATTAAAAGCAGTTTGATGGAAAAAGCGGCCTGTTCATTCATTGATTCATCATTTAATTTACTGCTATGGAGAACCTATGTGAGCCAGGCATTTTTCTGTGTACGTAATAAACATACAAATGCGATCATGTAAAACAAAAATCTCCACCCATAAATTCTGGTTGGGGAAGCAAAGACAATAAATGAAACAATAAAGGAAAAGACACTGTACTTTTTGACAATATGTGATATGGTGAAAAATCACAAAATGCATGAGGATCAGACTGTTAGAAAGGTAGGTGGTTTTCAACTAGTCAGTCAAGAATGGCCTCAACACCCAAAAGGAATAAATTTAAAATGGTTATAAAGAACAGGAATCTAAAATTCCTAGAGTAGCACCATTATATACGCCATAGACTAGGAAAGACAAACAGTTACTACGAGATTTGAGAATTTTTTTCCTACTATCCCATAAAGTAAACGTCTTTAGTAAGTTTTTGTTGAGGTAATAGAGAAATAGCCGAATGTACCTCCGTGAGGAAAGGGAATCAAGGTTACTGGATATCTGCAATTGCCAGATAGGATGGAAGGTTGTGTTACTTTCAATCATTATAGATGATTTGATCACTCTATACTAGTGTCCACTCATTTTTAACTGTTTGACTCCCATGAAACATTTTAATTGAAGAATTCCACTGATAAAAATTAGAAATAAATCTGTGTGCATACTATCTTTCATCAAAAAGCTTATTTCTTTTTGTGCTTTTTCTAAATCAGAATGAAAATACATTATTTTCAAGTGGTATCTAAATAGCAAGCTCAACCCCATGAGAAGGAGTACATTTCTGAATATTTTAGTTGTATCTTTTGGGAATTTTTCCGGGGAGCAAACAGAAAAATTCAAGGAAAAAGGTGGCAATTTTTTTTTTTCATCTTTACACAAAGTTAAAATTGTATATTTGTAAAAGGAAGAAGACTACATGATAAAAGTGTTTGGTTATATAAAGTTGCCAAAAATAGAATTTAGCTTGGGGGCTGTGACTTTGACATCAAAATGACAAAGTCTGGAAAAGAGATATAGTTCAGCTCTTGCAGACATAAGGGAATATTACATAACAATAAAAAGATGTCAGATAACTCCCTGCACCAGTTAGGCCCACTGTGTACTATTTTATGATTTTATGTTAATTATTGCTAATCTAAACAATTAAATGTATAAGATACCTCAGGGTTAAGTGTGAACTCAAAGTGCCAGTGAAACACTAACCAGATGACACAGGCTCCTGGCGTGGAATTTCTGTGTCAAAAGTGTAACTACAATTCCATGATGGAAAACTCTATCAGTTAAAGGATCTCAGATGGTTGGATTCCTACAGAGTGGGAAAGGAATAAATTTAAATCTATGATGTTCCAAATTTCAGAATTAAGACAAATGTTTGGAAACTCCAGGAAAAGAGATTTTATTCATATGGAAGAATTTTGTAATAATGAAAGCTCTCCCATAAGCTTGTGAGATAGCTGCTAAGAAAAAATAACTGCATATGGAAAGAGGACCAAAAGCAGACAAACCACAAAACAGACCACATTTGCCTATGAACAAACAAAAAGGGCCATATAGTGCTTTGATGTGTCTTATTGGTTAAAAAAACAAAACAAAAAAACCAAGCTTTGTTGGAGTGCTGATCCTTAGTACCTCAGAATGTGAAACCACTCAGACACAAGATATTTACAGGTAATCAAGTTAAAACAGATCTTTAGTGCTGACCTAATCAATAAGACCAGTGTCTGATAAAGAGGGGAAATTTGGACGTAGAGACAGCCATACAGAGAGGGAAGACAAGGTAAAGAGACACAGGGAGACCATCTTCTGAAAGACAAGGACTGCTGGAGGCTAGTAGAAGCTAGGAGAGAGGCCTGCAACAGAAAGAACAAACCCTGCTCACACCATGATTTTGGACCTTTAGTCTCTAGAACTGTGTCAGTACATTTTTGTGGCTTAGCTTGCCGAGTTTGTGGTACTTTGTTACGAGAGCCCTAGCAAATGAATACAAGAGTGGGGCAAGAACAAAACGATCACAGTGATGGGAGGTCAAGCATGAACTCTGCCTTATCCTGTATGTTTATAGAGTTTACCACAGTGTTTAAAAAAAAACCAATGGATGGATGAATGTGATAATGAGAGAATGCAAGCAAGTTAAAAAAATGAATAAACCTCATTGACGGGATTAAATTAGAATTTGGGGGAAAACAGAGGAAATGACAAGAAAAAAAGACAGACACAAAGCATGGTACTGAATTAGCAAAAAAAAAAACAAAAAACAAAAACACCCAAATCAGAAAATGTTCCATAAGCCTCAGAAGAGACAAACAGAGAATAACTGTGAAGTGCCAAGTTTAGCATTCTAACTGGCCAGGTTACAGGTTCATTAAGGAATCATGATACAGGCACGAGCCTACCCTGGGCTTGTTGCTCATTTGTAAGGCATCTGGACTGTCTAATAGCTAAATATTGTTTAACCTGTGCTCAGTGGTGCAAATAGCTATATAAAAACAAAGTGGAACTAACACTTTAAGTATAGGAAGTATCAGTACAGATTATCAAAAGGACTTAATAGAATGGGTCTAGACTGTGGCAATGAAAAGGTAATCAGCTGGAGTCTTTTAATGCATGTCTTAACCCACTGCTTCCATGCAATCCTTCCTCTAATACATTTATTCAGTAAATATTGAAGGCCTGCTTTGTGTCAGGTGCTGTTCTAGGCTCTTGGATTATAGCGAAAGTTCCTGCTTTTGTAGAGGTTATATTCTACAGGGTAAAGTAGATGATATTTGATTAAATATGTACTAACACATTAATATACATGTTTGGAGGGTGCAGGAATTCAAGGTGATAGGTTTATTTAGAGACTGAAGTAAGGAGAACTTCTCTGTGGAAGTGAAATTTAACCCGAAATCTGTACACAGGAGTGAGTCAGACAACCATCTGGGGAAAGAGAGCTCTGAACAGGCTCCCTGGGTGGGGATGAGGCACACCCAAAGACCAGCAAGGTCAGTGGTTGGAGCAGAGTGAGAAGGAGGGGTAAATGTGGAGAGTGACTGATGAGGCTGTGAGACAGGCAAAGACCAGATCACAAGGGTCCTTGCTAAGAAATCTCTAATATACCCTAACGGATTTCTGAGAATCTACTGGAGAGCGTGTGACATAATCTTATGTACACTTTAGAAAATCAGTTTAGAGGTGCAGTTTAGAGAATAGACTGTAAGGAAGGCAAGAGTGGAGGAGTCCAGGGCCTAGGGCATAATGTAAATAAAAGATGATGGTGGCTTGGGTAAGGCTTCCCACAGGCAAGGGAAGTAAAGCCAAACCTGAACTGAGCAAATTAGATCCTCTGGGACCTATCCCTTCCTTATCTTTCATTTATAGTAAATCCTTTTCTCCTCCTCTTTGTTTTCTGTCTGTTCATCAGTCTGAACCCTTGTATATCTGTATCCTCTAGAATGACTTCCAGTTTGCTCTTCATGGTCCAACAGAGATCTCACCTTCCTGTTTGAGAACTTCCTCCCTTGAAACCTTTCCTGGTACTTCCAGGAAGAGAACTTACTACAGAATTTCATGCAGTATAAAACTGATCTTTCATGCTGAATTATATGTGTTACTATGTCATCTCAATGTTGATTGGATGGTGTAATTTTTTTTTCAATTTTATTGGTTTGAGAAAATTAACAATATGGAAATTACTGAGCTAAATAAACTTGCATCACCATGAATATCACTTAGATTATTCTTTTCAGTACAACTAATATTTAGTAATTCATGTTTATAATTGAGAGACTGGTTTTAGTTTAAAATGAACACAAGGAATGTTTAGAAATTTTCCAAGAAATAAATTATAAAATTCCCATCTTAAATCAGAGTATCTAAAGTGCTAAGAACATTTCCTGTATATAAAATTGTCTACCTTATGAATACAATAAAACAGTGTTTTTGAGTTTGTATACAATTATTCCATATTAAAGCCTGCACTGAGTGTGACCACTTAGAAAAAGGAGCTACCTGATTGTGTTCCAAAGCTCAATACATTTAGGATTTTTCAGGCTCAGACTATTATTTAGTAATTCTATCCAACTTCTTCTAGGATTAAATAGTTAAACAATATCACCATTACAATCAATAACACAATACATACAACCCACTGTATCTTTCATTTCATACTTCTAAAACCCAAGAGAATTCTGTGAGGAAAAATATTGACACCTTGAATCTCTTCTATACCTGAGTTCATTTGAATTAAGAGTATAAGGTGAAATGTTAAATTAGTGGTCAATACACCACGTGGGGAAGGCTGTTCTCTCTGTGACAGAAGTCTTGAGTTCAACTTTAAAATACTGCTAAAAAATGTATTTTCAAATATTTCTAGATAACTCTTTAGGTGAATTCACAGGTCGCTGCAGTAAAAATAAATACCTATACATTACAACTAAGTTAAAAATATTTCTAACAATATATATAATTCTAGAAACAAAGCCATACACAAAAACTGAATGAAATCTAAATGTAGCAGTGTTTCCCTGACTTACAAGTTATGATAAATAAATTAAAAAAAAAAAAGTTATGCCCTCTATCCCCCATGTGAAGACAGTTTATACACCCTTTTTGAGAAAGTACATAATAACAAAATGCCCCTACGAAACTGGAACACTTAAATAAGGATTTTAATTTATTAGTATGACTATTAATATGCCTATATACCTAAAAATTGGCTTACATTTACATACAATGGCACGTTTTTCAGCCCACAGCCAGTGTTTAACACATTTGGGTCAGTTTCAATAGAGTAATTTCTCAGAAAAACCTATTTAAAAGCTTCAGGGTTTTAAGATCTACAGTTCAGAAATCAGTGTAATTAGGGGAACTTTTAATATAAACATAAATCTTGTTTTAAATAGAACTATTAATTTATCAATAACCTTCTAATGATATATATTAGGTTTTCTTGAAGTAGATAACCTGCTTTTTTACCTGATTATTAACATTCCTTATTCCCCGGTATAGAGATCTTCATAAATATGTCTAACATTCCTATATATGCACCTTTCACTTTGAAGTATATTTTAAATAAACTCAAATTATTAAACTTAAAATAATTATCAATTAAACCTATTTGAAGAAACATAAAAACATTAATTTTTCTTCTGTAGGCACTAAGATTAAGGCTTACTTGACATTAGATTCAGGAAATTGCCAGAAACAAAATAAGCATGGATGAACTATGAAGATTAAATTATACTTTATGCCCTAGAAATGCTTTATTTTGAGCAGCAAAGATTAACATTCTGGCAGAGGAAGAATAGATTGATTAAATGATCTTCAAGGATCCTCCCACTAAGAATTCCAGTATCCATGGGTTTAAATTTTTGGTCATCCTTTGTCTTATCTATTTATGTTCAATACTTATTCTACCATATGTGAGTATTAGTTATATTCACTGAAATCAGCCTACACTTTTCTTATTTTGTCTTTTTTTTTTCTTTGTATTTCTACATGGATGCACACTTTTCTGCTTCCCCACCTCTTCACCACCCCCCACCCCCACCCCGGCCAAATTTTTGAATGAAATAGTCCTCACTGAAATTTAGAATTAGGCACCAGGAGTGTCAATGGCCTCCTAAAGTCTGCAAACACACAGTTAACATCAACTCAGCCATTGTCTTCTAACTGAAAAGAAGCACTCTTACCGTGTAGCCCTCGGTATACTGAAAAGGAGCCCTGGAACTTTCGTCTGCTGTTGGACTCAGAGGCTTGGGGTCAGACATGGAGCGCTGCATCATCTTGGCTGTCTTAGGACTTGCTGGGGGAACTTTAGCCATATCTGGATGCAGTACTTTCTGTGGACTTATATCATCAGGGAGGGGTTTCTCATAAGGTACAAAGGCTGATTCTAAGGCTTTGCCTGGTGAAAGTGGTGAGATGGGAGAATAAAGGACTTTTGGAGATTTGGGTGGGGAAGGAGCCAGCTGTAGTGTGGAATCTGCCCGGAGGTGAGATGAATAACCAATTTCTAAAGGTGTTGGGCGTTTCTTGTCTTTGGGTGGAGAGGTGGCACTCAGATATTGAGGACTCTGTGTGTCTGAATCTGCTTCTGTTTGACATCCTAAACTGCCCCCTTTGTAAGTCTTTTCAGGTGCTGAAATGTGTTTAATTATTTCTACCTTGGCATCCACGCGTGCCCGTATCGAAGGTGTTCTTATGGTTCCGACTGGTTCAGTTTGCACAGATATCTCTGCTACTGTTTGTACGGCTATGCTGGAGACTTTGGAAGGGGGTTTGGCCTTGTCCGCCTCTGCAGGGCTGTCGCCGTATTTCCCTACTCGAGCTTTCCTCCTAGATCTAGCAGGCATGTCCCATTCATCCTGATCTTCGTCATCCGTTTGGACACTTGTATCGACACTCTTTTTAGTTCTCCTTCTCCTACTCACGTAACTCCGATCTGCTGAATCTTCATCGTCAGTCTGTACCCCACTGTCCACTATCTTTTTAAAGCAGCGGGAGTCATCTGCCAGATTATCCCCCATCTCGTCGTACTGGCCGCGGACTTTAGCTCCAGAACTTCTCTTCTTGGGTTGTTTCTCCTCTTTGACGATTACATCTGTCAGAGGTATTTCTGAAACAGTACTCAGAATGCCAGGTGGGGCAATGTACTGAGTCACCCCGTCAGACTGAACCGTGTACCATCCCTGGCTCTGTGGTATTTCAATCGCCACCACAGCTGAGGCCGTGGTGGTTGCATCTTCGGTTGCCCAGAACTGACCACCTTCTGGGGCAACATACTGACCTTCCAGAATGGCCTGCTCTGCAGTAGTCTGTGGAGAGGCAGTTCCGGAAGGGTCGTAGTTATACTGGTAGACCTGGCGGATCTTCTGCTCCTCCAGCTGCTGGTGAAGCTGTTGCTGCAGCTGCTGGATCTGTTCCAGCTGCAACTGTTGTTGCGCTAGTGTCTCCTGCCTCATCATGAACTGGGCTTGCCGCTCCTCCTCCTGCTGGTAGAGGAGGTGCTGCTTCATTGACTGCAGCTCCTCCAGCTTCTTCTGAACCATGATCTTTTCCTGTTCTCGGAACCTTTGAATCTCCTGCCGTTCCCACTCCAACTCCTCAGCAAAACGCTGTTGCTTGATCTTTTCCAGTTCCAAGAGCTCACGCTCCAAATCTAGCTGCTGTTGTTGCTTATCTTCCTCGGGGATGATTAAAAGCGCACTTTCCTCTCCCACCACCTCGGGAAATACTTCAGACGCTGTGGTCAGGGTGGGAACCGAGTCCATTGTCTCAGCCGTGAGAGTCTCCATAGTGATAGTCTGCAAACTGGCACTGATATCAATACCAGTGACTTCAATGTCTGTTTCGGATGCACCAGTTGTTAGGAAATAGGATCTAGGCATGGGCTGACTTTGGTGCAGGGCGGATAAGGAAGTCACGGCGTCATTTGTGTGCACACCAGACAAATCCCTCATGGTGGTGCTGAAAATGGAACCAGGCTGTGTGGTGATAGCAAACGTGGAAGGAATTGGAGTTGCTACTGAAGAATAGACAACCCCATTAGATGACCTCAAAACGCTCCCCACACCATACTGGGGTCCTGGAGGTGGAGTCATTCTTGCTGTGGAATACTGCGGGGTACTAATCCCAACTCCTGAAATGACTTGTCGAGTTTCTGGATATGGACCTGTAGTCTTGCTTGAATAATCCATTACCTCACCTGAAATACAGGGGAGAGTTATAGTCCAGTTCCTAGAACGAATGATGCTTTTGGGGTTGGAAAGCCCTCTCAGTCTTGAAGAACATAATGAACAGGACTGCATGCAGGTTATCAACCTACTCAGGTGCAGAATAAAAGCAATGTTGAACATGCAGGCACATGCAGGCGACTTTGGGTGGAACAAATTTTTTTAAAAAATGGAGAAACAAAAGTGCACATGTACTCCAAAATATATTGCCAAAACATCCAAAGAAAGGTAAAAAAATAACAAAACTGAAAATAAGACCACATTGTCATCCTGAAATGAGATGAGGAACACCATGATATTTCAAGGAAAGGTCTGTTGCTACATCATACTGACCTGTAGTAATTCTCCCTGAAGTAAGATCTACTGCTGCATCAGTTCCTCCAGAATAATCAAAAGCGTTCTTACTTTTATAGAAAAAATGTCCAGCTTCTGCTAAATTAGTGTCAGACATGGAAGGTTTCATTCCCCCAATCCCTCTATAACCATATGGCCCTGATCGATCATATTGATAGTGATCATCCCTATAACCAAAACGATCCTCAGGAAGAGTGGTTGCAGGCTGCTGTGCCGTGCAGCTTCTTCCAAAGGGTAACTTATAAACCACATCACAGCACACGGCTCTTCTTCCGGCAGTCAGATCAACAGGTTTTTCATCATCTTCTATTATTTTAGTCACCACATTTGAAGAAGCTTCATCCATTGTTACAACAGTTTTATGAGCTTTGGAGGTACTGAGATCCACCACTTCCCCATCAGTGATGCTCTGGGATGTGGAGCTATCAGTCCATCCATTTGTGACACCAACAGGAGGTGCAGTAACAGGTTTTGTAGGAGCTGATGTCACGGCATGTGCAGAAGTACTTAAAGATAAATTTATTGGTGCTTCCTCCCTAATTGTAGGAAAGATCTGGCCACTTGGCACTCTGTGTGGTGGCTCCACATGCTTTGATGTAGTAAGCTGGAGTGGTGCTGCTGCTGCAAGTTCTGGACCCACTAGGCTTTCTGTGCCTGTAGTGTAACTTGCAGTAGCTGTGCATGTGACAACAGTCACTGTCTCGGTGACCAGGGGTGTAGGACTCACTCCTGATGAAGTTGCACTGAGATTTATAATTGAGGGCTGGACAGCACTAATTTGTCTCCCATACATTTCACTTGTTGTGGTCTGCCTCTTCACATCCACTGCAGAGGCAGAAAGATCCATACATTTTTCAGTTACTTTAACATCTACTTTGGGTACTGTACGCAGATCAATGGCATCACCAACAAGTTGCAACTGGACATCTTCTTTATGCTGCTGCTTCTCTAAACGGAGGTGATCTAGAGCAAGAGGCTCTGGAGGAAAGGATATAGAGACACTGCTGAGACCAACACTAGGGACTGTACTTCTTGCTGTTGGAACTTCAGCCTTGGAAACTTCAGTTGGGTGAAACTGTGTAACTGAAGCTGAAGTTGCTTGAAATGAAGACAGTGTTGTGACTGGGATAGCAGCAAATGTCTCCAAAGCTCTGGAGATGTACAGGCTCTGTTGTGAAGAAGTTGATATTTCTGCAGCTGTCATAGGAGGAACTACAGAAAATACTGGTTCGATGGAAATCAGATCTTTGGGGGGTGATCCCAACGGCCAACTGGTAATAGCTTGACTAGGTGAAGCATCTGTTGGAGTGCCAGGTTCAGATGGCAATGTGATAACCACATAAGTTTCCATAAGAGACTTGGAAAATCTTGGCGAGGACTTGTTAGATTGAGGGGAAAGTGGAGAGGTAGGGGAAGGCAATTTATAGTCTGCTGATGTCACTAAATTTAATGTCATACTTGTAGTTAAAGGTAGACCTGTTGGTTTGGGGTATGTATCTGTTGGTTTTGGGGTAGTGACTGGAGGTTGAGGAACTGCTGGTTTAGGAGCAAGTGGAGGTTTGCTTGGCTCGGGTCTATGTGTAAATACAAGTCCAGATGGAATTAAGGATGGCTTAGGAGGAACAGGAGGAGGTGCAGTGGTATATATTTTTGTCATAGGTAACCCATTACTTCTGGGAGCAGATGTGGTCTCCACTGTGGGAACAGAATCTACTAGAGATGTAGCTGCAGTCACTGGAGCTGTAACCGCTAACTTTTTTTTAGGATGAATAGTTGGTTTAGGTGAGGTAGGAGGAGGAAGAGGTGGTGGAGGGGGAGGAGGGGGAGGGGGAGGAGGTGGGGGAGGGGGAGGGGGTGGGGGCGGGGGCTGGGCTGATGTGTCCAAAGAAGAACTTCGAAGGAATGGACGAGTTTTAGTTGGAAGAGAGAAAACGGGAGGAGTGCCAGATGGTAGCTGAGATGTGGGTTTTGCTTGACCCAAAACCTCTTCAGGTAAAAAGCATGTTGTTGAAACCTGCTCCTTTATTGGAAGGGTTTTTACGGAAGAAGGTGTCTGATCAAACACAGTGTCAGGTAAGCTAATTTCTGTCAGTTCAGCCTCAGACTCCTTCCTAGTATCTCTATAAGCTTCCAAAACTTCCAGAATAAGTCCATCCCCTGTTTCCTTTCTGGCCTTCTTTGCTGCATCTTTTTCAGATATAGATAAGTCAGTAGAAACAGTGTCAGCAATTAGCCCCTCAAGTTTAGTTCCTACAGATTCTATGAGAGAAGGTTTTATATCAGATAAGGAAATCACAATGTGATCTGTACTAGTTCTACCATCCTGTATGGTTGTCTGATCTAAAGGTATACTTATGTCTTCTGGATAGTCTATAATGCTGCCTGGGAAATATGTTGATGAAGAAATTTCCTCAGCATCTTCAAATTTAGCTACAATGTCCACTGGCTCCGTATAAACTGTGGTCATGCTATCCAGGGTAGTAATGGGTGAGGAGCTATCTGTGGTACAAACTGAAGAAACA
This sequence comes from Odocoileus virginianus, assembly GCF_023699985.2. Lineage (NCBI taxonomy): Eukaryota > Metazoa > Chordata > Mammalia > Artiodactyla > Cervidae > Odocoileus > Odocoileus virginianus. Next base: position 77,205,921 of record NC_069674.1, read on the forward strand.
GATGATGTGAGAGAGGGTGTGTCAGAGGGTGGGACTGATGTAGCACTTTCTGAAGGTTCAGAATAGGTCAAAATCAGTGATTCATGAGCAATTATCTCTTGAATTTCTCTTGTATAATCAGTCACATATTCATCCTCAATTTCGTCTGTTGAAAAATGTTGGGTTATTTTAACATCTGGGATGGAGAGTGTTGTGCTGCTGGTTGAATCTGTAAGAGATGCTCCCGAGAGAACACTTGATGTCAAAGATGCATCAGGCACCCTATCAAAGTCCACAGTGGACTCTGTCATATCGTCTCTGATGAGGGGCTGGGTTGGACTAGATCCAGGTGTTAACTGCATCTGTTGCCTTTTGATGAGTTCTTCATAGGCAGCATCAGCATCTAATAATTTTTTTTCCTCACTGGTTGAAGTTACCATACTACCCAGATCAACAATCTCATGGCTTTCTGGGATGATAAAAGAACTTGAAACGATGTCTTCTTGAGGCAAAACAGCATGTAAATTTTCTAACTCATAAAACTCTTTCTGGAGGTCTGTAATTTTCTGCATGGGATCTTCATAAATCTGTTCTGGAAGTCTCATTTTTTGCTCTCTCCCTCTCTGCTGCAAAAATCCATTTTCTTCTTCTTGCCTGGTGAGCAGACTGCTGTCAACTGAACCATTGTATGTGTCTTCTACTAAAGATTCATAAATATAATCTTCTATTAGCATCCCCCCATACAAAGGCTCTTTTTCAAACATTTCGTCTCGTTCATTTGCAGCTGGAAAAGCTTTATATTTCTGGGTTTTATGCATCATTTCTTCATACATCTCCTCAGCACTTTTTAATGCCTTTTGGCCACCTTCTTTCTGCATAAGAGATTGCTCATCTGTCGGTGAGTATAAAGACACAGCTGTGGGCAATTTATAAACTTTTTGTACTTCGATTATTTTTTCTGGGCTTATTTCAAAGCCTTCTGGGTCTGACTCTATGCTAGGTGAATATTCAGAACACGAAGATCGATGGAGCTCCTCCATTTCTGCAGCCTGGCGTAATTCTTCTGTTGGAGATGCGTCTTCGATGGGAGAGAGGTTACTGGGTGGTGTCTTTGGTCTTTCCCTCCTTCTCTGAGCTCGAAGTTCATCTTTGTCTTTCTTTGATTTCTTACTAGAACTCTTTCTTTGCTGCTGTTCTAATTCCCGTTGCTTTTCTTGCTCCTTTAATAATTCTTCTTCTTCTCTCAATTCTTCTTCCTCTGAAGAATCTTCAATGGTAGGTAAAAGAGGGCCGTGTGATCTATGTCGGGCTTTGCGTTGCTGTTTGCTTTCTCCTTTTTTGTGACTTGGACTACTATCACTGTCTTCGTCCAGAGAAGAAACGGATGTAGGGGATGTGCCAGGAGTGAAGCTGGAAGCATGAAGACTAGAAGACCCTTCCCCCCTTGATCGATCTTCCGGAGAGTCTGTCAGGCTTTCCATTTCTAATTCTGGCTCGTCATCAAAATACAAAGCTGTTTTTTTCTGTGATGGCTCTGTAGAATATTTATCTGCTATCGTGCTGTTGAGTTCAATTGTTTTAAATCGACGGAGTCCTCCTCCTCCGGCAACTACAAGTTCTTCACTCTCCTGACTTTTAGTTTCTCTGTATTTAAGCTCAGGACTTTCATCAAAGGTCTCATCATCTTCATCATGCCAGGAATGGCGTCTTCCTGCATCGTCATCAAAGCTTGCACTACTTTTTCGCGTCAGTCGCCTGTGTTTCCCTCCTGGTCCTTTCCCCTTCCCTCTGGCTTCTTCCTTCTTCTGGCTTTCTATACTACTGCTGATCTCTTTGAGCTGGTTCCTAATGAACTCATCGTCTTCAGAATCTGAAGCATCTTCATCAGCACTCATTTCTATGATTTGCTTTCGAATGAAGTCCTCCTCTTCACCTGATCCTTGGCTGTCTTCCTGTTTATACTCATCACTGCTTGATGAACCAACACTAGGCCTCCCTTTTCTCTGTGGAACAGGTGAGTTTTCGCTTTCACTACTGTCTTCAATTGAATCATAAGGCTGTCTCCTTGTAGCCAACTCGTCAACAAATTCAGGCTTTTCTTGGTCCTTTCTGGAAGGAAGGTCTTGTTGGCTCTCTTTTTTAAAACTGTCTCCTTCTTCTCGACTCTCTTTGAGCTCCTCTTCTGGAACTGTAGATTCCAGTTTTTCCTCTAAACTCTGAGTTTTCTGCTGGTCCTTAGGCTGCTCAGGAGAAACCTCATGGGGCTGTGTTTTCTTTTCTGACTTTTCTTCAACAAGTGTACTTGCCTGAGCTTCTAAAATAGATAGGACTGTACTTTCTAACTTAGCCAAATCTGAGGGGCTGGAAGGGCTGCTTTCTTGTGAAAAGGAATCCTTTTTGAGTCCCTTGAGCAAATCCTTTTCATCACCGGGAATAAGACTTGGAATTTCACCAAGTGAACTTGATATTCCATCAGAAGAATATCCTGTGTCACTAAGACCTTGTGGGCTTTTCGGTTGCTGAGAACTTGAAGTGTCTGATTTGTCATCTTCCTTTTCCTAGCAGGGAGGAAAAGATACAGGAAAACTTAACATGGGTAAACTGATAACACAGCCTCCCCATTACTGTCAAATAACTATTACTAAGGAGAAATTATAGGAATTTTTCAACTATATAATAGTATTTTTAAAAATCTATCAGCACAAAAAATAAAAATAGTTGATACATATTAAGATTAGTTTTCATTTAATTAAGTTTAATCAAATGTCAGTTCTCAAGCACAACTGATTTTATTTCATTGAAGTATCATTTTATATCTCAAAACCATTTTCCTTCAAAAACATGATTATCTTTCTCAGTACATTTACTTTGGGTAAGAAGTCGAATGGCCAAAGAAAATCTTTAGTAAGTTTCTCTTAACTAATTAATACTTTTGGATTATTAGGATAGGCAAACAAAGAATCAGAGAATGGCCTTTGTACTTGGCTATAAACTGTATGGGATATATTTACTTAACAGAAATAAGCAGGTAACATGACCATAATAATATTCATCTCACCTACTGCAAAGGATTCTTTTTTTTTTTTTTGAGAGAGAGAGAGGTCAAACAAGGCATTGCCTTTTAAAGACACTCTGAAAGATGTAAAATGCTATATTTCACTTAGTATGATTGTTAATCTCTATATCACTATTGCTAATCCCTATATCACAATTGTTAAGCTCTGTATCACTTGAAATGAATGTTTAGAAATTGTAAAATTTGAAAAAGCTATGTGATCATTGGTCTGGCTGAAAGCTTCAGCTAAAGAGAAATATCTGTTATTTTTCTAGAGTTATTAGATCACGTCTTCAGCATCCCATCTCAAAGAAATTTAATAAATATCACTTATAAATGTCTACAGACTTGAAAATACTTGAAATTTTACCTTCATTCACATTACTCATTTTACATTCATTTCCATTTCAATATCTGTCTTTATGGATAAAGATATATCTTGAGCACATTATAGGGTAAAATATTTTTGCAGAATTTAAAACATGATCATTAAAAAAGAGTCTGATACATTCTTCACAACATGTAAGCAAAAAACAATGCCTGCCCTTTGGATTACTACAAATTAACTTTCCTGGACCATTCTTGATGTCTTTCTAAAAAAGGAATACTTATCTGCCATTGAGAGATCATAGTAGTTGGGTTGACAAGCACCCAACTACCTGGTTCATTTCTCTTAAGAGCTATAAATTGAAGAGGTAATCACAGGTGAAACAGTGTTCTCATAAACTTTCTAGATGGTTTTTCTAGGGATCTCCACTGTGACTGCTCACATCTCACACAATACCAGAGCACAACATTTTGAGTCCAGTATGCTTTCTACATCTTTACTTTCCTATATTTCCACCTTTCACTAAATACCATAACCACAGGGGTGGGGACCTAAGCTCCTTGTAGAAAACAGGTCAAGAAAATGATCCTTCATAATAAAATTTTGATGGTGTAATTTGTGTTCTTTATTGTGAGTCTACACATATTACAATACATAACAATGTAATAAAAGTATACATATAAGGAGGAAATGCAACTATGGTTATATATAACAATTTATTGAGTATAATAAAGAATAAATTTTAATTTTATACAATGAATTCTGAAGGCTCTATTGGCATTTTACAAAAATAAGATTTGGATCAGACATACACAACATAACAAAGGAAATTAAGATACACAGACAGAAGACTCAAATGCATTAATATCAAAATCCCTACCCTACAATCCCCCTTATATGCTCTTCTGGATGTGTTTATGCTTTCCTTCTTTTCTCAGTGTTATGTTCTACCGACTTCTCCCTCCTGGTTTCTTTCCTCTATACTCCTCATGAGATTCAATCATCATTTACCTATGATGATGCTATGATGATTTTTCACCTAAATGACTTCCTCTCCATATTATAAGGTGGAACAGGTCTGCAAAGATGTTGTTCTACAGGACTGTGGGTCTAAGATAAAGTGTCTGGAGTGTTTAATAAGTAAATCAAGTTAACTGATCAAAGGGCATTTGGCTGAATTGTTTAGCAGGAACAATTGGTCATGTACTTATACCATGATCACTGAAAAAACTCACAGTGTCAATTTCTCTCATACAACTAGCGTAAGTGTGAACTCCCTGGCAGAGGTGAGTGGCCTTCTGCTCCATCACTATTAGCGTACTATCAGATCACACACCAACTAACCCCTTCGCCTCTTTAAGAAACCTGTACATTCCTCTTTTCATCTGCTGCTACTAAAACAATAAGAAAGTTGTTCTTCACATATAGAGGTCAGCATAATGAGGTGCTTATCTCTCTATCCACTTATCCTTTCTGTGGCTATTCACTCTTGTTTGTGAGATATCTGGGTTAAAGTTCTAGTGCAATTTGTATCCATGCAGGTTAACTGGTCAATTACAGATTTAACACCACAAACTCTTGCTTTATGAGTACATTTCTTAAGGAGGGAATAATTTGATCAAAAAAGAAAGAGTATCCAGTACTAAGAGAAGAATATACAGCATAGTATGTAAGTTTGGTCTGATTTTCTCCAATTATTCAAACTTTAAATTAATATTTGAAGTACTGTAACTCCAGAAGACTGTGATGAAAGGAGTCATGCAATGGAGGCTTATTTTCTTTCAAAGTTCTAATTCCCTAGGACTAAAAAATTGGGAGTTTTCCTTTAGTTGCTTCAAAAATGTGTGGCTGTATATTTTCTACTGAGAACATTAAGCTATTTAGTAACATATTAAGATTTAATAAAATGAATAGATTCAAATGATTCTAAAGTATATGCATAAATTACATATATAACACATATGTACATATGTGTTTAAATATCCCTGAGTTCTCTTATTTACTCATTATTTTTGTCATTTGAATTGATAGGAGTTAGAATTATGCATTTAATTTATTACATGCAATGCAAATACAGTCCAGAATGACCTCTAAAATTATTACATAAGAATAAAATTCCAGGTATAGTCCCTTTAAAGTCCTCAATCTTAGATTGAGGAAGTGAGTGGGAAGTTAAGTATTCATAATTTAAGCACACTTGTTAAAAGAAAAGTGCAATGTTATTTTTCAGTTCCCTGAGGAACACATTTTCACTGTATTTTTCTAAGTACATTTAGCATTAGACTTTATTTCACTGACTTTTATTTTTTTGTATATGTTGCACTTTTTCTCCATGTATAGAATTCTGTACTTTGTAGTCTTTGTATATGAAACAACTATTCAAAATTTTAAGAAATGAAGATTCATATTTTCTTACTAACTCAAAGCAGAAAGTGCAGAATACTTTTCCTTTCAATATTCCATTGCCCTTTATTGACTTGAAGACTGGTCAGAGAGAGGCAGTGATGAATTAAGAATCACTTGAAACCTTCTCATGCCATCCTATCTTGAGGCCTTCTCTATTATCAAGACATTTTTGTACTGCCAAACTTAGTCCTGCCTTTTTCAGAGATGTTAAACTCTTAGGCTTCCATGTTGAAGGCAAATGGAAGGTTTTTTTTTTTTTTTTAAAAAAACTTACTGGAGTTATGAACTGAATTCTTGGTTAAATATAAGACTGTACAAAGAAAGGTAGCAATATTAGGTTTTTGCTTAATGTCCTCCAAGTTATTTAAGTTTAACAGGCCAAAGGAAAACAACAGATGAATAACCTTTAATCAGTTATACAATGTTTGGTCAAAAGATTGCTAGTCTGAATATTCTGAACAGTGTAAACAGATTAAATCCACAAATTTACTGGACTTGGAGAGAAAATTGGATAGTCCCACATACATGGGAATCCTCTTCACTGCAGAAAACCTCATCATTTTCCCTCCTATACAATGATGCTGAATTTATATATCATGGCTATACATAAATACTAACTACTGGATCATTTTAACTAGAAATAAAAGTTTATGCTAAAGGATGTTCAAATTTTGTCTTTTTTTAAATCAAGAGAGCTATGTTTTCAATGTAATATATCAAATGCAGACAAGCAGTATTCTGTTTCAGTGTAACATATAATTTTTAAATATTAAACTAAAAAAAAAAAGAAGAATACACCTATAAAAGTATTTATTATATTTCAGGATACATTTTAATTCCATTTGACTAACACATTTTGAAAGACAGGAATGAGTGGAGAGACAAAATGATGTGGCAATAAAGAAATGCAAACAACATACTGTAACAATATGAATGATGCACATGACAAATGAATAAATAAAATAATGTCAACATATAAACAAAGTAACAAAATATACAAAGTGCCTGGGATTAGAGTGGGAATTGCTAAGGAAGTTGAATAATTATATTAATGAAAAGGTAGTGTGCTAGAAGTGTCATGGGGAGGCAGCATTATGTATAGTATTTAGGAGCCCAGCCTTTATAAGCAGAAGTGGACTATAATCTTAGCTTTGCTGCTTCTCAGCCTTGTGATCTTGGGCATAACAAATTAAGTTTCCTCCTCTTTAAAACAGATAAAATATTTAACTTATCAATAGTTATGTGCTCTAAGTGATAAGGCACCTAACACAGTGCTCAGAACATAGTGAGAGATAAACTATTATTATGATTTAAAATAAAAAGCAATTTAAAAGTAATCATTATAGAGTATTTGAACAGTAGAAGCGACTGCCATAAGGGAGAGGTCCGAGTGGGATTTTTCTGACAGGAAAACAGCACTAGTGCACAGAGATAAACTGAGTCCAGGTTCAGAAGGAAGATGGCACAAGCCACTTTGGGATTCACACAAAGGCATTCTTGGCTGGTTTTCTGCCTCTCATTGATGGGGAAATACTAGGTTGCTTGCAAGTTATTGTGAAGCCATAGTCCAGAGGGCTGGGAAAGCCAACTTAAGTATTTAGGGAGAAGTTCTCAGTTGAGGCCAGGTATGCAAAATGTAAATACTTTTAGGAAATAAATATGTAGAATTTTTAGTGTCTTTTTAAATCCCAAATAGAAATCACATTTTACAAATTTTAATAAATAGATTGACACCAGCATTCTTTGATTTCTCATATGTTCTCTGAAGAATCCTGGGAGAAAACTGGGAGTTATACTGTAAAAATTCATAGCAAGGCAGTTACTTTATTTGCTCACCTTTAAATTGAAGCTTATGGCTCAGTTGTGGTTTCTATTACCTAATTTCAAGCAAACCAATGTTCCTGTAATACGTAAGTGGTAGACAAGATATTCTCACAAAAAATCATGTGTTAAAGATAATGTTAATAACATTAGAAACACACAAGCATATTTATGAAGAAGCTGACACTCTTCATAATGTTATCAGTTTTTCATCAGCAACATGTCAAGGTAAAAGCTGTGATGATCAAGTTAAATTAGATCTGACACACAGTTAGTAAAAAATGTGCCATAACTAGGAAAATTATTTGATATCTATATTGCATATGTTATTGCTATTAACAAACCTTGCTTCAACATATCATGTGCTGGCTAATTATAGCAAGTGATCCTATAACACTATCACAGACTTCTAATATTTTTGGCAGATAAACATTCCAGTACTTAACAAATACTAAACAAGTTGAAATAAACACTTAAGATCTCCTTTTGAGCTGCTGTCTTATTGAATAGGAAAAGACAAAAAAATCATGTAACACTTGGGAAAACTTGGTTTTTCTGCCATGGAAATATGGCTGAAGTAATACGTAGAAAATAATATGGTGACAAATCAAACTGCATTTCTTTGTTAACCAGTATCATTGCAAAGAAGAAAGAAATAACTGTGTGTGGAAGGTTTGGGGAAAATCATTAGGACAAAGTAAATATCAAAAGGTTTGGCAATAAAATCAAAGTGCAGATGTTTCTAACATGCTCAGTTTATAATATTCATTATTTTTGTTTCAATAGTAAAATATTACTACTGTAAGCTACTAAGTGGTTCAATACTGAGTGATTTGTTTTAAAAGGTGTATCTATATTAATGAAAAAAACTGTATGTCAAATTCTGAGGAGTGGTTCTTTTCATTGGAATTATTATTATTAATTAATTTATTTTAAGGGGAGGATAATTGCTTTACAACACTGTGTTGGTTTCTGCCATAAATCAACATGAGTCAGCCATAGCTACACACGTGTCCTCTCTATCTTGACCTCCCTCTCACCTCCTGCTCCATCCCAGCCCTCTAGGTTGTCACAGAGAACTGGGTTGAGCTACCTGTGTCACATAGCAAATTTCCACTGGTTATCTATTTTACATATAGTAATGTATGTTTCAATGCTACTCTAGAATTATTTTTTAAGTTCAGGATAGGGGACACATATACACCCATGGCTGATTCATGTGAATGTATGGCAAAAACCACTATAATACTGTAAAGTAATTAGCCTCCAATTAAAATAAATTAATTAATTTACAAAAAAAAAGGATAAGGCTACAGAGATAGCAGTACATACAAAATTCATTTACTGCATCTTTTACAAGTAAGACAGTATTGCAGAATACCTCAGGATTTTACAGATGTGGACATATTGTAATGAGACCTTTATCTTTTGAATATCTTTAATATTTTGTACTTAGGTAAAGAATAACTAAGAATTTATTCTATCCATAGAGGTTTGCTGATTACCTCATGAGAAATTAATTTAAAAAGTTTGTGAAGATTTAATTTTTTTTTTACAAAAGTAGAAGAACCCCCTAGTGGTTGAACGTTTTGGTGATGACAAATGGTGATTAGTAATATGCTACATATTATACATTATATATATTTAGGAAGAAAGTAAACTCTGATTATCAGTATGATAACTAGAAAGTATATGGGGAAAAATAAACACAAGCTGTCTCTTCAAGAGAATTATGATGTGTACACAATCCTTTGAAGATAGATAACTGGAAAAACATCATGTGATTATGCTAGATAAAATGACATATCATTTTAAAAAGTTGTCATGTTTGCCTTTTCAAACAAACTTTAGACAGAATAATTTAATCTGTTTATAAACTTTGTAGATAAAGAACACCAGTGGGTTTTCAACCTGTTTGCTAAAAAAAAAAACATTTTAAAACACCACATTTTGTGATAACAGGAATAAATGACTGGTATCAAGTTAGGTTAACATTTATTTATAGAAATTCCACAACTTTAAAAAGTAGTTTTCAATTCCAAACCTAGAAAACAGGTAGCAAGATTTGGAAAGTACTGTCTTTAATACATTTCTTTCATTTCTGATATATTCTGTGGACTATATTTTTTATTTTAGAAAGTCATTAAGACTAAATGTCAAAATATCAAAATAAACAACTTAGAAGCTGAATTTCAAAGAACTCTTATTAAAACATTTTACAAGATTTTCAAAGATCAAAGCACAGTCAACATTCTCTAAAATATTATTTTAATTATACTTCACTATGATCAAGTGTATCTATATTTAAATAAACATAATAAAAAATGGTGATTTAGCTTATTTCACTGATTTTTTATATTTTTGTGAATATCTATATTGAAAATATAGTGCACAGGTTTAATTTAGGAATAAGTATACACAAACTGAGGTTGTTAAAGAAAAGTAGAGATGATTAAAAGTGATAAATTTGTAAAATAAAAAGTAGCATCCACAAAATATTTGGATAATTCTTATTTAAATTAAAACTGAATAGAGAATCATTAGAAATGTCTGAGTGACAGAGTTATACTGTCTGAACTCTGGAAAATAATTATTTGATAATTATATACTAGAGAAAGGAAAAATAGAAGGCTTATTGACTAGTAATTATATTCCTCAAATCACTGATATAAGATTATGAAGGCCATAAGTAGGATATTGTCCTTAGGAATAGGAGCTAAGAGACAGAAGTGTGATGTGGAGAGCCCAGTGTGTAAGAAGAAACCTCAGACTACCCTAAAGATTCGCGACTGGGAGACTAAAGACATGATGAATGATGAAGCCATTATCAGAAACAGAAACTGCTTCTACAGAGAGTTGGATGTGATTTGAACACACTGAGTTCACTTCACAATGAGTTTCTGAAGTGAAATGATCTACTCAGTACTTGAAAATGCAGGTCCAACACTCAAGAGAGACAGATGGTACACAACAAGATTTAGGGGATAGGAAATAAATGTTCATGTGGCTCCCCTGAGAGGAAAGACAGAATTCAAAGAAAAACCTCATCACATAGAGATGGGAAAAGAGAAAGTCAGAGATATAGTCAAAGTAGAACTCATAAAGCGTGATCAGAAAGACAAAAAGAGAACAAAAAGGGAAGAGTCAGGAAAGCCAAGGACAGCTTCACAAAATAAGAAATAGTAAAAAGAATCTATTTCTGCAAAGTAGTTAGCTAGGAGAACAGTGGGTGGGGGTGGGGGGAGTTAGATCTAGAATGAGAATACACAGGCATCTGTTTTCTCTATCTCTGATAAACTTAGGAATTAATAATAAAGGAAGACCAGGATTTATTTTATGAGTGATGTCATATACCAGAGATGAATGAGTAACCATGTGTTAAAACTATAAACAAAACAACAACTAAACTGGGTTAGGATGGACTATTAACCTTTAAAAGTTTCCATTAAAGAAAACAAAAAAGAATATATAAAGAATAATACATATTCCAGATTATGCTTGGATTATAAATAAACCTTCAATATTAAACAAACTGAATAAAACTCTGAACAAAATACATTATATTGCATTCACACAATACTAAAATAACTTCAAAAAGTTTCTTCTGTATTTGGCTGTACTTTAAAAAAAAATCACAATTATTTAATCATTTTATGGTTGAACACATCTTAAAAGATTTTCAAGTGAGAAGAAATTTGTTGAGTCTTGCTTAACCAAGTGGCTAAGTAAATAAAAATTTCAAGACAGACATTATTTCGTGTGAAAGGGGGATACTGATTTCATGTTAGTATTTTTTTCTGAATAGTACTGACTCTTTTTGAAAATGCTACTAATTGAAAGCTTTTACTTACAAAATTACCATTAAGCATTTGGTATACATTTAGGTAGACATTAGTAAATTACAGGTGTAAAACTACAAAATGAGGTAAGAAACATAACTTACTGTTTTTTCCTTTCCAGATTCCGTCTGATCAGGCTTTGCCATGCATGGTGCCTGTGGCTGTACTTTTATTTTTTGAGTCATCCCATCATCTTCTTTAGGCAAACGCCGAGGTGCGCCGGCTGGTAAATCTTCCGTCCCCATTGGCGGTTGCTTCTTTTCTTCCCTTGCCTCTGGAGGCACTCTGCCTTCAGGTTTTACTTCAGCAATTTGTACTTGAGTTTTAAGTAAGTCCTGTTTCTGTTCTTCCTCTAGAACCAATGATTTTGCTCCTGGGGCTAACTTTTTGTCTTCAAGAGCCGGCTTTTTCTCTTTAAGGGTTGGTTGTTTTTCTTCGAGAGGTGGCTTTTTTTCTTCAGGGAGTGGCCTTTTGTCTTCAGAAGGTGGCTTTTTGCCTTCAGGGGGTGACTTTTTTTCTTGAGGGGCTGAAGTTTTGTCTTTCTCTCCTTTCCTCTCCTCTCGGATTTGAGCTATGGTTTCCTTAGGGGGAATTTTTTCACCTGAAGGTGTTTCTTTTACCTTTTCTGAAATGGATTTTTCAGCGTCAGGTTTTTCTTCCTGTTCCTTCTTTTTCACCTTTACTGGGGCAGGCACTCCTGTCTCCTGAAATGGCTGATCTGTAGGGACAGGCATAGCAGAGGCTTTTGGTCCTGCCTGTGTTGGTGGCATTTTGCCCATGTCTCCCAGCTGTCCTGATATTGCTCTCTGGGTTTGGCAATTTAAACAAAGCCATTCTTGAATCTGTAAATAAAGTAAAATTAAAAGATTAACTATATGATAATACATCTGTTTTGGTACATTTACCAAGATGAGCACTTGACAATTTATGGCTGCTTTTTTATATACGGAGAAGGTAGGTCATTGTTTTCTGGATCAATAGAACTGACTTTTTAAAAGAACACTGCAAAAAGACTGCCTGAAATCTAAATAGGAGGAATCCTTAGGGATTAGCATCTAATTGGCCTCATCATAAAAAGAAAATAAAAAATGTATCAAAGATGTTTAGTTGCTAAGTCCTAACTGACTCTTTTGCAAGCCCATGGACTGTAGCCTTCTAGGCTCCATGGGATTTCCCAGGCAAGAATACTGGAGTGGAGTGCCATTTCCTTCGCCAGGGGATCTTCCCAACCCAGGGATCAAATACCCCAGGGGTCAAACCCAGGTCTCTTGCATTGCAGGCTGATTCTTTACCACTGAGCCAGGGAAGCCCACATCAAAGACAGATTGGGAAATGTCAATTTTTTGGTTTAAAAAAAAATCTGCATTTGTTCTAAATACAAATATTTTTAAGGCTCATACCTTCAAAATTAGTGTTCCTATCATAAATTTATTAAAAAAACTATTAAATTACAGTAGTTTTCTTTTCACAGCCAATTAATAGTAAGTTTTTAAAGACTTAGCTTCTAATCACCTATCTTTTGTTTTGGATCAAATGTAACTCTATCTACCAGAGCAGAAGATGACAAGGCACATGTAGAAGTTTCACAGATCCCTTGTATATAATTCTCCATCTGAGTTAAGATTAAAAAATAATGTTATTTTTTAAATAATAATCACATCTGTTATGCAACTGTGTCAAGAAGCATTCACAAATTAAAACGGTTTGATATCTTTTCCCCCAGTTTTCTCAACTGCTGACTAATATAGTTCTTTACACTACTTCTGTTCCTAAGTGGAATCCATGGGCCACCTGAGCCAAATCTCCTGAAGAAGTCCTTACTCATACAAATTTTAGTTACTATACCAGTATAATTTTAGCAGAAACCTCGGATAGGAGACGGAGAATCTGCCTTTTAAATAACCTCTTGGTGAATTCTTTTGCAAATTAAAGACTGAGAACTATCCTCTAATAGCACACATAAATGATCACATGGGAGAGAGATTGTTAGACCAATAATGTTGCAGAATTTCCTCCTTATTGATGTATGGTGTGCTTTTTCTTACATTATACCTATTAAAAGGTAAGAAATTAAGGTTATACATGTAGCTTCTAACTGTTACCATTTAATGAATGCCTGTCCTTTAAAGTACACAGTTGGAGAGTCATGCAAACAATATTGTAATTGTTTGTTGTACTGTTTTCTGAGAGGTAATTTCAAATTGCTCTTCATATTGGATCATTCTTTCCAGTAGCATAACTTCAATTACTTAGAGACAAAAATCACTTATTGTCCTAGAATATTGTTAGACCACTAAGATTCATTTCTTCAGTTTTCAATTTCTTTAAAGAAACAAAAATGTTGCTTAATAATAATGACTGTTTTGCAACTTGTATGCTGTCATAATTCTTACTTGATTATCTAAAACAGTAAGGACCTGAGTCAGTTATTTAATTTCAGATAAAATGCTGTCTATAGGACATTAGTATGTATTATGGGTCACTTTGTGCGTTATGATCATCCAGTACCAATTCCTTTCTTAATTTCAAGTCTAAGCAGCAATAAAGTGAGTTGTGGCTTCTCTATATAGTAACTTTATACAAAGTCTCAGGAAAGAAACTGATTTGATCCTTATGTCCAATTCTAAAAGTTCCAGCTCTTGTCTCGAAGAGTCCCTAGAGGGGGTACTTCCTTAACGTCAACAGAAAATCAATCTTAATCAGTGTTGTGGTTTTAAAAACCACTCCTTGGTGCGGTCATATCTTACAATATTTTCATTCAGAAACTGACATTTTAAAAAACAAAAATAGACACAAATAGCTGTGCCATTGTGCTGTTTTGTCATATGGATTCTAAAAGCCAAATGCAGGCGTGTGCTATGCATTCTTATCAGGGCAGGTCCAAATGTAAATAAATTAGGAAGTTTTTAACATTCCAGAAATAAATGTTTGGAAATTCTTATCAATATTATAAAAGCATGATAACTTTATCTAAGTTTTAGGGACAAATTATTCTTACAAAGTTGACAGCTCTTAGCAGTTATATTAATAGCATGTGATACCAAAATTGTACACAGCTCTCAAAAGGAAAATCTGTTGAGAAAATAGAGTGATTATTTCAAGGTAGTATATTCATTATTTTCATACATCTGAAAATTTAGGTAAGAGGATAAAGGGTTTCAGCTATTTAATCTACTATGTCACATAAAGTTTTCCTGATTTAAAATGTTTGATAAACCTAAAAGTAGTGATAACCCACCCCTACTAAAATCAAAGGCAAAGAGAAGGCAGTAGTACTAGTCTAAGGGAAAAATGACCTTTGTCGAGAGCCTCATTGGTTGGTTTAAATCTCTGTTTTGCTCAAATTCTCATCCCAATTCAGTTAAAACTAGTATCTTTTTTGTTTTTTGGCCTGTTCATGCAGCTTGTGAGGTCTGTTCTCTGACCAAGACTTGAACTTGGGCCTTCTGCAGTGAAAGCACTGAATGCTAACCACTGGACTGTAAGGGAATTCCCTAAACCCAGTATCTTTAATTGTTACTGTCTGTAATTAATTTTAACATGATATTGCTACACTTGGTCTCTTGGTTACATGATTGATTTGCATTTTGAAGAATATCATAAGGCCAAGCTCATGTTTTTTTAACTTACACTTTGTCACCAAAATCAATTCGGAAACTGATGCTAGTATTATGTCAAATAATTATGACAACAGCATTCACTTACATATCTATTCTGTAGATATCCAGTCTATTTTTATCTGTGGAGTACACATACCCTGGGGGAATTATATGTGCAAGCATTATTCAATCATGAACTCACACTCAAGTAGAAGAAAGAAGATATGGGTTAAATATAACTATAATATGCAGGGGAAAAAAACTAAGGAAGATGGAGAGGATACTATGGTTTAAAAGGATTATCTGATGAATTCATTTACAACATAAGGAATTTGATAAATTATAAATCACACAGAGTAATTTTTCACCAATTAGAAATGTTGAACTAGTGGTCTCACATGTGTGTCTCTTCTTTTTGCAGCCCTAGAACTCAGATTGTTGTTTAGTTGCTAAGTTGTGTCACTCTTTGTGACCCCATGGACTATAGCTCACCAGGCTCCTCTATCCATGGGATTTCCCAGGCACGAATACTGGAGTGAGTTGCGATTTCCTTTTCCAGGTTGGGGTCTTCCCAACCTGGGGATTGAACCCGTGTCTCCTGCAGTGGCAGGAGGATTCTTTACCTCTGAGCCACCAGGGAAGCCCTTAGAACCCAAATTAGAATACCAAAAAATTCAGCAAGCAGAGGAAGTTATAAATTCAATAAAGGATTGAAAAGAAAAAAAAAAACACTATTAGTTGCATCAAAAATTATATATTTCTTTAAACATGTAAATTTAAACTTTATTAAAAGAAAAGATAGGAAAAGGCAGAGATTAGGGTAAAATCCAAACTAGAAATGAGAAAAGCAAAAGTGATCAAATTCTGACAAAGAAAATGAGTAAAAACTAATTTTCACAAGAAAATTCATTTAGGACAATACAGGTCATCATTATTCACATCATCATCAAATATAAACACAATTACTAGAAAACTTTTCTATAAAAAATTTGGAAAAATACAACCACATAAGAAAATGTAAAAATCTGTTTTTCACAATTATTATTTGTTTGCTTTTTTTAAATCACAAATAATCCCAAAGACTTTTTTAAAATCACTGTATTCAGGAACCTAATTAAGAAGTATTAATTTTCTGGGTTCAAAAATACGTACCTACAATCTTAGTTTCTCAATAGCCACACATTATTAGACACAACATTATTTAATACTCATGTTTCTAGTTCAATAGCAATCTGAAGAATTAAGCAAGATTTCTAAAATTATATTAAAATTTATAATATATCACTGCCACATACGACTTTTAATAGCTGAAAAGATTTTGCCAGACATAGAATTAACTCTTTCTATAACAGTTACAGTTGTGACACACATGACTAATCATATTTTGCCTTAAGGTGAAATAACAAATGTTACGGTTTTATCTCTGAGTTATTTCCTTATAAAGACAGTGAGACAATCAGGAAATGTATACTATATATAATATTATGTATTGTATATTATATATGTGTATAAATTGAAGGCATTTTCTATTATATGACTGAGTTTATTAAATAGGCAAATAGAACAAATAGATCCTATGGAGGCTTTTTAAAAATATACTAGTCATTGTTATGAATGCTCTCAGACCATTTCCATTTGGAGTCCTGTGTTTTAAAAATATATTTTATTTCCAGTATACTGTAAGTAACTTCTAATGGCATAAATATAATGAAAGTTTATATTTCATCTATATTATTAAATGTATTAGATCAGAAGAATGTATTTATATATATATCATTTATATATATTTATACTATGAAACCAATCACATTTTTTTAGTGCCTTAATGTTAATATCCAGGATATCAAAATTCACATCCAAATAGGAAGAATTCTGATATAAGTATATAAAAAATAGCTCCATGTTGATCACAATCTATTAAAATATATCCATTTGCCAACTAGTACATGTTAATAAAATACATTTATTTTAACATCAAATCATCAGGGCTTCAAAACAACACTCTAAAAAACGATTTAATCTTAAGAGGACAGTAGGAAATGAAGGCAGTTTTACTCAAAAAAGGGATGCTGCTGTGCTACTCAGCATTTTTCTATCAATAAGCAATTTGCTTTATATAACATTTCAGCTGTAACTATAGCAACAATACCATTAAGGAAAATATCAGAACTTCAGGCTTGCCTATTTATTTTTCTAAGTATTTTTTCTGAAGCATGATAATAAGACCTGCAGCAGGTTGAAAGTCTGATGTTAGACTTTAAATGGTAGAGAAGTGATGGTCCCAAAATCTATGTGAGCAATCATATTTGTGTCAGAGAAATCTTAATATTATCTTAATATGAATTTTTCATTAAAGAATCAACTAGATTGATTCAGAAACTTATAAACTTTTTGTCAGTAGAAGTGTTTAAGTAGATCCTGGGTGACCCCACTTAAAATTCTGTAAAGGAAAACCAAGTAATCAAGGGGATTGCTACTATGATGCCATTGCGTTTCCTAGCTACCATGAAGCTTCTGAGTCAACAACAAAAAATTTACACATATTTTTGCCGGTCTGCTTATCTGCTTGTCATCCAGAATGTTATTCTTTTTTAAAGCCAAGAAATAATTACACTGATAATTTGTTTAGAAGTCACTATTTTACTTACTGATAAATCGACAAATTGGTGAACAATGTCACCTGCAACTTGTCACTTTTTCTATGCCCCCTAGTCTTGGCATTAGAGTGTTTTATTTATCCAAGGCCCACACACTCTTCAACTTGACATTCTAAAAATCAGATTTTTCGCTTATTAAATCTCTAATTTAGTTGCTTTTGTTACTTTTAAAAGGGAAAATGATTGAGTTCATGGTGGATTCACTTTTTTTCCTTCAGCTTACACAATAAATTGTTCAGACTACGAAGTCAGGATATTAAAACCTTGTAATCATTTATAAGCCTACATTTGCAAAAAAAAAAAAGACTACATTTGCAAGTGTGTGCAATAATGTATTTGTTATATTTCTATTAAATTGTCCCTCCAAAAACTGAATGGGATTACTTTTGTTCCTTTTATAATCATTGAAATAAGAGTAACTCATAGCCAATATATATAACTGACTGGCTGAGGCTCTTCCGCACTTAATTTATATGTAGATATAAGAATTTTCTCAGAATATATTAGAACATTAATATTGACATGAAAACTAAGAAAAAACCAAGTAGGTGATTTAAATATCAATTTTCAATGGAATTACTGATATGTAAGGCAGAAAATCAATAATGAAACCTAGTAGAATATTTGTACTATTAGGAACCTATATAAGGGTTACCATTCTTAGGTCTAAATTGATCAGTGGTCATGTCCTTATCTATCTCTTCTTTTATGTTTACATCTGTAAGATCTGTCCCCCAATCCCATATCTAAACACATGAAGTCAATTTTACTCTTTTGCTGTAAATTTCTATATAATGTACATTTTTGTATAATGTAAAACTATATTAACAAACATTTCCATAAATAGCAAGATGCCAACTAAAATCATGTATACTATACCAGGGTTTAAAATTATAAAACAAAATTATTGGGATTATAATTGCACACTTTGATTGACATTTTTCTGTGTCCATTTTTCTTTGAATAAAGCAGGATCATTTTTCTAGTCACCTTCTCACTACAATTAATAAGTATTTTCCTAAACTAAGAAAGTAACCTCTGAGTGTTCATTTTAAATACCATTACATAAATAATATATAAATGCACAAGCATTCATTAAAATACTACCGAATAATTACAGTAATACAATGTTGACAGAACTTGTTGAGGGAAATCAGGGGCTTAGTTTCCTTTCAGAAATATATGAAAATAAATATGTATTTTATACTAAATATAAAAGAACTAAACAGGGTTAATTTCCTTACAATGTTTTCCTTCCTTTCTTCTTTTTCTTTTCTATCCTTTTCTACCTCCCTCCCTTTCTTCCTCTCTTTTTTTCTAACTGAGAGAGAGACAGACAGAGAGAGAGAGTGACCTAACTAAAACTGTTTTTGACTAAGTAAGTTACCTAATTTGGGTTCAATCAGAAACATTAGTATACCTGATCACCTTCCAGAGTGATCAAGTATCCTAATAAAAGTGTATAAAAGACAACTCTAAGGACACAGCTGATTTCTCACTGGTAACCAATAATAAACTGAAGTTAAGAGTAATTATACATATTTATGTTGATTTTAGCTAATTCAGCTCTAGAAAAAAATGGAAGTCTCAAAGGTAAGACTTACCTGCAGATTCATGGTATTTCTATTTGTGATTAGTCGTTCTAGTGTACTATATTTTAGGTTGATATTTATATGTTTAACATAGAAAATAAGCAATAGTTTAAATATTTATCATTTATATGGATACCAAATTTAGGTTTTTAATCAGTTCTTATCCCTCTGCTTTTATAGTTTATTTTATTATTTCCTATTACAAGAGGTGTTTATTTACTTTGTATGTGTGAATAATTACATCAAGGAAAAAATTCCTTTTTAGTCTAACTTAGTCACTAGTCAGCCCTTCAGGAAATGTGTGACTGAATTTCAAAATAAGATTTATTTTGAAGACTTTTAATACACCTCAATACAGTCATTTTATGTCTGTTAAAATTACAAAGTTACACACATTGGAAGACAGGTTATTTAAAGCAAATGATAGCTGAACAAAGGGAGGAGCCTGGTGGGCTGCAGTCTATGGGGTCGCAGGAAGCCGGATATGACAGTGACTTAGCACAGCTGAATAAAATTTTCAAACATTTTACAGGATAAATAAAAAATCCATCCCAATTTTAAACATAAGCATCATTGTGAATATAATATTCAAAGACAGAATAATCACACAGACTAGGGAGCCTGAAATGGACAGGAATAGGTAGGACTTGTACCAGGGGATAACAGAATGAATACAAGGTGATGGGTGTGAAACCCTCATTCAATACAATGCAGTAGAACATGGTGCAGTACTGGAAGTCCTTTGCGCAGGGAAGAATCAGTGTGTTGATTCTGCAAGATGCCAACTTTTCTAAGCTGAACTGTGCTTCCCAGGATTCTCTTCCCTTAAGTATATAATAATATAAATTCAAATATAACTCCTAATTCAGTCAAGTGATGTAATTAAGGTAAGATGATAAAATGAGGATTAGGAAGGTAGCAACCTAAACGGAGTAGAATTTATCATGACCTATGACAGGCCAGGTAGATATGGAAAATGGATCAAATGGATCAAATCTTTAAGGACAGTACAAACACAATTCACACCTGGATGATAAT
Organism: Odocoileus virginianus; assembly: GCF_023699985.2. Classification (NCBI taxonomy): domain Eukaryota; kingdom Metazoa; phylum Chordata; class Mammalia; order Artiodactyla; family Cervidae; genus Odocoileus; species Odocoileus virginianus. The sequence continues at coordinate 77,226,235 of NC_069674.1, forward strand.
TATCTGTTACCATGTAGGCTGAAATTAGTAGGCACAAATAAAAAACATCAAAATCAAGCAAACATTTAAGAAGGACTTGGTTCCTCAATATGGCAGTGACCCGAAGCACCTGTTTTAAAGCAAGTCATTTAAGTTGTTGTTTGCCACATAGCCACTCATAGACTTTAAGACTGAAGTCTAAATGTTGAACCTGAAATCCATTTATATTAAAAAAAAATACATATAAATATATACATATACATCACTTTCTTTTATATAGGAATGCCTTCCTGTCCATGAGAAATTTTTGAATGGTTTGAAACAATCATTGATTATTAAATATTCTTATTTTATTATTTTTAATTTTTTATTGAAGGATAATTACTTCATAGAATTTTTTTGTTTTCTGTCAAACCTCAACATGAATCAGTCATAGGTATACGTATATACCCTCCCTTTTGAAACTCCCTCCCATCCCCTTCCCCATCTCATCCCTCTATGTTGATACCGAGCCCATGTGTGAGTTTCCTGAGCCATACAGCAAATTCCTGTTAGCTATCTATTTTACATATGATAATGTATGTTTCCATGTTACTCTTTCCATACATCTCACCCTCTCCTCCCCTCTCCCCATGCCCATAAGTCTATTCCCTATGTCTGTTTCTCCACTGCTGACCTGTAAATAAATTCTTCAGTATCTTTCTTCTAGATTTTGCATATACATGTTAGAATACAGTATTTATCTTTCTCTTTGTGACTCACTTCACTCTGTATAATAGGTTCTTGGTTCATCCACCTCATCAGAACTGACTCAAATGCGTTCCTTTTTATGGCTGAGTAATATTCCATTATGTATATGTACCACAACTTCTTTATCCATTCACCTGTTGATGGACATCTAGGTTGCTTCCATGTTCTAGCTATTGTAAACAGTGCTGCAATAAATAATGGGATACATGTGTGTCTTTCAATTTCGGTTTCCTCAGGGTGTATGCCTAGGAGTGGAATTGCTGGGTCATATGTTGGTTTTATTTCTAGTTTTTTAAGGAATCTGCATACCATCTTCCATAGTGGCTGTATCAATTTACATTCCCACCAACAGTGCAAGAGCATTCCCCTTTCTCTTTCTCCACACCCTCTCCAGCATTTATTGTTTGTAGACTTTTTGATGATGGCCATTCTGACCAGTGTGAGGTGATATCTCATTGTAGTTTTGATTTGCATTTCTCTAATAATGAGTGATGTTGAGGATCTTTTCATGTGTTTGTTGGCCATCTGTATGTCTTTTTTGGAGAAATGTCTGTTTAGGTCTTTTCCCCATTTTTTCCTTGGGTTGTTTGTTTTTCTGGCACTGAATTGTATGAGCTGCTTGTATATTTTGGAAATTAATCCTTTGTCAGTTGTTTCATTTGCTATTGTTTTCTCCCATTCTGAGAGTTGTCTTTTCACTTTGCTAACAGCTTCCTTTGTTTGTGCAAAAGCTTTTAAGCATTATCAGGTCCAACTTGTTTACTTCTGTTTTTATTTCCATTACTCTAGGAGGTGGGTCATAGAGGATCTTGCTTGGATTTATGTCATCAAGTGTTCTGTCTGTGTTTTCCTCTAATAGTTTTATAGCTTCTGGTCTTACATTTAGGTCTTTAATTCATTTTGATTTTATCATTGTGCATGGTGTTAGGAAGTGTTCTAATTTCATTCTTTCTCATGTAGCTGTCCAATTTTTCCAGCACCATATATTGAAGAGGCTGTCTTTGCCCCATTGCATATTCTTGCCTCCTTTGTAAAAAATAAGGTACCCATATGTGTATGGGTTTATTTCTGGGCTTTGGATCTTGTTTCATTGGTCTATATTTCTGTTTTTGTGCCAGTACCATACTGTCTTGATGACTGTAGCTTTGTAGTATAACCTGAAGTCACGAAGCTTGATTCCTCCAGCTCCATTCTTCGCTCTCAAGACTGCTTGGGTATTCAGGGTCTTTTGTGTTTCCATATGAATTGTGAAATTTTTTGATCCAGTTCTATGAAATATGCCATTGGTCATTTGATAGGGATTGCACTGAATCTGTAGATTGCATTTGGTGGTATAGTCTTTTTCACAATATTGATTCTTCCTACCCAGGAACATGGAATATCCCTTCATTTGTTTATGTCATCTTTGATTTCTTTCATTCAGTCAGTTAGTTCAGTCATTCAGTCCTGTCTGACTCTTTGTGACCCCATGAATCACAGCACGCCAGGTCTCCCTGTCCATCACAAACTCCCGGAGTTTACTCAAACTCATGTCCATTGAGTAGGTGATGCCATCCAGCTATCTCATCCTCTGTTGTCCCCTTCTCCTCCTGCCCCCAATCCCTCCCAGCATCAGGGTCTTTTCCATCGAGTCAACTCTTTGCATGAGGTGGCCAAAGTATTGGAGTTTCAGCTTCAGCATCAGTCCTTCCAATGAACACCAGGACTGATCTTCAGGATGGACTGGTTGGATCTCCTTGTCGTCCAAGGGACTCTCAAGAGTCTTCTCCAACACCATAGTTCAAAAGCATCAATTTTTCAGCACTCAACTTTCTTCACAGTCCAACTCTCACATCCATACATGACCACTGGAAAAACCCTAGTGTCTTATAATTTTCTGTGTACAGTTCTTTCATCTCCTTAGGTAAGTTTATTCCAAGATATTTAATACTTTTTGTTGCAGTGGTGAATAGGATTGATTCCTTAATTGCTCTTTCTTGTTTTCATTGTTAGTATGTAGAAATGCAAGTGATTTTGATGTATTCATTTTTTTATCCTGCAACTTTGCTAAATTCACTGATTAGCTCTCGTAATTTTCTGGTACTATCTTTATCCCTTTCTATGTACCGTATCATGTCATCTGCAAATAGTGAGAGCTTTACTTCTTCTTTTCTGATCTGGATTCCTTTTATTTCTTTTCCTCTCTGACTGCTGTAGCTAGGACTTCCAAAACTATGTTGAATAACAGTGGTGACAGTGGACACCTTTGTCTTGTTTCTGCTCTTAGAGGGAATGCTTTCAGTTTTTCACCATTGAGAATAATGTTTGCTGTAGGTTTATCATATATGGCCTTTACTATGTTGAGGAAGGTTTCCCCTGTACTCATTTTCTAAGAGTTTTAATCATAAATGGGTGCCGAATTTTGTCAAAGGCTTTTTTCTGCATCTATTGAGATTATCACATGACTTTTATCTTTCAACTTGTTAACACAGTGTATCACACTGATTGATTTGTGTATATTGAAGAATACTTGCATCCCTGGAATAAACCCAACTTGATCATGGTGGATGAGCTTTTTGATATGTTGCTGAATTCTGTTTGCTAAAATTTTGTTGAGGATTTTTGCATCTATGTTCATCAGTGATACTGGCCTGTAGTTTTCTTTTTTGTGTTGTCTTTGTCTGGTTTTGGTATCAGGGTGATGGTGGCCTCATGGAATGAGTTTGGAAGTGGTCCTTCCTCTGAAATTTTTTGAAAGAGTTTTAGAAGGATAGGCATTAGCTCTTTAGTGTTTGACAGAATTCTCCTGTGAAGCCATCTGGTTCTGGGCTTTTGCTTTTTGGGAGATTTTGGATCACTGCTTCAATTTCAGTGCTTGTAATTGGGTTGTTCATAATTTCTATTTTTTCTCTGTTCAGTCTTGGTAGATTGAACTTTTCTAAGAATCTGTCCGTTTCTTCCAGATTATCCATTTTATTGCCATATAGTTGTTCATCATAGTCTCTTTAATCTTTTGTATTTCTGCATTGTCTATTGTAACCTCTCCTTTTTCATTTCTAATTTTGTTTATTTTATTCTTCTCTTTTTTTTTTTTCCTTGATGAGTCTGGCTAAAGGTTTGTTAATTTTGTTTATCTTCTCAAAGAACCAGCTTTTAGTTTTAGTAATCTTTACTATTGTTTCTTTCATTTCTTTTTCATTTATTTCTCCTCAGATCTTTATGATTTCTTTCCTTCTACTAATTTTGGGGGGGTTTCTTGTTCTTCTTTTTGCAGTTGTTTTAGCTGTAAAGTTAGGTTGTCTATTTGATGTTTTTCTTGTTTCTTGAGGTGTGACTCTATTGCTATAAACTTCCATCTTAGAACTGGTTTTTCTGCATTGCATAGGTTTTGAATTGTTGTGTTCTCATTGTCATTTGTTTCTAGAAATTTGTTGATTTCCTTTTTGATTTCTTCAGTAACCTGTTGGTTATTTAGAAATGTGTTGTTTAATCTCCATGTGTGTGTGTTTCTTACAGTTTCTTTTTCTTGTAATTGATATCTAATCTCATAGCATTGTGGTTGGAGAAGACACTTGATATAATTTCAATTTTCTTAAATTTACTGAGGTTTGATTTGTGACCCAAGATGTGGTCTAACCTGGAGAATGTTCCATGTGCTCTTGAGAAGAAGGTGTATTCTTCTGCATTTGGATGGAATGTCCTGAGAAATGAGATCCATCTCATCTAATGTATCATTTAAGACTTGTGTTTCCTTACTAATTATCTACTTTGATGATCTGTCCATTGGTGTGAGTGGGGTGTTAAAGTCTCCTACTATTATTGTGTTACTGTCAACTTCTCCTTTTATGTCTGCTAGTGTCTGTCTTATGTATTGAGGTGCTCCTATGTTAGGTGCATAGACATTTACAATTGTTATGCCTTCCTCCTGGATTGATCCCTTGATCATTATGTAATGTCCTTCCTTCCTTTATTTTAAGGTCTGTTTTGTCTGATATGAGGACTGCTACTCCAGCTTTCTTTTGCTTCCCATTTGCATGGAATATATTTTTCCATCCTCACACTTTCAGTATATATGTATCTTTAGGCCTGATGTGGGTTTCTTGTAGACAGCATATATATGGGTCTTGTTTTTGTATGCATTCACCCACTCTGTGTCTTTGGGTTGGAGTATTTAGTCCATTTACATTTAAAGTAATTATTGATATATATGTTCCTATTGCCATTTTCTTAGTTGTTTGGGGTTGATTTTGTAGATAATTTTTCTTTTCTTGTATTTCTTGACTATATAAGCCCCTTTAACATTTGTTGTAAAGCTAGTTTAGTGGTACTGAATTCTCTTAACTTTTGCTTATCTGAAAAGCTTTTGATTTCTCAATCAGTTTTGAAAGAGATCCTTGCCTGGTACAGAAATCTTGGTTGTAGATTTTTCCCTTTCAGTACTTGAAGTACATCCTGCCATTCCTCTCTGGCCTGCAGAGTTTCTGCTGAAAGATCAGTCATTAAGTGTATGGGGTTTCCCTTGTATGTTACTTGTTGCTCCTCCCATGCTGCTTTTAATATTCTTTCCTTGTGTTCAACCTTTGTTAGTTTGATTAGCATGTGTCTTAGCATGTTCTTCTTTGAGTTTAACCTGTATGGGACTCTTTGTTCTTCTTGGACTTGATTGACTATTTCCTTTTCCATGTTGGGGAATTTTCAATTATAATCTCTTCAAAACTTTTCTCATACCCTTTCTTTTTCTTCTTCTGGGACCCCTATAATTCAAATGTTGGTGCATTTGATCTTGTCCCAGAGGGCTCCGAGACTATCCTCAGTTCTTTTCATTCTTTTTACTTTATTCTGCTCTTCAGAAGTTATTTCCACCATTTTATCTTCAGCTCACTGATTCATTTTCTGCTTCAGACATTCTGCTACTGATTCCTTCTAGAGTATTTTTAATTTTAAAAATTGTGTTTTGTATGTTTATTCTCTAATTCTTCTAGGTCTTTGTTAATTCATTATTGCATTTTCTCCATTGAGTTTTCAAGGTTTTTGATCACCTTTACTATCATTACTGTGAATTCTTTTTCAGGTAGTTTGCCTATTTCCTCTTCATTTACTTGGACTTCTGTGTTTTCAGTGTCTCCCTTCATTTGCTTTAGTATTTATCTGCCTTTCATTATTTTTTTAAGTTATTGTGTTTGAGATATCATTTTCCCAGGCTTCAAGGTTGCCTTCTTTCTTCCTTTTGGTTTTTGGCCCTCTTAAGGTTGGTCAGGTGGTTTGTGTAGGGTGAGATTTGTGCTGAGTTTAGGTTTGTTTGTTTGTTTTTGGTTTTTGTTTGTTGGTTTGTTTTTGATGTGTGTATTGTTTGCTTTTCTTCTGATGGGCAAGGCTGAGTGAGGTGGCAATCCTGTCTGCTGATGATTTGGTATGTATTTTTGTTTTGTATTGTTGTTTAGATGAGGTGTCCTGCACAAGGTGCTACTGGTGGTTGGGTGATGCTGGGTCTTGTATTTAAGTGGTTTCCTTTGTGTGAGTTCTCACTATTTAATATAGAGAAGCCTGGTAGGCTACAGTCCATGGGGTCACAAAGAGTCGGACACGACTGAGCGACTCACTAGGCTAGTCCTCTGGTGTCTAGGGTTTCGGAATCAGTGCTCCCACTCCAAAGGCTCAGGGCTTGATCTGTGGTCTGAAGATTCCTCAAGTGGTTTTTTATGGCATTAAGTGAGATTAAAACACATATCCAAAAGCAAGAAACCAAAGATGAACCCAGACAAATGGCAGTTACAAAATCAGGGAAATAATAATTACAATAATGGAATATGCACATATACATGTATACCCATGAGCAAAGTCAAAACAGTCCAACAAAAATAATACAGTACATTGACCTGGCAAACAAAGGAAATCAAAAACTATATTTACCAGTTAAGAACAAAACTAACTAAAGCACAAACTGGAAAACAAAACTATAGCAAGATGCCAAGTGGGGAATAAAGCAATGAAAATAAAACTAACAAATATGTTGAAAGGAAAGGAAAGAAAGAAAGAATAGATATGCAAAGTTAAAATAGAGATAGATAAAGAAGATTTATATACATTAAAGATTAACTGCAAGGGGAAAAGAACAGTAGGAAATGCAAACAAAGGAAAAATGAAGAAAAAATATAATAGTTTTTAACAATTAAAATTATAAAAAAAGGAAGAAGAAAAAAGAAAAAAAAAAAAGGAAATGCAACAGAACTGCAAAAGCCCCACGTAGAGGCAGAGGTTTATAACAATAAAAACTGTGACTGAATATACACATATACATATACACCCATAAGCAAAATCAAAACAATCCAACAAAAATAAAGTACAAAAGATTGACCTTGACTCTGTGAACAAAGGAAACCAAAAATTATATCTATCAGAACAAAACTAACTAAAGCACAAATAGGAAAACAAAATTAAAGCAAGGTGCCAACTGGGGAATAAAGCAATGAAAATAAAACTAAGAAATGTGTTAAGAGGAAAGGAAAGAAAGAAAAGAAAGAAAGAATAGATATGCAAAGTTTAATAGAGATAGATAAAGAAGATTTATATACATTAAAGATGAACTGCAAGGGGAAAAGAAAAGTAGGGAAAGCAAACAAAGGAATAAATGTAGAAGAAATAGTAAGTTTAAAAAATTAAAAATTTAAATTTAAAAGAGAAAAACTCCACAGAACTGCAAAAGCCCAACACAGAGGCAGAGGCTTATAACAACTATAAAAAATGTGACTGGAAAAAAAAAAGCTCAAAAGCTAAATTAGATTTCATTGTGTCAACAAAATTAACTACAATAGACTAGGGCAGGGGGGAGGGTGGGGTGGTAGAGGGGGGAAAAAAAAGAAAAAAATCCAAAAGAATCTACAGAACAAGTCAAAACACACAAAAAAATGTTTTTCTTGGGTTATTGCTGTCAGAGTCCTTTCCCTCGCTGGGAGTCACCAATACTATGCTGATCTCTGGACCTGCTGTGGGAGCAGCTCAGATTATAATCTGGTCCTTCTCCTGTCTGCTTTTGCCTCCAATGTCCACAACAATCAGAACTAGTGCATTTTCTTTTGTGGGAGCTCTCAAATGATCTTTTATATATTCCATAGACACAGTGTCTGCCTAGTCGATCATGTGGATTTAATCTATAGCTTTTACAGCTGGTGGGAAGGTTTTCAGTCTTCTTCCTTAGCCACACTGCCCCTGGGTTTCAATTGTGAATTTATTTCCATTGTTTCCCCATCTATTTGCCGTGAAGTGATGGGACTGGATGCCATGATCTTGGTTTTCTGAATGGTGAGCTTTAAGCCAACTTTTCCACTCTCCTCTTTTACTTTCATCAAGAGGCTCTTGAGTTCTTCTTCGCTTTCTGCCATAAATGTGGTGTCATCTGTATATCTGAGGTTATTGATATTTCTCCCGGCAATCTTGATTCCAGTTTGTGCTTCCTCCAGCCCAGCATTTCTCATGATGTACTCTGCATATAAGTTAAATAAGCAGGGTGACAATATACAGCCTTGAAGTACTCCTTTCCCTATTTTGAACCAGTCTGTTGCTCCATGTCCCGTTCTAACTTTTGCTTCCTGACCCGTGTGCAGATTTCTCAGGAGGCAGGTCAGGTGGTGTAGAAAGGTCTGGCAACCAGTATTGGCCCATAAGCTCCGGTATTCTTGCCTGGAAAACCCCCGTCCTGGACAGAGAAGCCTGGCAGGCCACAGTCTACAGGGTCGCAAAGAGTTGGACACTGCCGAAACGACCCCGCGTGCATAGCCGCAAGACTTTTTTTTGCCTGTGTCGATATTTTTTTGCCCCAGTGAGAGTTAAGAGTGAAGGTGGTGCAGCTGCTTGGCTTGCAGGGACGCTGTTAGCACCAAGTGTTAGCCTCTGCCATAGGAGTTACGGACCTATGAGAGTCTTTTCTCGAGCATTTTGTAGCTGGGGATCAGAAGGCCTCTTTGGCCTATCTTTCTCCATAGCTCTGCCTGTTCATGCACTTAAAGGGCTCCCTTGCCTGGGGCCCTTCTCAGTTGTTCAGCACATCAGGCACATAGAGGGCCCCCCCTGGCCGGGATCCTACTCTGTAGTTCAGTGCTTCAGGTGTTTGGTGGGCCCACTCAGCTCTCTATTGCTCAGAGGCTGATGCAGGCGTGTGGAGAAAGAGAGGCTATGGTGATGGCTCCACCCCCTAGGCGTGACTCAGCAGTATCACCTTGCTTCCATGGCTGCCTGACTTTCGTCCACAGGCATTTACCACCACAAACTCCTCCCTAACATCCCCTCAACCCATCTCTCTGCAGTCAACAGCAGTCGTTGCCCTGGGATTGCTCCACAATCCCTAAACTCCAGCTCCCAGCTGTTGCACCTTGCAGGGGACTTGCACCCCTGTCCGGAGTATGTATGGCTGCAGCAAGGACTGTCTGATTCTCTTTGCATTTAGGCTGCCACAGAACAGCTGTTTCATTCTCAGCCATAAATGTTTCTCCTCTGACTCAGACAATTGCCCTGATGTAGGGATTGGACCCCTGCTTCAATTCCCCCTCCAGCCAAGGGCAGGTCCAGTCCTACTAACACTCCTGTTTTTCCCCCTGGTTCCTTTGTCCTACCGAGTTTTGCGTGGTTCTATATATTCTTTTCCACTGGTAAGGTCCTCCTGTCTGCTCTCAGCTGGTGTTCTGCATGCACTTCTGTGTCTGAAGGTGTACTCCTCATGTATCCGTGGAGAGAGACGTACTCCACATCCACCTACTCGTCTGCCATCTTGCTCTCCTCCTGATTTTATTGAATATTTTTAAGGATGTATTTTATTTAATGATCCCTCTACTAGAAAAATATTTTAAATACAGCAATGCAAATATAAATCAGAATGTCAATGGAAGGAAGCAGAGAGTGGTTTAGTTTCTCTAATTCATTTTGCAAAATATTACTCATCTGCTTCAGGATCATGTACTCAATAATATGCCAATAATGTGTATTATATGTTCAGACATTCATAGTTCAGTCTTGCTCAGTGTTATCTTGCTGCCAGCAAACAGGCAGATGGGCTCATCTACATCTGAAGACTCATTATAGTTACTCAAGGGACCTAGGGAAGAAAAGATGTTTCAGGTATGTTTAACTTTCACATATGCTTGTCTCTGGTACTAGAGCTAGTAAGGATGATATGTGGTGGTGAGGGATTGAGATTGGGATACTAGATAGTATGTAAAGTCAGATTGGCAAAGATATCAATATTATTGAATATTAGGCATCAAAAACATTACCATTATCCTGTTCATTGATGCAATGCAAACACAGTAATTGTAGAACTACACTAGAATTTAATGGATATATAAGAACAGAAAGTGAATACCAGCTTTTAAATAAAGATTATAAATACAATTGTTTTTTTTTTTTTTTTTAACACTGCTAAAGAACAAGAGAATTTACTAATGGACCCTACAAGATTCCAGGTTGCAGCCTCACGAGCAGCATTGACTAGAAAGACCAATGACCCACTGGGGACCTCCCTAGTCTTATACCTTAGCCACCTTGAGAAGCCCATGACACCTCAGTCAGTCCCTGTTGCCTAGAATCTCATGTTCATCTCATCAAGTCTGTTCAGTGTTTCTCAGGCAGTAAGAATGTGACACTAGGGGTGAGCCGAGGTGAAGGGAGGAACAGAGAAAGAAAAATGGAAAAAGTCTGGCCAGATACACATGCGATGTTTAGTTTTCACACCTGCTCATATTGTTGCCAGGATCAACGTTGCAGTAGTGATGCCAGGATCACAAGGTATTCTAAAGCCTTTTGAACACAGCAGAGGCAGAACTGCTATACGGGGAAGTTAGCCATAAGCCTCACTGCCTAACATGCTCAGCTGAATCAAATGAATATTTCTGAGTCAAAAGTGGCATGATTGAATATGTCATCTTGCAAAGAATCTAAAAATCTACGCTGAAAAAAAACAACTGCTTTCTGTGTTTTTAAGTGTGTATAGTGCACTTCGGCTAAAAAACAGAACTATAATACAGAATTGCCATTTTTAACAGATAACTGATTTCCATTTAGCATGTAACTTCCCCTCTAGGCTACTTGTATTTATTTGAAGAGGACAAGTAGCCCTGCAGGGATTACAGCGCAATGCAGAGGTTACAAGCCTGCAGAGATGACTAGGGTGGCGACGGAAGAAACTGGATGAGAGAATTGATGTAGTTAAGAAAAACTAATCCACAAGTATACTCATGTTTTAAAAATGCAGGGAAGACAGGTTCGGGGAGAAAGTGAATACACATATTTCATTTAATCCCTGTAACTCTTGTGCACTATTAGTTGATCAGTCATGTCTGACTCTTTGCAACCCTATTGTCTGTCCGTGGGATTCCCAAGGGAAGAATATTGGGGTGGGTTGCCATTCCCTTCTCCAGGGGATCTTCCCTACCCAGGTCTCCTGCATTGTAGGCAAATTCTTTACCATCTGAGCTATCTATAATTATGTTCATTATACAGGTATATAGAAACTATATACAATATGTACATATAGAAACTAAGAAGAAACATGGTGCTCAGTATCTAAAGTTAGAAGTGGCAGATCTCAGATCTAAATCTCAGCTATAGATTTAGGTCTTTAGAATATAAAGAATACTTAAACAATAATTACCGGGCTTCCCTGGTGGCTCCGATGGTAGAAAATATCTCTGCAATGTGGGAGACCTGGGTTCAATCCCTGGGTAGGGAAGATCCCTTGGAGAAGGAAATGGCAACCAGTATTGCTATTTGTGTCACTGCCAAATGGCACTCCAGTATTTTCTTGCCTGGGAAATCCCATAGAAAGAAGAGCCTGGTGGGCTGTCATCCAAGGGGTCACAAGAGTTGGATACAACTTAGTGACTAAACCACCACCAAACCAGAGTTAGAGGTGCTATTTCCTAGGGATGATATGGAGAAGAAGTAAACAGAGGGCAGATTCTTGAAGAGCTCCATTGAGACTGGAACAAAAACCAGCAAAGCACACTAAAAAGCATCATATGTGAAAGTTGCAGTTTTATTAAACTCAAGGGAAGAAAGGTAAGAACTTCCAGGAAGTGATAGGTAACACTGGCAAATATTGCACTGAGGTTAAATAACATAGGTTGCAAAAGGCTCACAGACATGTTTTTTATCTTTTTCTTTTTTTATAATTGAACCAAGTACTCTCTATATATCCTTCTTGTTTGCTGTGTTCCTCTCATTTTTGCAATAATTGTTTTGATTTTTCTAAAGTGGTCTGCATAACTAACTGTGAACAATTGTTTCACCAGTGATTAAATATATACTTCTATGAAAACAAGAGTTATGATATATACTACATTGTTTCATGTTTATGTGATAAGCACAAGACTTTAAAAACACAAATGAACAAACCCCTAGAATTAAATTCAAATTCTGTGTTTGAATATTTCTTTGAACATTAGATTGTGAAGTATAAATTTATTTGTGGGTATCATTTTTTCCTTATAGAGTATTAAATAATTAGACTTGATGTGAACTACTTCCCATAGAATAAAATTAAATACTTCATCCTTTCTTCTCTCTCAGTTTTTAAAGTGGAAAAATCAGTTAATATGTAAATATGAGAATATTCTATATGCTTTTAATATTAATGCATATATTAAAAAGTACTACAAAAGCCACTACAATATTGTAAAGTAATGAGCCTCCAACTAATAAAAATAAATGGAAAAAAATACTATAATAAGCTTTATTTCTAGGAAAGCTACTGAGATATCATACTGTATAATTTTCTTCTCATAATTTATAATTCACTCATTCATTCAATTAATTTCTCATTCAACATATTTTTACCATACACTGTTAGACTTGGTTAAGACAGAGATTAAACACACAGTTCTTATTCTGACAAGCCCCAGATCTAGGAAAAAAAAGAAAAGCATAGTCTTACTATCCTTATGATAACAGTTAGTAGAAAGTGCTCTAGAAGCACATAAAATGCAACTAATGTAAAGAGAAGACAACAAGAGTCAGGGAAAGTTTCTCAGAAGTGACAACTGGCAGGACTGTGAAGAACTAGTGTTAATCAGACAAAGGAGAGCATGCTAGGCAAGGTGCAAGTTGGATAGGGAGTCATGCCCAAAGGGATATGACATGAAAAATAGAGTGACTAAAATATAGAAAATAATCAATAAATGGAAATTTTGCTCTCCTGCATTTCCATAAGTTGTCTTATACCCATATTATATGTGTCCTAAAATACTTCCTTTACTCTGGAGATCAAGCTGAAAAAGTATTTCAAACATCAGATATTAAAGCATCATTGATTTTAAAAAGAAAAGCAAAACATAAACTTGATATTTAGCTTAAAATGTATATATTATAAAAGTAGACTGGCTATTTAGCATTGAGACATGTATTTATAGAATTGCTGCTGCTAAGTCGCTTCAGCTGTGTCCGACTCTGTGCGACCCCATGGACAGCAGCCCACCAGGCTCCTCTGTCCTCAGGATTCTCCAGACAAGAATACTGGTGTGGTTGCCATTTCCTTCTCCAATTTATAGAATTAATATTAACCAATATATAGCTTCTCATAAATTAAGGCATGCAACATTTTGGTTGTATTTGACCACTAATTTCTGATAAAATCCATGCATTTAAAACAGAATTTCAAAATATTTAATTGACTGAACTGTTACAAGTTCAGGATCCACAACTGACCTCTAGCCTTCACACTGCCATTTATAGTGATACATAGGAGATTGAAATAAAAATTTTAACAAAATAATAAAATTTAAAATGTACCTTTATGACATATGAGATTTTTAAAACCTAATCTTTATATATTTTAATTTTCTTTCTGCAAAACAATCATACTCATACCTATGCTATTTACCAATAATTTCCTGATTTACCCTTGAAAATAGTGAGGTAAAAGTTACTTGGTAATGTGCCTGAGGCAGTGGCCAGGTTTCCTTGCAATAGAAAATCCCCAGTGAAACAAGAAATGTATACCCAAATGGGAAAAAAAAAAAGTTACTTGGTAATCTGTAAGCTGTCTATAAACTTTTAATTGTCCTAAAATTACTCTTGCAGTTATTTAAAAAATATGCTCTTAATGGAATTATATATATTCTCTATTCACATCAGTCTCAGAGAATCTCTTGACTTTAATAAAGAAAATATTATATTTGTTAATCATAATGTAATGTTATACTCATTTTATACTGTGAAGTTTCAAGGAAATCCTAAAACTACTCTGATTTTCTTGGCTTAACACACACGCAGACACACATACACATCTAAATACACACACACACACACACACACATATATATATATTATTAGGAGTTGATCTAGGTTTTAAAAATATCTTTGTATAACAATCAACAAAAGTATACAATTTAAAAAAGATATCTCTATATATTCTCTCTGGTTTTACTGAGTTAAATATACTTCATATCAATAATATTCTACTTCATATTTAGCTTATTAAAATGCTTACTTCACATTCTTTTGATTCCCTATTTGATTTATTAGAAATTAGGAAAAATAAATACTATATATTAATATTTTTCTAAACAATATGTTAATATAGCATGGCATAAATACTATAGATCTAACTGAAAGCTAAATTTCAGTACACAGTACCAAACTTTTAAATATATATGTTTATATTAGCATACATATATATAATTATTTAACACAATTAAAGTTAATAAAATGTATCATCACATTGCAGGTATGAATGAGGTCTTGGGCAAAAGAGTGAAATGAAGGAAACAGTACTGCTAAAGATGCAATCAATTCTTATCTCAGAAGAAGCATTTTTCCAAATGCACTTGGGTGATAAGTTGTGTTTGTTTCTGCATAAAAGTCAAGGTAATTTTACCACATCAGTTATAAAACAACTAATGATTTTATCCTCCTAGACTGAATGAAAAGGTGTTAGTTGTTCAGTTGTGCCTGACACTTTGTGACCCCATAGACTGTAGACCGCCAGGTTCATCTGTCCATGGAATTCTCCAGGTAAGAATACTGTGGTGGGTAGATATTCCTTTCTCCAGGGGATCTTCCTGACTCTGGGATTAAACTCAGGTTTCCTGGATTGCAGGTAAATTCTTTACCATCTGAACTACCAGGGAAGACCCTAGACTGAATAGTAAGACCTCTCCTATGAACTTAAACATGATTGTTTATTGTGTTTTCCCAACCTGCTACCAAAGTTCCTGCTCACTTAGCTACATTTAAGCACATATATTTTTTCTCTTTATGAGCAGAACGTATTTTTGGACCCTTCATCCCTGAAAAAACTGTAAAGTCTGTGCATGCCTCTTGCTACCTTTGAAGCTGTTCTGGAACAGGTGTTATTTTAAATGATACATTTAATTATATTTAATTTGAAAAACATGCTTGAGCACACAACATGTATCATATTGATATCATCTTAGCATGTTATATAAAATCAAGTATGAAGCTGAAAATACTTTTTACTGGTAAAGTTACAAGAATATTACAATGATTAACTGTTACTACCTCTCCTTCCCTAAACCTGGAGCTTCTCCCTATGATAACTGACTGAAACTATTTAAGTCCAGCTAATATTGCAGAAAACCAGAAATGGATCCTCACAATGAGCATGCACTGACCCATTACATAACCATATGTCCAAAACTGTCCTCAATAAATGCTGATGGTATAGTGACAAAAGTTCAGTTTAGGAAAAACAATTATAATTGTTATGATGACAACTGCCTGGAGGTAGAAAGGCAATATTATACTATCCAGGGAGATGACTTTCTGACGTTGTTTCAGTCCTAGAGTCTATTTAAGAGGAGCAGGAAGAGTATTAGATTGACATTTCTTTAAGCAACTTCAATGCTATTTATTTTGGAAAAGTTTTAGAAAAATCTGACCTGAGGCTAACACAGGATTATACTGTGTTAAGCCCCTGCAGGGTAGTTATTTAATATGCTCAGCTGTTGGGGAGAAGTGTGTTTTAGTATTTGGCCAAACCGGGGTTCTGTGTGATGTACCATTATCTTGTGACTGCTAATTAGCTGAATAAGGGCATATGTTCAGCAGACAGGGCTGTCTGTCTCTTTGGACTTGCTTTCTGTAGTCTTCACTATCACAGATTCATAAAACATCTTAAGCAAATATTTGATTAAAATTGTCAATGTATGTGGCAATAAACTAACATGAACCCCAAAGTGCACATATTATCAAGAACTATAATAAAAATATTGTAAACAAAATACAGGAGAAATAAAACTATCCTTCATTTTAAGAATGGATGATAGAAGCAAGTTGGTGATTTTTACTTATTAAATATAGAATATGCCCAGTACAGTTACTTAAACAATCATTCTGCATTTTAACCAGGTGCTTAAAAACTAGAGATAGTAATATTGTTGTCTATCTATTTTCCAGTGTACTTTTTACATTTTTGTATGTCTGTATAAAGTCTATTAAGGTTAGAAAAGAGTATTCATTTTGTGTTATCTTTGAAAGAAACAGTATCAAATACTTAACCAATGTCTTCTTATTACTCACTTACTTTTCATACCCTGATTACCAATACACCATAAATTCAGGGCAAGTCATTTTGATGAGACTACATTTTTCTTACAGTTACTTAATAAAGTCACACATTATGTTATGACTATAGTTGAGAAGGATGAAGGAGAAAAAAAAGAACTCCACAAGTGAGAGGATTACTGGAATCAGAAAAATAGATTATAGGTTGTTTTTGCTTTTAAATCTGTCATCAAATTCCATAATAACTTACAAAGATTTCTGTATGCACTCTCTGCAAATGGATTCATTCATATGTGATTTGTAATAGCTTTCTTCTCAAATATGTATTTAAATATATGAAAATAATTAGGAATATGCTCTGGCACAATTAACAAGATATGGCACTACTTTCTAAGTCCAAATATAATTGCTCTAAAATAAAAAGCAACTTTTTTCCTCTCATATATTGCACAATATTTGAGTGAACAGAGCTTCACTGGCACACAGAGGAATGATTCTTTTAACTCTACTGTATTTTAATTACTAATATAAAATTCCTATTCTAATTTATCTGATTTTCCATTTTACTATTAGTATTAAAATGTAGATCTAAACCAGGTGTTGTTCTTTAAACAAATGTATAACACAAAATGCTGAATAAAATCCATTCAAATAAATTATTTTAGAACCAAAATTTAAAGTACATTTAACTTAAAGTTCAATTTTCATACATGTAAAGTGGGACCAGGTTGGTGAAAAACTATGTGTTACTTTTCAAATTAAAATTTGAATAAACCTCTACTAACAAATGATTTTGGCCTTTCATACAGTTCATGAGTATAAATGAACATGAACTTGGGCAGACTCCAGGAAATGGTGAGAGACAGGGAGGCCTGGCGTGCTGTAGGCCATGGGGGTCACAGAGTCAGACACGACTGGGTGACTGAACAATAACACATGATTTAAAGAAACTAATATGGGGCATATTCCATCAAATTATTGCAATTATCATTTGTGATCACTTAGTTCTAGAAATTTATTCCCTTAAATAAGCCTGTGATGTTCCATAGAAGCAAATGGAAATTTGCAAGGGCAGAGCAAGAGGTCAATAGTAAAAATATTCTTACTTTTATATAATATATATGAGCTATCTATATGCATATATAATACCAAAAGAGGTAGGCATACAAAAAACCCCAGAAAAGTGTACTCCATTTAAATTAAACATAGCCTAAAACTGATGATGCATAATACACAGTAATTTGTGGCCCAGTTTAAAATATCAATCAACTTTAGTAGATGAGAATTTTGAGGAATTTTGACCGGGATTTACAGATAGAATTATAAAGTGGCCAATAATCTAGGAGAGAGATTACACAAAGTAAGATTTTTGTTTTTTTACAATACTACTGACTTGATTTTGGAGAAATAGTCAACTCAGTTTCTTCATTTTTGAAGTAGAAATAACAGTGCCTATCATACGAGTCTTTGTGGTTAAAAGAGGTAATACACATATAGTCTTTTCCAAAACAACTGGCAATAACACGCCAGACATATTGGTGTGTGTAGAAAAAAAAGAGCAAAAACTTAGGGTTGAAACATTTGCCTTATATTATTAAGTCTATTATTAAATGTTAAGTATTGAACAGAACTCTACCTAGTCAGGTTATACTTTATCAGGTAGTAGCAAATGAAGTACAATTTTAAATAATGCTGACGTAGGCTAGAATATGCTAGAATTTCATAGGGAAAAGAATCCTAATACAAAGAAGGTTGCAGAATTGTGTTTCACATCCAGTATATTGAAATCTATTAGTTTCAACCAATAAGCAGCACTGTTGTATACATTTATATGTTTTTAATATTTAAAAATGAAATTTAAAAAGAGAATATTAACCTGCCTATTCCTCCCCATGGCTTTTCTTCCCACTCACAGACAGTTATTCTTCTTTGATATGAAAGGCGGGTGTTAAAAGGAGAAAAATAAAATGAGAGCAAACTCACTCACATGTTATGTGCTAATGGTAGATGACATGCAATAGTTTTAAAAAACTCGGAGATAGTACATTATCAATTACTTGAAAATTAAATTTAGTAGGTAATATATCTATGCAAAAATGAATGGTTACACACACACACACACACACACACACATTATTTATACAGTTTTTTCTTTTTACTAAATAATTTATACAACATTTAGTTTATCCTGGTCTCTTATCTTACTACACCTTTGTTTCTGAGAAGTTTGATGGTTTATCTTAATTATTAACAATTCTGACAGAAGACTAAAGAACTAGCACAAATGTCTGTTGATATTTTAAAGACAGTAAACAAGGTTTATCAAAAATTTAGAAGGAAGATTAAAAAATCAAATGAACTTGTAATTTGTTATATTTCATTCCAATATATTTTTCTATTTTTATTTCAATCATTTTTTCTGTTTTATTCCAATATTTTCTGCTTTAATACAGTTGACCTCATACATTACTCATTTACTTTATCTGTATCTAGCAATCAACTATGTATAAGGAGTTATATATTCACTTGCTGCATAGTTTTTCCTATTACTTTCATTTAACCTCATAATATAAGCATACACAAGGCTATTAATATCTTTGCTTACATCATTAAATATAGCAATATAGTATTTTATTATGAAAATAAACATAACCATTTTCAATTATTATATACTGAAAATATTTCCAGGTTTCACTAAGGAAGCTCTTAAATTGTGTTTTTAGGGTCATCACAAATCCATGTGTAATACTGAGTGGGATGAGTTAGGGTTTTCTTATTAGAGAAGGTACTTCTCAAGGGGCTGAATTTCTAAATTACATATAGATCCTCCTAAATGAAAAAAATAAAAAACAGGATTACTGTTAGATGCTATCTGGGGAAGGAGTAGTTTTTTCTTCTTTGTAGAAAGGCAAAAACTTTTAAGGCAAAAAAGCAAACCAATGAGGTACAGAAACTCAAAAGAGAATGCTTGGATTTCCTGATCAATTACCTCTATTCAAAGCTTCTACCATTTTATTTAATGGCACACAAATAATATACTGAAATCAAATTTATTTCAAAATATGTTAGAGAACTTAAAATTATTTGCATATACTACTAGATCCTTATGAGGATATCATTTATTCAAATCACAATATAGCATTCTTAATAAAAGAAGAAAAAACTAATGCTTTTTAACTGTGATCTATACATTTTACATATAATTTTAAACAAAATTTAAATATAGTTTCTTAAGCCAATCTTAAATCCACTAATGCCAACATGTTAAGGTAAAACATTTATAAAAATGACCAGATATATATTTTCTGTAGATAAAATGCTGTTATTTTTGAAATACCTTCTTTCTCATGGAATTTCCCCTTTTATTTCCATCAGATGGTTTAATCATGTACTGAGTGCCATGGGGAAGAGGTAGGACATGTTCAAGAAAATTAGTTTCCTAGTAGTCTCTGGATTGGTGTTTCCCTAAACTTCAACCTATAAAGGAGAATATGTTTGGTGTGTGCAGCATCGTATAGGGAGTACATCAGATAGGAAAACTTAAGAATAAAGAATTTCTTTGTGACTATGAAAAGATTTCTTAGCATCAGGTGATAAGAAAGTTTAAAAGAATTTTATGAAGAATAGTGAAAGGAGATGGGGAGAGAAGGGCCCCAAGTTATGCTTTCTAGGAAAATGCCTAAATAGGTAGTCATGAAGAAATCCTTCCTCAGAGAAGCTGTGGGAGTTGAGCGCAAGACCCAGAGTTGATGGATTCTTTGTGTAGGAATACAGGACCTCTGAGAATTTGCCAGAACTTAATATGATTCAGAACAACACCAAAGCACAACATGAAAAAAAAAACAGTATAATCAACACAGGACAAAAAAAAAAAAATGAAACAGTGAAAGGCGAGGGGAGAGGAAAGGAAAACAATAAACTCAAATTGAGTGGAGTCACAGGGGTTAAGCTTAAATCATTTGCTGAGATTTCTAGAAGTCAAGGCAGAGAAAATGGCTTGTTAAAGTACTAGGAAGAAAACAAACAAAAAAATTAGCTGATATGTATGAAATACTGTAATCACATTTAGTGTAAATAATTCACATGTATTAAATTATTCAATAATCATAAATAATTCCTTTTTGCATATGAGGAAGTTAAGGTTCAAAGAATTTGAATGATTGGCTCAAAAGACCATACTCTCAGTCACATAGAGGTCTTCAAGAAAACAGCCAATGAGAACCAACAGAATATAACTCTGTGTGTGTGAGTGTGTGTGTATGTGTGTGAGTGTGTGTGTATTAGATATTAGAGAGCAAGAGGGAGAGGAAGGGAAAGGAAGAATGAGGAGAGGCAGGAGAAGGGGAGGGAGACGGAGAGAGAGAGAGAGAGATTGATTTACCTTAAAGAATTGGTTCACACTATTAAAGAAGATGGCAGGCCTGAAATCTGCCGGGCAAGCCGGCAAACTGGAGTCTCAGGGAAGAGGTGATGTTGCTTGAGTTCCAAAGTAGCCTAAAGGCAGAATATGCTCTTCCTTAGGAGACTTTAGTCTTTTCTGATTGGATGAGGACTACTAACATTATACAGACTAAGCTGGTTTCCTCAGAGTCTACTGCTATTAATGTTACTGCTGTTCATTTGCTAAGTCTTGTCTGACTCTTTGAGACCTCATGGGCTTGTAATCTGCCAAGCTCCTCTGTCCATGGGAATTCCCAGGCAAGGACACTGGGTTGCCATTTCCTCTCCAGGGGATCTTTCCTGACCCAAGGATTGAACCTCTCTCTCCTGCACAGGCAGGTATATTCTTTACTGCTGAGCCACCAGGGAAGTCTGCTATTAATGTTAATCTCATCTAAAAACACTTTCATATTAACATCCAGGATAGTGAAAAATGAAGTGTCTCGCTACTGTGGCTTAGTCAAGCTAACATATAAAATTAACCATCACATATGGTTAATATGATTGTAAAGCCCATAGAACTTCTAGTGTCCCACGCTATAAAATATCATTTTACTATATTTCCAAAAGCAGGTGCAAACCATTCACCAATATAATGAGGCAGGATTAAATAGGTTAATTTCTCAGATGAGTGATTCGCACACACATACACGTATTCAGTGGAATGTATCTGCATTCAGTAGAAGAGACGTAGAGCAAATTTGGTAAGGACACAGTTACTGGATTCAGACAGCTCTTGATTTCAAATTCAGGCTCTACCACATTCTAAGTGAGTGTAAGCAACTTGTTAACTTCCCTAAACCTCAGTTTCTTCATCTGTAAAATGGAACATAATACCTAATTTATGGAATTGTTGTAGGAGTAAAAATAGTGATCATCAGGCTCTTAATATAGATCTATAACAATAAATACAAGTTGTTTTAACAACAGCAATTCTGATTTGATAATGATGGTGATGATAGTTAACAGAATAACAGGGAGGTTTTACCTCTGAAGCAGTTGGGCAAACACATAACTTGTCTTGATGTTCTATTAGTTATAAGAGAAAACCAGCCAAGTAATAATGCTTTTAATAAGCAGGAGAAAAATAAGGAAAAACAAAGGAAACAGAAGGATCAAACCAACAAAACAGTGTTGAAGAGCTATCAATTCACTAGTCCATGGCTTATTGTCAACTCATTACCCATTTTTAACCTGTTTCCGGAATAATGAAAACAAAATTTTACAGCTGCTAATTTTTCATAAAGCCAAACTTTTCAACTAGAGGATACTATTTTGAGATTATATCCTTCCTACATTTTTGATGTTAACAATATTCATACCTTTTAAAATAATGATAGCATTTAGTAAGGTTTTTTCTTTTCCTTTTTTCTATGACTGTAGGTGACAAAATAAAAAAAACTGATAGAGTTACTTCAGACACACTATCTTCTTAATTTTAATATTTTGTGATTTTACAAGCCTGGAAACCATGGTCCTACGGTACATTAGTGGAGTTTTAGGTAAGAAGATTCTGAGATGTGTGATTGCACAAAGTGAAATAATCAGAAGGCAATGGCACCCCACTCCAGTACTCTTGCCTGGACAATCCCACGGATGGAGGAGCCTGGTAGGCTGTAGTCCATGGGGTCACGGAGAGTTGGATACGACTGAGCGACTTCACTTTCACTTTTCACTTTCATGCATTGGAGAAGAAAATGGCAACCCACTCCAGTGTTCTTGCCTGGAGAATCCCAGGGACGGGGGAGCCTGGTGGGCTGCCGTCTATGGGGTTGCACAGAGTTGGACATGACTGAAGTGACTTAGCTGCAGCAGCAGATATTCCTGCCATGGTAAAGAATACCAATTATTGGAAGGAATATCTATGCATATTATAATGAAAAAATAATCACTAGCATACACATAAAATTCATCATGACTAAACATACTCTGTGTTATATAACTAAATGCAAAGGGAGGAGCCAAGATGGCGGAGGAATAGGACGGGGAAACCACTTTCTCCCCTACAAATTCATTGAAAGAACATTTGAACGCTGAGCAAACTTCACAAAACAACTTCTGACCGCTAGCAGAAGACATCAGGCGCCCAGAAAAGCAGCCCGTCGTCTTCGAAAGGAGGTAGGACAAAATATAAAAGATAAAAAGAGAGACAAAAGAGCTAGGGACGGAGACCCTTCCCGGGAAGGGAGTCTTAATAGAGGAAGTTTCCAAACACCAGGAAACCCTCACACTGGCGGGTCTGGGGGATGTTTTTGAATCTCGGAGGGCAACCTAACTGGGAGGAAAAATAAATAAAACCCACAGATTACATGCCTAAAAGCAACTCCCAGCAGAAAAGTACCCCAGACGCCCGCATCCGCCACCAGCAAGTGGGTGTGGAACGGAGAGGAGTGGGCGGCATTGCTTAGGGTAAGGACCCGACCTGAGTGCCCTGAGGGCTATCGGAGGGAGCTAACGTGAGATAGCAATGTAAACTGTGGGATAGCAAGAGAGAGAGAGAGAGAGAAAATTAACTGGCCCGAACACACTGCTGGCCCTTCGCAGAACAAAGGAAGGACTGAGCAAGTCCAGAGAAGAGCTAGCCGGCGGCAGACCGGCCCATCCCCCGCTGGAGGCAGGAGGCAGGGGGGAGGGAAAAGGGGCAAATTCGGCCCCAGAGACGGCACCCCTACCAAACTGCAAACAGGCTCCCAGCTTCTAACCAAAGACTTCCTGAGATTCTGGATGGTCGACATTTGCCAGGAGAGTTGCGGCTAGAGGCCAGCTCCTGAGAACAGACACAAGACGCATGCACCCGACTGGCGCGCGTGGAAACAGGCTGGGACCACAGAGGTGATAAGGTGCACCGCAGCTGAGGAGAGTGCGCCCGTCAAGCTTCTGGCAGCCTGAGCTGCTCAGGCTGGGGAAGGCACAAAACGCAGGCCCAACCGAGTCCGTGCTTTTGTGGAATACCCGAAAACTGGAACCGTATGCAAGGCAGGGCCCGCTCCATATAGGGCAGCCGGGAGCCTGAGCACTGTAGACAGGGAAAGCACACACCCGTGAGTGGGGGCAAACCCAGTGTGGCCGGAACACTGCGAGTGCTCCCCACACAGGCCAGTGACATTTGTCTGCAGCGCCCCGCCCTCCCCGCAGCGTGACTGAACAAGTGAACCTGAACAAGAGACCACCTTCGCCTGCCTGTGTCAGGGCGGAAATTAGACGCTGAAGAGACCGGCAACCAGAAGCCAAATAAACAAAGGGAACCGCTTCAGAACTGACCAGTGCAACAGA
Source organism: Odocoileus virginianus (assembly GCF_023699985.2). Taxonomy (NCBI): domain Eukaryota; kingdom Metazoa; phylum Chordata; class Mammalia; order Artiodactyla; family Cervidae; genus Odocoileus; species Odocoileus virginianus. The sequence continues at coordinate 77,250,166 of NC_069674.1, forward strand.
TTAAAATCCCTATAGGTAACTCCGACTACACCAGAAGGGGCCTATAGATATCGAGAACTGTAAGCTGGAATGAGGAGCTATCTGAAACTGAACTGAACCCACACTGCCCGCAACAGCTCCAAAGAAATTCCTAGATATATTTTAATTTTTTTCTTTTAATTAAAAATTTTTTTCTTTTTTTTTAAAATTTCTTCTCTTTTATTTTCTTTTAAAATTTCCTATTACTCCTCCATTACTCCTTAACTTTCATTTTCATATATTTTTACTATTTTTTTAATTAGAAAAAAATTTTTTTCTTTATTTTTTTCTCTTATTTTCTTTTAAAGTCCTCTATTACTCCTGTATTACTCCTTAATTTTCATTTTACTCTAACCTAGCCAAAAAAAAAAAAAAAAAAAAGAAGAGGCCCTATTTTTAAACCGAACTTCATATATATTTCTAAAATTTTTTGTGTTTTTGTTTCTAATATTGTATTTTTAAGAGTCTAACCTTTACTCAAGATTTTTAATCTTTGTTTTTCAGTATTTGATATAAATTTTGGACATTTAAGAATCCAATATTTAGTACCCATTTTTACTCAGGAGAGTGTTGATTACTCTCTCCCACTTTTGACTCTCCATTTTCTACCTCAGAACACCTCTATTTCCTCCCTCCCCCTTCTCTTCCCAATCCAATTCTGTGAATCTCTGTGGGTATCTGGGCTATGGAGAACACTTTGGGAACAGACAACTGCGTAGATCTGTCTCTCTCTTGAGTCCCCCTTTTTCTCCTGCTCATCTCTATCTCCCTCCTCCCACTCCTTTTCTTCATGTAACTCTGTGAACCTCTCTGGGTGTCCCTCACGGTGGAGAATCTTTTAACCATTAACCTAGAAGTTTTATTATCAGTGCTGTATAGTTGGAGAAGTCTTGAGACTATTGGAAGAATAAAACTGAAATCCAGAGGCAGGAGACTTAAGCTCAAAACCTGAGAACACCAGAAAACTCCTGACTACATGGAACATTAAGTAATAAGAGACCATCCAAAAGTCTCCACACCTACACTGAAACCAGCCACCACCCAAGAGCCAATAAGTTCCAGAGCAAGACATACCATGCAAACCTCCAGCAAAGCAGGAACATAGCCATGAGTGTCAATATACAGGCTGCCCAAAGTCACACCTAACACATAAACCCATCTCAAAACTCATCACTGGGCACTCCATTGCACTCCAGAGAGAAGAAATCCAGTTACACACACCAGAACACCAACGCAAGTTTCCTTAACCAGGAAACCTTGACAAGCCGATTGTCCAACCCCACCCACTGGGTGAAACCTCCACAATAAAAAGGAACCACAGACCACCAGAATACATAAGGCCCACTCCAGATACAGCAATCTAAACAAGATGAAAAGGCACAGAAATACCCAACAGGTAAAGGAACATGAAAAATGCCCACAAAGTCAAACAAAAGAGGAGGAGATAGGGAATCTACCTGAAAAAGAATTTAGAATAATGATAATAAAAATGATCCAAAATCTTGAAAGCAAAATGGGAGTTACAGATAAATAGCCTGGAGACAAACATTGAGAAGATGCAAGAAATGTTTAATAAGGACCTAGAAGAAATTAAAAAGAGTCAATTAAAAATGAATAATGCAATAAATGAGATGAAAAACACTCTGGAGGGAATCAACAGTAGAATAACAGAGACAGAAGATAGGATAAGTGAGGTAGAAGATAAAATGGTGAAAATAAATGAAGCAGAGAGGAAAAAAGAAAAAAGAATCAAAAGAAATGAGGACAACCTCAGGGAATTCTGGGACAATGTGAAATGCCCCAACATTCGAATCATAGGAGTCCCAGAAGAAGAAGACAAAAAGAAAGGCCATGAGAAAATACTCAAGGAGATAATAGCTGAAAACTTCCCTAAAATGGGGAAGGAAATAGTTACACAGGTCCAAGAAACCCAGAGAGTCCCAAACAGGATAAATCCCCAAGGCGAAACACCCCAAGACATATATTAATCAAATGAACAAAGATCAAACACAAAGAACAAATATTAAAAGCAGCAAGGGAGAAACAACAAATAACACACAAGGGGATTCCCATAAGGATAACAGCTGATCTGTCAATAGAAACCCTTCAGGCCAGAAGGGAATGGCAGGACATACTTCAAGTAATGAAAGAGAATAACCTACAACCTAGATTACTGTATCCAGCAAGGATCTCATTCAGATATGGAGGAGAATTCAAAAGCTTTTCAGACAAGCAAATGCTGAGAGAATTCAGCACCACCAAACCAGCTCTTCAACAAATGCTAAAGATCTTCTCTAGACAGGAAACACAGAAAGGTTGTATGAATGTCAACCCAAAACAACAAACCAAATGGCAACAGGACGGTTCCTATCAATAATTACCTTAAATGTAAATGGGTTGAATGCCCCAACCAAAAGACAAAGACTGGCTGAATGGATACAAAAACAAGACCCCTATATATGCTGTCTACAAGAGACCCACCTCAAAGCAAGGGACACATACAGACTGAAAGTGAAGTCCTGGAAAAAAATATTTCATGCAAACACAGACCAAAAGAAAGCAGGAGTTGCAATAATTATATAAGATAAAATAGACTTTCAAATAAAGGCTGTGAAAAGAGACAAAGAAGGACACTACATAATGATCAAAGGATCAATCCAAGAAGAAGATATAACAATTATAAATATATATGCACCCAACAAAGGAGCACCGCAATATGTAAGGCAAACGCTAACGAGTATGAAAGAGGAAATTAATAGTAACACAATAATAGTGGGAGACTTTAATACCCCACTCACAACTATGGATAGATCAACTAAACAGAAAATTAACAAGGAAACACAAACTTTAAATGACACAATGGACCAGCTAGACCTAATTGATATCTATAGGACATTTCACCCCAAAACAATCAACTTCACCTTTTTCTCAAGTGCACACGGAACCTTCTCCAGAATAGATCACATCCTGGGCCATAATTCTAGCCTCGGGAAATTAAAAAAAATTGAAATCATTCCAGTCATATTTTCTGATCACAGTGCAGTAAGATTAGATCTCAATTACAGGAAAAAAATTATTAAAAATTCAAACATATGGAGGCTAAATAACACACTTCTGAAAAACCAACAAATCATAGAAGAAATAAAAAAGAAATCAAAATATGCATAGAAATGAATGAAAATGAAAACACAACAACCCAAAACTTATGGGACACTGTAAAAGCAGTGCTAAGGGGAAGGTTCATAGCATTACAGGCTTACCTCAAGAAACAAGAAAAAAGTCAAGTAAATAACCTAACTCTACACCTAAAGCAACTAGAGAAGGAAGAAATGAAGAACCCCAGGGTTAGTAGAAGGAAAGAAATCTTAAAAATTAGGGCAGAAATAAATGCAAGAGAAACTAAAGAGACCATGGCAAAAATCAACAAAGCTAAAAGCTGGTTTTTTGAAAAAATAAACAAAATTGACAAACCATTAGCAAGACTCATTAAGGAACAAAGGGAGAAGAACCAAATTAACAAAATTAGAAATGAAAATGGAGAGATCACAACAGACAACACTGAAATACAAAGGATCATAAGATACTACTACCAACAGCTCTATGCCAATAAAATGGACAACTTGGAAGAAATGGACAAATTCTTAGAAAAGTATAACTTTCCAAAACTGAACCAGGAAGAAATAGAAGATCTTAACAGACCCATCACAAGCAAGGAAATTGAAACTGTAATCAGAAATCTTCCAGCAAACAAAAGCCCAGGACCAGATGGCTTCACAGCTGAATTCTACCAAAAATTTAGAGAAGAGCTAACACCCATCTTACTCAAACTCTTCCAGAAAATTGCAGAAGAAGGCAAACTTCCAAACTCATTCTATGAGGCCACCATCACCCTAATTCCAAAACCAGACAAAGATGCCACAAAAAAAGAAAACTACAGGCCAATATCACTGATGAACATAGATGCAAAAATCCTTAACAAAATTCTAACAAACAGAATCCAACAACATATTAAGAAAATCATATATCATGTCCAAGAGGGCTTTATCCCAGGAATGCAAGCATTCTTTAATATCTGCAAATCAATCAATGTAATACACCACATTAACAAATTGCAAGATAAAAACCATATGATTATCTCAATAGATGCAGAAAAAGCCTTTGACAAAATTCAACATCCATTTATAATAAAAACTCTCCAGAAAGCAGGAATAGAAGAAACATACCTCAAATTAATAAAAGCTATATATGACAAACCCACAGCAAGAATTACCCTCAATGGTCAAAAATTGAAAGCATTTCCCCTAAAGTCAGGAACAAGACAAGGGTGTCCACTCTCACCACTACTATTCAACATAGTTTTGGAAGTTTTGGCCACAGCAATCAGAGCAGAAAAAGAAATAAAAGGAATCCAGATAGGAAAAGAAGAAGTGAAACTCTCTCTGTTTGCAGATGACATGATCCTCTACAAAGAAAACCCTAAAGACTCTACCAGAAAATTACTAGAGCTAATCAATGAATATAGTAAAGTTGCAGGATATAAAATCAACACACAGAAATCCCTTGCATTCCTATACACTAACAATGAGAAAACAGAAACAGAAATTAAGGAAACAATACCACACTGATGAAAGAAATCAAAGAGGACACAAACAGATGGAGAAATATACCATGTTCATGGATTGGAAGAATCAATATTGTCAAAATGGCTATACTACCCAAAGCAATCTATAGAGTCAATGCAATCCCTATCAAGCTACCAACGGTATTTTTCACAGAACTAGATCAAATAATTTCACAATTTGTATGGAAATACAAAAAACCTTGAATAGCCAAAGTAATCTTGAGAAAGAAGAATGGGACTGGAGGAATCAACCTGCCTGACTTCAGACTATACTACAAAGCCACAGTCATCAAGACAGTATGGTACTGGCACAAAGACAGAAATATAGATCAATGGAACAGAATAGAAAGCCCAGAGATAAATCCACGAACCTATGGACACCTTATCTTCAACAAAGGAGGCAAGGATATACAATGGAAAAAAGACAGCCTCTTTAACAAGTGGTGCTGGGAAAACTGGTCAAACACTTGTAAAAGAATGAAACTAGAACACCTTCTAACACCATACACAAAAATAAACTCAAAATGGATTAAAGATCTAAATGTAAGACCAGAAACTATAAAACTCCTAGAGGAGAGCATAGGCAAAACACTCTCTGACATAAATCACAGCAAGATCCTCTATGACCCACCTCCCAGAATATTGGAAATAAAAGCAAAAATAAACAAATGGGACCTAATGAAACTTAAAAGCTTTTGCACAACAAAGGAAACTATAAGCAAGGTGAAAAGACAGTCCTCAGATTGGGAGAAAGTAATAGCAAACGAAGCAACAGACAAAGGATTAATCTCAAAAATATACAAGCAGCTCCTGCAGCTCAACTCCAGAAAAATAAATGACCCAATCAAAAAATGGGCCAAAGAACTAAACAGACATTTCTCCAAGGAAGACATACAGATGGCTAACAAACACATGAAAAGATACTCAGTGTCACTCATTATCAGAGAAATGCAAATCAAAACCACAACGAGGTACCATTACACGCCAGTCAGGATGGCTGCTATCCAAAAGTCTACAAGCAATAAATGCTGGAGAGGGTGTGGAGAAAAGGGAACCCTCTTATACTGTTGGTGGGAATGCAAACTAGTACAGCCGCTATGGAGAACAGTGTGGAGATTCCTTAAAAAACTGGAAATAGAACTGCCATATGACCCAGCAATCCCACTTCTGGGCATACACACCAAGGAATCCAGATCTGAAAGAGACACGTGCACCCAAATGTTCATCACAGCACTGTTTATAATAGCCAGGACATGGAAGCAACCTAGATGCCCATCAGCAGACGAATAGATAAGGAAGCTGTGGTACATATACACCATGGAATATTACTCAGCCATTAAAAAGAATTCATTTGAATCAGTTCTAATGAGATGGATGAAACTGGAGCCCATTATACAGAGTGAAGTAAGCCAGAAAGATAAAGACCAATGCAGTATACTAATGCATATATATGGAATTTAGAAAGATGGTAACAATAACCCCATATGCAAAACAGAAAAAGAGACACAGATGTAAAGAATAGACTTTTGGACTCTGTGGGAGACGGGGAGGGTGGGATGTTTCGAGAGAACAGCATCAAAACATGTATATTATCAAGAGTAAAACAGATCACCAGCCCAGGTTGGATGCATGAGACAAGTGCTCGGGCCTGGTGCACTGGGAAGACCCAGAGGGATTGGGTGGGGAGGGAGGTGGGAGGGGGGATCGGGATGGGAAATACATGTAAATCCATGGCTGATTCATGTCAATATATGGCAAAAACCACTACAATATTGTAAAGTAATTAGCCTCCAACTAATAAAAACAAATGGAAAAAAAAAAAAACTAAATGAAGATAGGTGTGTCTGATTTAAAAACAAATAAGATCAAGCCTGTTTATCTCTCGATAAGATGCACACTCAAAATAAAATGCATGGAAAGAATGGGACAGAAAAAAATCTGCATCAAGCATCAAATGAACAAACGCCTGTGATGCTATAACAATAGAGACCTTAACAATAATCTCATTATATACCAGTGCCAAGAGAAAGCTTTTCATGAAGAAATAACAATTTTGAATTTACATGCAACAAATAACAGAGACTCAAAACACACACAGCAAAACCTTAAAATATTAAGGCACGTGAAATGATGCTCAAGATTGTTATTTAAAAGAGAAATGAAAATAAAAACAATGATTTACCAATCATTTACTAATGAGATATCATCTCACATCTTTCAGAATATCGATCATCAAAAAATTTACAACTGCTGGTAAGGATATGGAGAAAAGGGAATTCTTAGATGGTATTGGCGGGAATGTAAATTGGTGCAAACACTATGGAAACACTACGGTGGTTCTTCAAAAAACTAAAAATAGAATCACCATTACAATTCAGCAATTCCATTCCTGGGTATATATCTGAAGACAAATGAAAAAAACAATTCGAAAAAGTATATGTATCACAATGTTCATAGCAGCTCCGTTTACAATGGCCAAGGTACAGAAACAAGCCAAGTATCCATCAACAGACAAACGGACAAAGATGTGGTATATATGTACAATGGAATATTACTCAGTCATAAAAGGAATGAGATTCTACCATTTTCAGCAACATCAATGGACCTAGAGAATATTATGCTGAGTTAAATAAGTTAGTCAGAGAGAGACAAATACTGTTTATCACTTTTATGTGAAATCAAAAAGTAAAACATGTATATAGCAAAACAGAAGTAGAGTCACAGATATAGCAAACAAACTAGTGGTTACAGGGTGGGGAAAGGAGGGAAGAGCAAGATAGGGCAATGGGATTAAGAGATAACAAATCACCATGTATAAAAATAGATAAGCAACAAGGATATATTGTGCAGTACAGATGATTATCATATTAATAGCTATTATTTTGTAATAACTTTCAATGGAGAATATATAAAAATATTGAAATTACTGCTATGCATGCCTGAACTAAGATAATGTTGTAAGTCAATGGTATATTGGCTTACAATAAAAAAAGGAGAAAAGATGGGAAAATTCACAGTCATGGGGTAGAAATTTTAACTATCTTCTTAGCTGCTGATTGCTCAAGCTGACCAAAAAATTAGTAAAACTGAACAAGAGTGATCTGATGATGAGATGCATGATCCATAGTCAAAAATAAGAAAATTAATAATTTTTAAAAGCAGATTGGTTATTTTTAAAAAGTGACTAGCTGTCAAGATACAAGGCAAATATCAGTAAACAGCAAGCAACCAACATCATGCAAATGATGTCATTTGTCCACAATACAATAAAATCCAACATTAATAAAACTCATGAGTCCATATATAAGTAATTTATAACAGACATACATACACACACACATATACATAGGATTTACCTCAATAGATATGTAACATTTTATTCTATGTGTGACTCATATTTGAAGGTATAGCAAAATTCTAATATTTAATTTTAGTAGTGTTCCTTACATTATATAAATTTGAAACTTTTACTAGAGGATACTATCATTTTATATATTAAAAGAGAGGGGAAGGAAAGAAATAAAAAACGATCTAATTCTTTTAAAAGGAGGTAAGAAAAACGACCCCCTAAAAGTATATATGCAATGATTAATATAAATGTAGAACATGACCTTAAAAAATAGCTTGTCACTTGGAACTATTCATCAGAACCTAGGTGGCTACTCATCTGTTATATAAAACAGGTTCCTACATTAAGTGAAAGCATTAGGTAGCATTTTAAATTCTTAAGATTTTTATATTTCAAAAACTGATTTTGGGGGAGTCCAGACTACAATTTCTTAAGATATTTATACAAAGGCTAAGACAAAAATTCATATCTATAACAATTTCTATATCCAGAAATATACAGAAAAAAAGTCACCTTTATACAATCATTTTAACTTATCTTAAAATAGCATTTTCAGTGGGTACTGTAAAAGATATTTTAAAATTTATAAATATAATGTCTACTGGTTCCTTCTTGCCTCCATTCTTAGCTCCTGGACTAGCAACTAATGGATCAACCACAGACTTAGAATATTATGTAATATCTGAACATTTTCAGAGATAAATAATTTCACTAGCAGCAAATAAATTCAATGGCACAATGTTTGATATAAAGATAGAAAATAATAATTTGAACAAGTCATTTTAGTACTGTGAAATTAACACTAGAGAAGGACAACAGCTCAAAGTCGGCATGTTTTCTCTGTAATCTGTGGGTAGGTTATTTATCCCATCTGTGACAAAAATTTCCAATTTCTATTTAATTACTTTATTTCTGAATTCCAATTTCTATTTAATTATAAATTCTATAAACCTTAGATAAATGGTTTAAGTGTAATAGAAAAGAGGTAATAGCTTTCTTTTCAAAGACATTTTTCATTCTATAACCTGAAAGCACATTATAAAATCCTTTTCCAACTTTATACTATTTTGAGAGATTACTACAGCATTTGATAATGTAAAAAGAATATAAAGTTTCTATCAAATCAAATGGTTTCTCAGTATAAGCAACTACCTGGAGTTGAAATAATATAGACTGAAAACAAATGTTAATTTCTAAAGTAAAAATTCAGATTACATTAAAAATTTATGTAAGAGCTGATTGACATGCAATTATAGAAAAATGGAAAATATCATTTATTAAGTACCAATACTATTTGGGAGAAGGAAATGGCAACCCACTGCAATATTCTTGCTTGGGAAATTCTATGGACAGAGGAGCCTGGCGGGCTACAATCCACGGGGTTGTAGAGTCAGACATGATTTAGTGGCTAAACAAACATTAATATTTTGTCCATCTAAAATGATAATTCTGCTTCCTAAATGTTGATTTAGTTGTACCCCCACCACCATTCTTTCTTACTTCTTTACTTGTCTCCCCACATCCAGTTAGTCACTCATCTGCAGCTCAAACCACCTACCCTTCATACAGTACCTCAGTGATATTTTCAAAGCAATAATATTATCATGTTACTCTCCTCCCACAGTGCATGAACATGCTTCTACCATGTAAAGAATAAATCCCCCAATATTTGGTCCAATAAATCCTTCAATTATTTGCCCTACATCTTATCCAACCTTCTCGCTTACCACCCTCTCTCACTTCACACTCCACTTTAGACCTACACAAATACTTGCCATACTTCAAACATATTATATTCTCTCTTTACAGTTTCAGCTCTACACACTCTTCTTTCGGGCTTAATACCCTCAGCCTATGCATCTGGGAGCCTCAACATAAACACGATCTTTGAAACTATCCCTGATGCTCACCTTACCTCCACATAGTGAATTGTGATCCCTTTTGATCATAAATATCTTGAGCATAATTCTAACACTTGTCTTGTAAAACTGCTGTTATGGTATATTCTATTTGCTTTTTCAGGGATGAGGAATTTTATCCTTGAAGAATTTATTCAATGAAGAATTTACCATTAGGTCTTATTTCTCAGCTCCTAGGACAGGACCTAACATACTCTGGCTTCAGAATATAAAAATATAAGAATAAAAATATAACGATTAGTATGTCCATATATTTAAATACTTTAAATAAGAAAAGTAAACCATATCTTCTCTTTAAATCTACAACAAAGTTTAAATCTTTAAATCTTAAATCTTTCCTGCTATATCTCAATTTATATTTTTGACTATATTGTTGTTTTTTTATCTTTAATTTTCTGTCATTAATATCTTCCTCCTAATAGCCTAATTTGCTTTATCACTTTTATGTTTATCTTTTATTCATCTTATCTTTCCCATATCACCATGTAAAATGTATCCAATTTAAAAAGAAACATCTTTAACTTATAAAAATTAACTCGATATGTTTTACATGCAGATGTATATTAGCTAAATTTTATATTATTTTCCTAAATATCTATAGCTCTTATATTCCTGTTTCTATATGACATATGACTTTTTGTATAACATTTTTGTCATTATATTATTTGTTTAATCTGGCATTTTTTAGACACTTGGATAAATTCTATACTGGGAATAGATTACAGAGTATTTTTATTCTCTACCAATCTTATTTTATGTTTTTATTTTGAGGAACTTACTAAATAACAGAGAACAAGACAAAAAAATTCACTGAACAATGTAAAAGTATGACACAATATTAAAGTTGAAAAAACAAAGTTCAAGAGAATTTAAGATACATCTTTCAAATTTAGTTTTAAACTACTGATTCACCTCTTCTAAACCTGACTTCTTAAAACCCAAACATGACTAAATTTTTGTCTCATTTTAAACCAGATTAAAAAACCAAACAACCACAAATCGAAAGTGGTTGATATCACTTTAAAGATCCCTAGATTAGTTTCTCTATCCCTAGATTAGAGGATAGCATTGAAAATTACAATAGGAGTTCATTAATGCATTCACTCAACAAACATTGAGAATCTCTTGAGTTACAGACTCTGCCAGGCACCGAGAATCAGAGAAAAGCATATCAGTCACAATATTCAAAAACTCACACTTAACAAGTTATGGTTTGCAAATTCAAAGAATCAAAGTGTCCAGGCAGAAAACATAAACAAGTAAAGCAAATCAGGCACAGAAAACAACACGTCAGCATAATGAAGTTTTATGGATATGTTTAGGGATATAACAGGAAGTGGTATGGCTCTTGTGAACTAGAAAATATGGGTTCTTAATAAGGAGGGAAATAACTGCTGAGAGCTTACCAACTGTTACCTTAAGGAAATAGCCCAGAGCTGCCTGAAACACACTGTAAAGAGAATCCAGACATCCTGATTTCTATATGAAACTCTTTGCAGTCCAAATATTCATAATTACAGCCACTCTAAAAACAAATACACACTGTAGGGACCAATATAGTACAATTCGAGAAAAATAAAGCAAAACAACACCCTATTGACTGGCTCTGGTCGATTGGCCACTAGATCCCACCTCGAGGTTAAACTCTAGCTTTATATAAAATATAATCTATTCACTTATGGATATTTCCTTTCAACATCCCACCAAAATGAGTTTTATGATTACAAGATCATATTGGAGTTTAGCCAAGCCACAGAAGGAAAGTCATTTTTCTATGCTGTCCCACTACTAGAGAAAGGTTCAAGGGTTTCAAATTAGCTATGAATTCAATGCTTATCCTTTACCCCATGCTTCCTCCTCTTAGTATTGTAGCTTGCTGATCAGTCTTCTTATAGCTCTGTCTTCAGTTTGTATATATTTTCCAGATAGGAAGTACAAATAAACATGAACATGCCATTTATGAGAATAAAAATTTAGTCACATGTGAAATATTCTATGATGATAGGAGAGTACATTTTCTGAAGGGGTCTGATATAAGTTGAGAACTTAAAACACACAAGTAATCTGTTTATCTCACCACTTGACAGTATGTATACAAAAGAAGTATTTCAGGATGCAACAATACATTCTCCTTGCTAAACTATATATAGTATGTAGTGGTATGATGCCTCATGAAATCAATATGCCTTCTAATACATTATGGTTTTGAGGTAAATAATTTAGAAACAGTTTTCTCTTCCTCCTTGATAATGTTCACTCAGCATCTCGTCTCTTTACAATAAACCAGCCTGGGGGGAAAACTCTCATACCATTTAAAATATCATTTCTCAAGTACAAATATTATATATGTATGTGTGTGTGTGTGCATGTATATGTATCTTATACTAGTGTGAAAGTGAAAGTGTTAGCCGCTCAATTGTGTCTGACTCTTTGTGACCCCATGGACTGTAGCCTGCTAGGTGCCTCTATCCATGGAATTCTCCAGGCAAGAATACAGGAGCGGATGGCCATTCCTTTCTCCAGGTGATCTTCCTGACCCAGGGAGAGAAACCAGGTCTCCTTCATTGCCGACATATTCTTTACCATCTGAGCCACCAGGGAATCCCCATCTTTTATTAAAATGTGAATATAGTAGAGATAAGGAATTTTGGTAACATACAAGTCCTCATCGCTTGAATAGCTCCTCATATTCCTGGATTTTTCTTTCTGCTTACTAGCCTCTTAACAGTTATAAATCACGAAAAGATGTGAAATTCAGTGCAGTGTTGGGAGACATAACTGGGTTGATAAGAGGTAGTGCAGTGGTAAAGAATCTGCCTGCCAATGCAGCAGACACAAGAGAAAAGGGTTTGATCACTAGGTTGGGAAGATCACCTGGAGCAGGAAATGGCCACCCACTCCAGTATTCCTGCCTGGAAAATTCAATGGACAGAGAAGCCCAGTGAGCTACAGTCTATGCAGTTGCAAAGAGTAGGACAAAACTGAGTATACATGTGCACGCTTCCACACACATACACACACACACTACATCAGACACTTAAAGGTGAACCAGAGGCAGAAACAAAATGCAGTAGAAAAAGATAGTTTTAAAATTTTCAAAATAAAAGCTGCTAAAATCATTCTCATAGAGATGTAAAGTGAACACTTATCAAAGATTTTAATTAGCTTGTTAATGAATGACTTAATTAACAGATGTTAAAACTGGTTCAAAAGAGAACTCAGAGTACCATATATTTATAGTCAGAAAGAATATGCTGAAATGAGTTTACTAATGGATACAAAACTGATCATTATCTACATTGAGATAAACAACTGAGAGGAAACAATTTTTTTCTATGGACAGGAATTAGGAGTTATTTATATTACTATCAGGTTTCAACAACTTAACTTATAGCTCTGTGAAGATATAAAATAGCCCAATCAAAGGCAAGCAAAGGTGAAGATAACTCAGAGGATGAACTAGTTGGATTCTACTAAAATACAGTCTTCGCGACTTTTCCTTATAATATTAAGGAACATTTGCTTATTTCAGAATTAGTCCAAACACTAGACCTAAACAAATATTAACACTGAAAAACCAGTGTCTGACATTACTTCAAGCACATTCTCAACTCGGTGGAGTGACCAGCTTGAGAATAAAATTTTAGTTATATAACTTCAAGTTCTTCATTCAGTGAAAATTCATGATCTCAGAAAGAATTTAAAAGTAATGGAATTTCTAACAAGAGATGGAATCAGTCTTCACTAATTAATGTATATATTTTATGCTTTTAAATAGATGAAGTAGAAGTGAATAAATCAGATATCTAAAAATTTAATTCCAGTAGATAGGAAAAATGGCAAAGATAAACTTCAGCACTGAAATAAAACAATAACAAAAATCAGGTTAGAATATTTGCTATGGAATGTATTCTCTATGTGATCAGTTCAGTTCAGTTCAGTCACTCAGTCATGTCCAACTCTTTGCGACCCCATGGACTGCAGCACGCCAGGCCTCCCTGTCCATCACCAACTCCCAGAGTTTACTCAAACTCATGTCCATGGAGTTGGTGATGACATCCAACCATCTCATCCTCTGTTGACCCCTTCTCCTCCTGCCTTCAATATTTCCCAGCATCAAGGTCTTTTCCAATGAGTCAGTTCTTCACATCAGTTGGCCAAAGTATTGGAGTTTCAGCTTCAGCATCAGTCCTCTCCATGAATATTCAGGACTTATTTCCTTTAGGATGGACTGGTTGGATCTCCTTGCAGTCCAAGGGACTCTCAAAAGTCTTCTCCAACACCACAGTTCAAAAGCATCAGTTCTTCAGTGCTCAGCTTTCTTTATAGTTCAACTCACATCCATACATGACTATTGGAAAAACCATAGCTTTGACCAGATGGACCTTTGTTTTACAAAATAATGCCTCTGCTTTTTAATATGCTGTCTATGTTGGTCATAACTTTTCTTCCAAGGAGCAAGCATCTTTTAATTTCATGGCTGCAATCACCATCTGCAGTGATTTTGGAGCCCTCAAAAATAAAGTTTATCACTTTTTCCATTGTTTCTCCATGTATTTTCCATGAAGTGATGGGACCAGATGCCATGATCCAATGCTGTAAAGAGAAATATTGCATAGGAACCTGAAATGTTAGGTCCATGAATCAAGGTAAATTGGAAGTGGTCAAATAGGAGATGGCAAGAGTGAACAGTGACATTTTAGGAATCAGCAAACTAAAATGGACTTGAATGGGTGAATTTAACTCAGATGACCATTATATTTACTACTGTGGGCAAGAATACATTGGGAGAAATGCAATAGTCATCACAGAGCCAACAGAAGAGTCCGAAATGCAGTACTTGGATGCAATCTCAAAAACGACAAAATGATCTCTGCTTATTTCCAAGGCAAACCATTCAGTATTACAGTAATTCAAGACTATGCCCCAACCAGTAATGCTGAAGAAGCTGAAATTTAACAGTTCTATGAAGATCTACAAGACCTTCTAGAACTAACACCTCAAAAAGATGTCCTTTTCATTACAGGGGACTGGAATGCAAAAGTAGGAAGTCAAATACCTGGAGTAAATGCCAAATTTGGTCTGGAGTACAGAATGAAGCAGGGCAAAGGCTAGTCAAGTTTTGCCAAGAGAACGTACTGGTCATAGCAAACACCCTCTATGTGATCATGAGCAGTTTAATCTTTTAACTGTTATATGCCCGAGGCTCTTCAAAGTGATGAGACTATGGCTGTCTTGTGGTTGTCAAGAGGATAAATTAAAAGCACATGCACAGAAGCCTAGCACAGTGTATACCACAAGATGTATCTGTTGTTGTTCAGTTGCCCAGTCGTGTCCGACTCTTTGCAACCCCAATGGACTGCAGCATGCCAGGCCTCTCTGTTCCTCACCATCTCCCGAAGTTTGCCCAAGTTCATGTCCATTGTATCATTGATGCCAACCAGCCATCTCATCCTCTGATGCCCTCTTTTCCTTCTGCCCTCAATCTTTCTCAGCATCAGGGTCTTTTCCAGTGAGTCAGCTCTTTGTATCTGTAGGCCAAAGTACTGGCTTCAGCATCAGTCCTTCCAATGAGTATTCAGGGTTGATTTCCATTTAAGATTGAGTGGTTTGATCTCCTTGTAGTCCAGGGGACTTTCAGGAGTCTTCTCCAGCACTACAGTTCGAAGGCATCAATTCTTCAGTGCTCCGCCTTCATTACGGTCCAGTTCTCACAATCGTATGTGACATGGGATGTATCTGTTTGCTGTTGCTGCTAAGTCACTTCAGTCGTGTCCGACTCTGTGCAACCCCATCCCTGGGATTCTCCAGGCAAGAATACTGGAGTGGGTTGCCATTTCCTTCTCCAATGCATAAAAGTGAAAGTGAAGTCGCTCAGTCATGTCTGACTCTTTGCTACCCCATGGACTGCAGCCTACCAGGCTCCTCCGTCCATGGGATTTTCCAGGCAAGAGTACTGGAGTGGGGTGCCATTGCCTTCTCCGGTGTATCTGTTTACTACTAGGTAAATAACCTTTATGGAAGCTTTTCAAATCAGAAGCTGGAACCCTGATGCCAGAGACATCAATTTCAGTGTTGAGCTGAACCCCACAGACCTACAGTGCCTGTACTTGTCCAGCTTTAAGGATAGTAGAAAGAACCCAGAGTCAGCAACAGACACATCAATGGTTTAATTGATGTGGGGGCTTACATGTCTGAAGCAAGTTTCCTAAGTGACATCCCATTGTGTGCAACGGACACATGAAGGACATAATGGCAGTCTTTGCTCCTGGAGGTAAGGGGTGCCGTGGGGGAGAGATCACCAGTTATAGGTGAACTGATACAAGGTGAGCTCACTAGTTACCAGAGAAACAGATAAAGGGGCACACCCCTCACTGCCCTCTTTAGTAGGAACAATCATGAGCTGAGGCCTGGGGCAAGTATGTAGGAAGGTCAGTCAAGATCCACAGGTGAAGCAGGCCCTGGTGGGTCAGGGGATGTACAGAGAATAAGAGAATAGTCATCTTGAGTGGCCTGACCATATACTCAGTAAGGTACATCCTTGCTTCAGAAGATTTTACAGTGGGGACCCTGATATTTTTTCTGGGTTCTAACCAATCCAAATTAAAAAAAAAAAGTTTTCAAACTTTCTACATGAAGAACAATAGATGGAAATGAAACTTCGGAGACTATATTTCTAGAGCCTTATAATGGATTTAAAATGGAACACTGGTAACAATAAACAAATTCACAATTCAATTAATGCTTTTGGAAAACATCAGGGTAATAAGTACTATAAAAGAATTCTTTTGAAATATATATTAGATATTCATAGTATGATATTAAGCATAACATGTTATAAGTTTTGTTGCTGTTTGTTCTTGTATCCTTTGTAGTATAGCAATTCTTATGTCAGCTTTGACATACCATACCCCTAGTACCTGCAGAGCAGGAGGAGACAATCCACGGTTTCATGGAGGACAATCAAATACTTATTAAACACTGATCCTGTGTCTAGGTTTATGCCTGGCACTGTAAAGAAAGGCATTAGTATTAAACAGTCTCAAGAAATTTACTATCTTCCTAGAAAGGAAGAGATACATATGAGATAGAAAACAAAACAAATGAACAATAAAAAAAAGAAAAAAATGCCAGAATGGGTTATATAATGAGAAGTCAAGTCATGCCTGGAAAGGTCTTCAATTAAAAGTCTAACTTGGTTTACTATAAAATTCAACAGAAGTAATTATGAGTTGCCAGGAATTTACAAAAATGATTAACTATGCACTTATATTGGACTGAATAGAGAATGTGGGATGATAAAAATAACCTCTCCTCAAGAACTTGGGAGTTGATATGGAAGCAGTCTAAGTGTCAATTAACAGACAGATGGATAAAGAAGATGTGGAATCTATATATTCAATGGAATATTACTCAGCTGCAAAGAGAAGAAAATTTTCCCATTTGCAACAACACAGATGGACTTGGAGGGCATTAAGCTAAGTGAAATAAGTCAGAGAAAGACTTGTCACCTATATGTGGAATCTTAAAAATACAATGAACTAGTGAATATAACAAGAAATATATTCACGGATTTAGAGAACAAACTAGTGGTTACCAGTTGGCAGAGAGAAGAGAGGAGGGGCAACAGAGGGGCAGGAGATGAAGAGACACAAACTGTCATACAAAACAAACAAAACGGATATATTGTACAACACAGGGAATATAGCCAATATTCTATAATAACTATAAATGGACTGTAATCTTCAAAAATACTGTGAATCACTGTGTTGTACACCTGTATGGAGAAGGCAACAGCACCCCACTCCAGTACTCTTGCCTGGAGAATCCCA
This sequence comes from Odocoileus virginianus, assembly GCF_023699985.2. Taxonomy (NCBI): domain Eukaryota; kingdom Metazoa; phylum Chordata; class Mammalia; order Artiodactyla; family Cervidae; genus Odocoileus; species Odocoileus virginianus. Next base: position 77,267,905 of record NC_069674.1, read on the forward strand.
TGGATGGAGGAGCCTGGTGGGCTGCGGTCCATGGGGTTGCTAAGAGTCAGACACGACTGAGCGACTTCACTTTCACTTTTCACTTTCATGTATCAGACAAAGCAAAGGCAACCCACTCCAGTACTCTTGCCTGGAGAATCCCAGGGACGGAGGAGCCCGGTGGGCGGCCGTCTATGGGGTCGCACAGACATGACTGAAGCGACAGCAGCAGCAGTATACCTGTAACTTATATAATACTGCACATCAACTATACTTCAAATAAAAAAAGAACTTGGAAATAGGTACAGTTCCCACCTGCTAAGGTTTAACTATGAAATCAGTACACAATGAATTAATGAATACAATTCTTTCTTTGTGAAGCCCTTAGAGCAAAATTTCCTGGAAGTATCATAAATATAAAAAGGATGTGTGAGTCACAGGGAAGGGGAGGGAATTGTTGAGTACTGGAAACAGAGAAAGGAGAACAGCTAGGGCTCAAAATTAACAGTACTCATCTCAGCACCAGCTGGGAAGAGTCCTGACCCATAGACTGACCAACTCTGGTTCCCTGAGGCAAAACCACACCCTTTGTGAAGGTGAGTATATCAGGCTTATTGTTGTTTAGTCACTAAGTTGTGTCTGACTCTTCCTGACCCCATGCACTGTAGCCCACCAGGCTCCTCTCTCCATGGGATTTCCCAGGCAGGAATACTGCAGTGGGTTGCCATTTCCTTCTCTAGGGGATATACTAGATTACCTCTTCCTACTAAATGCAGATTCTGCAACTAACATCTTTGTCCTAATCTCTTGCTTAAAACAGCAAAGGCTGGATTGCCTTACAGCTTTTCTGGTAGCTTCCCACATGAAAGTAAGGGAAAAATGCCAGAAAAAGGATGCAACTGTACTTTTTAGTTGCATTTCTCACAGTAAATGATTACAGTAGAGAACATATTTTAAGCAATTACTATGTGTCAGACACTATCTTAAATGTTTTACCTGAATTAACTCTTTAAACATCACAAGAATCCTATGAACTATGCCCAGATACTATCCTCATTTTGCAGAAGAGGAAACTGAGGCACAGAGGGGTAATGATTATTGCTTGATATTACACAGTCAGTAAGCCACAGAGACAAGATTCAGAGCCAGGCAAACTGACTCCTTCAGTCTTTGATCTTTCTTAAGTACTATACTACACTGCTTCTCATAGGATCTTATTAATTGACATTGTAATTTCTGTGAGTTTGGTGGGCATACATCAGTATCTCTAAATCCCCTACCAGTTCTAAACCCCACGAATATTAAATTTCTGGGCTACCAATCTAAATGAAAAAATCACACTCTTGGGTGGGCAGTTAACTTCTTCCTCATGAAAACTGACCTCAACAGAAGTTTCTTTCTCATATTCATCTGTACAAATACTCTCCAAAGAGCCACACATTCTCATCTATTTCTATATAAAATATACATAAAACATAACACTTTGTATCTCTGAAACAAGACTATATTTTAGAAATAAACAGATTCAGTATTAACAATAGTGAGATTTGTAAATAAGATACTGCTTCCTGATATAAACAGATGGTATAGGCAATGGTCTAAAACAAATTATCATCTTAATTTTTTATTGTGAAAATCAGGAAAGATAAAAATAGTGTTACCCATAAATGCATCATTTTTAAGTAATTAAATGATGCATAGTTATTATCTTTCCATTTCCTTAGCACTGAAATATATTATAATTTTCTGCCACATTATGAATCAGTTCCTTTTTTTAAAGATTGTTTTCATCTCACAACAGTGCAGGTATTCAGAAATGATTCTAGAATATAACTCTTTTATTTTATCCTAAAGAACATATGCTTTTGTGCATGGCCAAAAGCCAAGGTTAAGAAACCTTTCCTTCACACAATTGTTCACCACAGACGCTTCTTAATTTTTTAAATGTCACACGTTCTTATGCCTATTTCCTTAAAAAAATGAAGCAAATTGGCAGTACCCAAGCACCAGCTCCTGCTTTGTTTTCATGAAGGTGCACAGCCTGGGTGAAAAATCCAACATGGGGAGGAGGGGGATGCTCTTCCCACCAGCTCAGCGAGTTCCTCCTGTAGAAAGGACATGACACAAGGTTGGACACCCACTAACAGAGGCCCAACAACAGATGGACTGACTAAGAATTAGCACTGCTGCCAAAATCTGGAAATGTCACAATAAAATAAAATAAAACACATAGGTTGAGGAAAAAGAGAAAAAAATATGTGTGAAAATGGGAACCTGAAATTAGAATCAATGTTGAAGGAAGCAAGATTAAAAACGTGATTTCAATTGCTCTAAAAACTCAGTTCATGCGTAGACGTTTTAAAAGAAGGAATAAAGGAGGCTGCTTATTTTTAGATAGTTTTAAATGATGGTTTAATTTTTATTTCTGTTTAGGAATGCTAAGAAGGAAATACAGAATGGGTCTTCTGATGCTGGCTTCCAAGAAAAGTTATTTTTTGGACAATCCATGGAATTGAGAGAGGGTAGTAATGTTGAATTAAGTTGCTGTTGGAGAAATAGGTGTGTTATGGAGGGTCCTGCATGCCAGGTGCATGAAGTCATCCATAAACAAGACAGGAATCACTGCAGGATTCTGAGCAGAAAAATGTAAAGCATGACATAAAGAAAACGCATCTAAGTGTTACACAGGGTAGACAGAATGAGAAGAATTCAGCTGGACAGTAGCTTAGCTGAAAGCTACTTTAGATACTGGAAGGCTGGGAGAAATCAGATCAACTTTCCTTTCAGGCTGCGGGAAGGATTTAACCAGCAATCCCAGGGTAGAGAGCAGAGGCCAGAGCAATTCAAGTGCTTTACTTGTTGGCTCACACCATGTTAGGAATAAATAGTACTCTCTGAAGGTGGGCTTAAAGTAGAAATAAAGTGCAACACATACTCTAGTCCCTTTAGGAAGAACTTTTGACTCTGTGAAGAGGAGAATAAGAAAGGTGAAAATCATTCTGATGACTTGGAAGAAAAATAGGTATCTAAAAAGAATTTACAAAGACTCAGAAAAAATAATTAGAAAACAATTTAGCCATTTTAATACAATGTTAAAATGCCTTTTATAAGTAAGAGGGGGGATTTAGAAATAAAAGTGTATCTTCTATAAGGTTGTGGGAATGGGTAAGCGAAGAATTAAAGATATATAATATACTCATAAAATTAAACTCTCTTTTGCTATTAGAAAAGAAGACTATAAACATCAAGAAAAATGTGGAGAACTTTACTTGAAAGTAATGGGATAGGAGAAAGAAAGAAAAATGAAGACAGACAATGAAAAGACATGAAAGAATTGGAAGTTCTCTAGAGAATAAAACCAAATAACAACTTGACACATTTGTCAATATGTTTCCAGAGCAGAAAAAGGACTAGATTATGAATATGGGTTCACTAAATTTCAAGAAAAATCAGTGCAAAGAGGTATACCTAGATTTCTTATTTTTTAATTATTATTATAGTATAATTTCCTTGAGGCATTAATAAAGCACATATTACATTTACAGCACAAAATCAGATTACTCTTTTGCATCACTAAATTTAAAAAACTTACATTTTCAAAGAAAAGAGACATTACAAAAGCAAACTATAAACGACTCAGTTATAATTCTTACATGATGACATGGAAATACACTATGCAATATATTAAGAATTATGATCTAGTGTTAACTATTAGACTTTCATGGGAAAAAATACTTGACAACCTATTTCAGAAGGCTAAGAAATAAATCCAAAATAGCACTCTCAAATGGGGATGTTGTATTAGAAATGAATTTACTCTCTATTTACAAGAATCTTTTCTAATGAAACACCTCAAAATGCATAAAATTTACAGCAGTATTATTTATAAAAATGCTAAGTTGGAAGCAAGCCGAGGTCTCCATGAACTGTCACATATTAATATAAAATTTATGCACAAAACTTTTACAAAGTATTTTTGGTACCATAGAAAATGTTTACCATACAACTCTAGTAAGTGAAAAAGATAAAATGTAAAAGTTGTAAATGTGTAGAGACTAAATCTGTACAGAATGTCAGAATAACTGTGAGGAATAAAGAAAATAAGTAATGTTAAGACTAGTTTCATTATCAGGGGAAACAGTTATGATATACTGTCTGATTTTGTTCCATTAGATAATTTTATGTATTTTCTAAATTTTCTAAAATTTTCTATTTTAACCAGAAAAAAATAGTAAGCATAAAAAAATGTTAAACTGTGATAATATGTTAAAAGAGTTTGTGTATTTTGGCATTTGAGCTGTAATATATGTGACAGAATTACCCAGTTTAGAATGTGCCTAATATGGTACATATAAAGAATATTAAAAACCCTATTTTAAGTAGGGGTCTAAGAATCATCCTGCAAGTATATACATATTAAATATTAATGGGTATTTTAAGAATAGTACTAATTTCCCTTTCATTTTAGAAACTCAGGTTGGAAGTCTATACACAGGGGATAACTTGAGTGTACTTAGTGAAGTATTCTACAACTTCAAACAATTGATGGCAACATTGAAAATATTCTACATTTTAAACATTACTTTCTTCAGAATTCTATTAGAATGCATATTAGAGGGAAGCTCCTTTTTGAAAGTTTGAGTTAGGAAGAAAATACAACTTTGGAAGGTGAAATAAAGGAGATGGAAAGAATGAAAAGGGCTGGCACACAGTAAGGGAGGTGAAAGCTCCTGCTGACTCTTGTTTGACAACACCTACAATGGAAAATGGGATTTCCCTGGTGGCTCAGCAGTAAAGAATCTGCCTGCCAACGCAGGAGACTTGGGTTTGAACCCTGGTCAGAAAGAACCCCTGGAGAAGGAAATGCCAACCCACTCCAGTATTCTTGCCTGGAATATAATTCCAATAAATGTTCCTGGAATCAATTATTTATATGTGAATGAATATACAAATAAATAAATGAACCAAAGTATCTATGTAAATTGTTAAAAAAACCGTAAGTTTTTACTTACCTCAACATATGTGTTGTACTGCTTTGCTTATAAACAGTATAGCTATTTTAGCTTAAGTAGACTACATGAATTTTAAATCTTTTAGGGTAGAGTGAGACAGGAAGTGGAGCAGAAATAAAGAACTAAGTTCTTTTGTTTTGATTTTAAACCTATTTAGGAAAAAGTAAGTAAATTCTACATATTATAATCTAATACATTACATTTAATCTGTTGTAATCAGCTGTCTTTAAATCATGAGTATTTAATATCATGACTTAATTGTAAGAGAAATACAAATTAATGTAAAGCTATACATGGAATATCAGGCTTCCCAGGTGGCTCAGTGGTAAAGATTTTGCCCGCTAATGCAAGAGACACAAGAGATGCAGGTTGGATTCCTGGGTTTGGAAGACGCCCTGGAATAGAAAATGACAACGTACTCCAGTATTCTTGCCTGAAAAATCCCACAGACAGAGAAGCCTGGTAGGCTATAGTCTATGGTCTGCAAAAAGTCAGACCTGACTGAGCATGTGTGCATACACGGAATATCAGTGGTTGGCACATTCTTGGTAAGCACATTTATTTTCCCAGAAGAGCTCAAAGGACAAGTGTTCCTTGTTAATTACTCTTTGAAGTGAACAGAAAAAAACATATAAAAACCTGATAAAGGAACAAGACAAGGGTGCCCACTCTCACCACTACCATTCAACATAGTTTTGGAAGTTTTGGCCACAGCAATCAGAGCAGAAAAAGAAATAAAAGTAATCCAGATAGGAAAAGAAGACGTGAAACTCTCACTGTTTGCAGATGACATGATCCTCTACATAGAAAACTGTAAAGACTCTACCAGAAAATTACTAGAGCTAATCAATGAATATAGTAAAGTTGCAGGATATAAAATCAACACACAGAAATCCCTTGCATTCCTATACACTAACAATGAGAAAACAGAAAGAGATATTAAGGAAACAATACCATTCACCATTGCAACAAAAAGAATAAAACACTTAGGAGTATATCTACCTAAAGAAACAAAAGACCTATATGTAGAAAACTATAAAACACTGATGAAAGAAATCAAATAGGAGACAAACAGATGGAGATATATGCCATGTTCATGGATTGGAAGAATCAATATTGTCAAAATGGCTATACTACCCAAAGCAATCTATAGATTTAATGCAATCCCTATCAAGCTACCAACGGTATTTTTTCACAGAACTAGAACAAATAACTTCACAATTTGTATGGAAACACAGAAAAACCTCAAATAGCCAAAGTAATCTTGAGAAAGAAGAATGGAATTGGAGGAATCAACCTGCCTGACTTCAGGCTCTACTACAAAGCCACAGTCATCAAGACAGTATGGTACTGGCACAAAGACAGAAATATAGATCAATGGAACAGAATAGAAAGCCTAGAGATAAACCCACAAACCTATGGACACCTTATCTTCAACAAAGGAGGCAAGGATATACAATGGAAAAAAGACAACCTCTTTAACAAGTGGTGCTGGGAAAATTTGTCAACCACTTGTAAAAGAATGAAACTAGAACACTTTCTAACACCATACATAAAAATAAACTCAAAATGGATTAAAGATCTAAATGTAAGACCAGAAACTATAAAACTCCTAGAAGAGAACATAGGCAAAACACTCTCCAACATAAATCACAGCAGGATCCTCTATGACCCACCTCCCAGAATATTGGAAATAAAAGCAAAAATAAATGGGGCCTAATGAAACTTACAAGCTTTTGCACAACAAAGGAAACTATAAGCAAGGTGAAAAGACAGCCCTCAGATTGGGAGAAAATAATAGCAAATGAAACAACAGACAAAGGATTAATCTCAAAAATATACAAGCAACTCCTGCAGCTCAATTCCAGAAAAATAAATGACCCAATCAAAAAAGGGGCCAAAGAACTAAACAGACATTTCTCCAAAGAAGACATACAGATGGCTAACAAACACATGAAAAGATGCTCAACATCACTCATTTCAGAGAAATGCAAATCAAAACCACAATGAGGTACCATTACATGCCAGTCAGGATGGCTGCTATCCAAAAGTCTACAAGCAATAAATGCTGGAGAGGGTGTGGAGAAAAAGGAACCCTCTTACACTGTTGGTGGGAATGCAAACTAGTACAGTCACTATGGAGAACAGTGTGGAGATTTCTTAAAAAACTGGAAATAGAACTGCCATATGACCCAGCAATCCCACTTCTGGGCATACACACCGAGGAAACCAGATCTGAAAGAGACACGTGCACCCCAATGTTAATCGCAGCACTGTTTACAATAGCCAGGACATGGAAGCAACCTAGATGCCCATCAGCAGACGAATGGATGAGGAAACTGTGGTACATATACACCAAGGAATATTACTCAGCCATTAAAAAGAATTCATTTGAATCAGTTCTAATGAGATGGATGAAACTGGAGCCCATTATACAGAGTGAAGTAAGCCAGAAAGATAAAGACCAATGCAGTATACTAATTCATATATATGGAATTTAGAAAGATGGTAGCGATAACCCTATATGCAAAACAGAAAAAGAGACACAGATGTCTGTGTCTCTTGGGAGGAGGCGAGGGTGGGGTGTTTTGAGAGAACAGCATCAAAACATGTATATTATCAAGGGTGAAACAGATCACCAGCCCAGGTTGGATGCATGAGACAAGTGCTCGGGCCTGGTGCACTGGGAAGACCCAGAGGGATCGGGTGGAGAGGGAGGTGGGAGGGGGGACCGGGATGGGGAACACATGTAAATCCATGGCTGATTCATGTCAATGTATGGCAAAAACCACTACAATATTGTAAAGTAATTAGCCTCCAACTATTAAAAATAAATGGAAAAAAGAAATTAAAAAAAAAAACTGATGAACTATAGACATATAGAAAGCTATCATGTGGGAGAGCCAATGTCACATTTTTGCTGTATAAAAATAATTTCTAAACACTAGGCACTGTGTATGCTAAATCACTTCAGTTGTGTCCAACCCATGGACTATAGCCTGCCAGGCTCCTCCGTTTATGAGATTCTCCAGCAGAATACTGGAGTGGGTTGCCATGCCTTTCTCCAGGGGATCTTCCTGACCAAGGATTGAACCAGGTCTCCTGCATTGTAGGCAGATTCTTTACCGTCTGAGCCACTAAGGAAGCCCTTACACTAGGTACCATGTGGCCCTTATTACTCTCTACCTCTAAGAAGCCGGGTGTTTTTTTTTTCCTTACATATATCCCAAATCACTATTTCTATACAATATATCATAGCTAGAAAATCATTCATATTGGGAAAAGACTGATGCATCAGTAAAAACACTTAAATAGCAGAAAGATGCAGTATCTTATTATTTTTTTTAAATAGCACATTTATTTGCCTTATGTAAGAAACACACACTAGCTCCTAAGTGCCACTGGCATGAATGAACTGAAAAACTTGAATATATGGCTATATATCTTGTATCTTATTTGTAAGATAAAGGTATTTTTAAGAAAAGCATTTCTTATTTGTTTCCTCAAACTTTTATGAATAAATGTTGAAAGCTAGAAGGCTAATTTGACATGTGGCCCTATTTTTGTTATTTGGTTTGAAGTAAATATCCCATTTATATACCAAGTCACAAAATCACTTCTAAAACTGCTGCTGCTGCTAAGTTGCTTCAGTCGTGTCTGACTCTGTGCAACCCCATAGATGGCAGCCTACCGTCCGTCCCTGGGTTCTCCAGGCAAGAACACTGGAGTGGGTTGCCATTTCCTTCTCCAATTCATGAAAGTGAAAAGTGAAAGTGAAGTCGCTCAGTCGTGTCTGACTCTTCGCAACCCCATGGACTACAGCCTACCAGGCTCCTCCATCTATTGGACTTTCCAGGCAAGAGTACTGGAGTGGGTTGCCATTGTCTTCTCTGAAACTGTAACTGCTAGCTATTTTGACCTATAAAATTTACTATCATAAACCATGTCAATTTTTAAACATGAATCATTGATTGCATATAAAAAGCTGATGTTAGTAAATGGCCAAGTTAACTTATAATTTCGAAATCTATTCATGTATTGATTTTGCAGATTATAATGTAAAAATTAATGTAATAGCAAAATTAAAACATTATTATTCTTAAAATTAAAATATTATAGAGCTATTTATGGCATTATGACTGGCACCATGATAATCCAGAAGCAATTTGAAATGAACAAGAAGGCAAGGTGGTTGAAACATATTTAGAATTCTATTACATATTCTATTGGTTTGCTTGATACACCTTCCCACCTGAAACCCTACTGTTTGTGACCAAGTTTTTAACAAGTTAGCATAACTTGTGCCAGAGTGGGACAGGTATGGAGTGCAATGAATAACTCTCTAACTTCTCCACACCACTGATAAAGAATCAATGGTGCCTAAGAATATTATGGTTTACCAATCTTAACAATTCAGTAAGCATTCCTGGAAACTGTATTTTCTGGAATGCACATCAAACTAAAGGGACAGAGAAGTTGCCTGTGGAGTAATCCATAACCATTCTGCCACTCCATGATCATTATTGCTCACTAGCGGTGGGCCAGTCATCATGTGAGTATTAATGATAAAAAGGCTCAGTTCAGCTTTAAGAGCCTCACAACTGATGGTGGGAGACTGATATTAAAAACTCTACTTCTGTCTGATAAGCCCAACAGTTGGGATCTGTACAGGGATCTGTGTATATAGCAGAGAGTTACAAATAATTAATCTTGTCTGATTATGAAAAAAGCTCTACAGAGGATGTACCTTTGATCTGGGACTTGAAAAAAATGCTAGGATTTCATCAAAGTGAGAGGGAAAAAGCTATGGCAGTTATATAAAATGTCACTAGCAAAGGCATTGATGCTTTCAAACTGTGGTACTGAAGAAGACTTGAGAGTCCCGTGGACAGCAATGTGATGAAACCAGTCAATCCTAAAGGAAATCAACCCTGAGTATTCATTGGAAGGACTGATTCTAAAGCTGAAACTCCCAATACTTTGCCACCTGATGGGTAAAGCTGACTCACTGGAAAAGACCTTGATGCTGGGAAAGACTGAAGGCAGGAGAAGAGGGGATGACAGAGGATGAGATGGTTGGATGGCATCACCCACTCGATGGACATGAGTTTGAGCAAGCTCCCAGAGTTGCTGATGGAAGGGAAGCCTGGAGGAGAAGGCAATGGCAGCCCAATCCGGTACTCTTGCCTGGAAAATCCCATGGATGGAGGATCCTGGTGGGCTGCAGTCCATGGGGTAGCGAAGAGTTGGACACGACTGAGCGACTTCACTTTCACTTTTTACTTCCATGCATTGGAGAAGGAAATGGCAACCCACTCCAGTGTTCTTGCCTGGAGAATCCCAGGGACGGGGGAGCCTGGTGGGCTGCCGTCTGTGGGGTCACACAGAGTTGGACATGACTGAGGCGACTCGGCAGCAGCAGCAGCAGCGGCAGTGAAGCCTGGTGTGCTGCAGTCCATGGGGTGCAAAGCGTCAGACACGACTGAGCCACTGAACAGCACAGGCATGGACGCGTGAGACCACGTGGAACAGTCTCTGAAATGTCAGCTATCTCCTCAAACAACCGTGTATCCGTCTTTCGCCCTTGATTTATTCTGCCTCTGTTTCTTTGGACCTTTTGCTTTCATGCCATTTACACTTCTTTCAGCAAAGAAGCTGAAAGGAAAGAACACTGCTGCAGGGCTGCGATTAGAGTGAGGTAAGTGCAGAATACACTGGAGGTTAGAGGGGCCTGGAAAAGCCCAAAACTCATGTGATACTTTTACAAATCAAAAGTAGTGCAAAAAATTCTATGATGAATAAAATATAAAAACATTAAAGACCTTGTTGTTTATGACCTATCTTGTTTATGACCTTGCATTATTGTCCAATGGGAGTGGGGGTGGTTCCAATCAGCTCAAGGGATCCAGGTCTGCAACAGGCCACTCAGGTCTACTTCTGACCTCACAAAGGATGGGTTTATGAAAACATGATGGTATGCAAACCCAATGGGCAGTGCCGGGCTTTACATAGACACTCACTTTTTAAATTTTTTTTTTGGTTTAGTTTTTATTTTTTTACACTTTGTTCAAAAAAAGTGAGAAGACATTTAAATAAGTGTATGTGAAGTGAAAATATTAGTCTCTTGGTCATGTCCAACTTTTTGCAACCCCAAGGAATGTACAGGAGCACAATTTTTTTTCCCTCCCTCAGGCTTCCATATGGCTCCAGAAGACACTGCCCTGCAAGAATCCATCCCCAGCCCTGCTCTGACTGAGCTGAGTTCCCCCAGTTGCAGGGTTCATGCTGACTCAAACAGAGACAAGGGCAACTGCTCTGATGATAGAGCTGCAGTGAGGAAGGTACTGTGAAAGGGCTTTGTAAATCAAATTTACAGCTCATACCATTATGAATTTAGCAACGTCTGATCACCTGAAATTGACATATATCACATGCATGTTGCAAACATCTATTTCATATCACACAATTAGAAACAGGCAATTATAATCTTCCCTCAGCAGTCTGGGGCTCGGAGCATGACAAGGGTGTTTTACCACTAGACTGAAAGGATCTAAGGGCCTTTTACCTAAGAATCTCTAAGCAGTTAGATCAAAGATCTTAGAAACTTTTAAACTTCAGCGCAAAAGCTACCATTTTAAATTTTGTTCCAGGTATCCTCCTTTGTTAGCGTCTAACATCCCAGATACCATGTGGGCACCATGTCACAGCCCCACTAACAGCATACCAAATTACGAGAAAGGAAATGGTAAATTTAAGATGGAATCTTTGAACAAATGCAAAGGCATTCTGAACAGTCATCAGAATCACATTCTAAACACTCCTGTAGTCCTTTTTTTTTTTTTTTAAGAATCACCTAACAGCTATATAAGGGATAAAAAAACTATACCACGGAATGAGATTTTGAGACAACCTCTTTCTTTGTCACAGGCACAAACACAAATGCTGGCTCCTATGTCAGATCCACTAGAAAAAGTAGGTCCCCTTAAAGATAATCACCAACATTAAGTAGGCTTTTTATCACATTTATACAAACTCTCAAGCATTCCTCCTTTACTTACATCCTTTACAGGGCTACACCTGATATGTCACTCTTCTCTGCTGTACTACCAGGTGTTTTCTTATTTAGTTAGCTACTTGCTTCATTTCAGTGGCAGGGTTTATTATGTGGTTGTTTAAACAGTATGAGGTCTTTACCTGGATTTTTCTTACCTACTAAAATCAAAGCATCAACTTAAGACATGCACTATAACTGTTTTACCTTCTTCACTCATGCCCCTTGCATCCACTTGTCTTCCAGCCATTCACTCCTATTCCTCTTTCAATATGCTTTTATTTTTGCTCACAGCTCTAACTAGTGTCTTGAGTCTTTGTCAGTATCTCAACCAACAAATTCATTTATCTTCCAAGTACTGGACATTTCCCCATTACTCCTTCTTCAAACTCTCTTTTCCTCTCTTTCTATTGAAAAAAAACCCCAAGGCTCCCCAGGCCCTCTTCTCTTCACTCTCTATTGGCGTCTCTTCTATTTTTAACATTAATGTTCTCCAGGATTTTGTTCTCTTATTACTTTTTCCCTCTCTATCTTGAGCTCAGACCTCTCCTTAACACCAGAGACAAAACCTTTTCTAATCTGATATAACTTCTTGCATGTCTACTAGTAACTTTTGACCATGCCCATAGGAAAAATCTTTCATTAACAGTGCTACCATTTTCCATATCACCCAGGCATGAAACAACGGCATCTATTTAGACTACATTTTTTTTGTTAGTTTTAAGACCTATATCCAATAATCTAGAGTCAAATCATGAAATTTTAACATCTGTAACACTACAAATACCTTGGATGCAGCTTAGTGAGGATGAAGCACGAGGTTAAAGCCAATCAGAATGACTCTAAGAATACCAGTCCAACTCCCCACAAGCTATCTGATTTTGGCTCCACTGCTTACTTATCCAAAGATGACAGTTAAGGTTTTACCTAATAGCTGAAGATGAAACAAAATAGCATTTGGAAAGTTGGATACAATACGACACCACTAAACAAATGATATCATTATTATTATGCCTTTTCTGTATATGTAACCTATTCAAGCATTATCTAAATGTTCCTATCTATGTATAGAGGCACTGGTTCCTTCTTACACCTTGAATGCCCTCCATCACCTACCACTTAGAGTCTATGTATCACTCAATGCCCAACTTAAACAGTCCTTCCTTCATGAAGCTTTTGTTGATGAACTACCATTCCATATTAGTACAATCTTTCTTGTTTTGAAAATACACCACTTTTTGCACTTCACTTTAGCCACTTTTTACCCTTTATTTTTCAATTTTTGTTTCCTCTGTTCATAGGCATCTCTCTTTCCACTATATTTTCAAATTCCTCAAAATATTCCTGCTGTAATGCCATTGTTCACCTGGACTATTTTTTTCTTATTTTATCACATTCTTTTCCCCTTTATTTAAAGTAACACTTGGTTCATTCTCAGATAAAATGATAAATTCCTTGAAAAAACAGTATCATGTTTATATTTTCTTGTTTTCATTGCATAGCACAGTCTTATTCAAGTTGCTCAATAAACATTTGTTAAATAAGTTCAATCTGAACACTTGTAAATTGAAACTGAGTCCAAGAGAGCTAAGAAAAAAGTCAAAAGGATATCTTAGTTTCACTTGTTTCATTCCATGACAGAAAATCAGAAAACATTTAAAATAAAATATATTTTCTTATATTTTTTCCCAAAGAGCCATGATTTTTGTCTCCAAAACACTTTCGAGAAAAGAGAAAAATCAGATATAACTTTCCCATAATGATGCAGAACATTTATACAAGCAAACTGCCACTCATCCCCTAATTTAAGTAGTGTTTCTCCTTAGCTAAGTCTCTCACATACCACATTTATCTGTCTAATCTTTGTGTATATGCTGTCGTAAAATCATTGTTCAAAGTAAACTATATATACTGGTACTTAATTATATAAATGGACTACCATACTTAAGTAGCATCCACAAGTATTTCTAGGTAATACAGGATAAGAATTTAAAGACTCTTGCTGAGGTTTTTGTCTCAAATTGCTCATTCTATTTGTAGAAAAATGCACTGAATGCTATACCACCATAATATCCTTATTTATCTTATATCTTTGGTTACAGTTTTACTTGGAATAAGTAAATGTTTCATACACCTGAGGATAATGTTCCAGCTGGTTTCTTGACTAGTTGTAATGAAAATATTTTTTCAAATTAAGGGTGTATTTCTCTTCATAATGTATATATTTTTAGAGGCTGTAATGTTCACTCAGACTCTCTGGCCACAAGAGTCTGTAACATTCAGAGTTTTGTTATTGTTGTTTGACCACATCTGTGGACCCAGGATTTAGAGGTACTGCCACATCACTTTTGCTCCTGCTTCTGCCTCATTCCTGTAAATCAATTCCAATAGCTTGGCTTTTGCACTCTTTCTGTGAGACATCCATCAATAAAAATTATTCCAGAATTGGAAAATAGGTAAAATCAATTACTGCATGTTCTTTCCGAGTAGTGCGGAGGTACATCTTTGTATATCAAAGACTCTCTACTGATAGACCCTTTCGTAATTTTGTAGGTCTAGAGGTTATCTTGCAGAAAATTGCTATCAATTCAAATGATCCTTTTGTGAGAGTAATGCAAATGATTCAGGTCTATAAGAATGTAAATAAATATTGTCCAGGAGAGATGCAATTGGTTTTAGAGTGTCAAAAATGATAACTCCAAACATTACAATATATTGCTCTGTAGGATATCATCCAGTTTTAAATCTATTAGAAACATTTCAGTATTCTTGACAGATTATATAAACTGTATCCTTCAAAACCTCTTTTGAACTCAATTTTGACATTTTACCCGTTACTTCATTAATGAATTTAAAAAAAATCTTTGGCACATGTTTATTTTATATTACACAAGAGCCATGTTTTTAGCCTTTAGAAAATTATAATTTAGGAATCCCAAACCCCTGGGTTGGGAAAATCCCCTGAAAAAGGAATGGCTACCCACTCCAGTATTCTGGCCTGGAGAATTCCACTGACAGAGGAACCTGGCAGGCTACCGTCCATGGGGTCGTTGATGCGACTGAGCAACTTCACTTTCAATTCTTACATCACAGTTTTAATAATAGAAAAATCATGATGTGAGTCAACATCGATTCTACTCTTACTATGTGACAGACATTCTGGGTTTGGTCTCTAACTCAGTTAATATTCATAGCAACTCTACAAGGCTATCACTATTATTATTAACCTGATTTTGAGATGACAAAAGTGATGCATAAGGAGTCTAGCTTGTTAAAGGTTATATCTCTCTATCTGAAGTCTGAACATGTTAATTTCACTCTGTATACTGAATTTATAACTATGTATTTTTTGAAATGCATGCCTTCCTACCCAATATGCTGTTTTTTTTGGGGGGGGGGGGACTGAGGTTCAGTCCTAACTTCTTTCCTTCTGAGACTCACTTCCAACTGCTGTCATATCCCACTGCTTCCAAAACTATGTTTAATATCCAATCTGTGAGGTGGATATCACAAATCTTACAAAACCTCTTAGTACAGTGATTCACCAACTTTACTATTCATCAGAATGGCCTGGAAGACTTGATAAAATACAAATTACTGAGTGCTATCCCACAAATTTCTGATTCAGTATGTCTCCAGAGGAGGGGATTTACAATTCTAAAAAGTTCCCAAGAAATGCTGACAAGCCCTGTGTGGAGGCCACACTTAGAAAACCACTGTCTTTGCATATGTTGCTAAATCCCCTGAAGCATGACTGCCAAGTAATCTGGGCTAGACAATCGTCTATTTCTTGACCATGATACTTGTATTGTCCACCTGCGCTTCCTGGATGGGTTTCACCTCCCCCCTACCT
Organism: Odocoileus virginianus; assembly: GCF_023699985.2. Taxonomy (NCBI): domain Eukaryota; kingdom Metazoa; phylum Chordata; class Mammalia; order Artiodactyla; family Cervidae; genus Odocoileus; species Odocoileus virginianus. Next base: position 77,283,800 of record NC_069674.1, read on the forward strand.
CCTTTTGCTACTACATAGCACTAGTTCTCACTAGCAGCACTGTTACAATATGTGACAATCTGAAATGCATCAGGAGGATGACTTGAAACATAGTGACTGATTCTCCTAAAGGCTCCAGTGCACAGCCCTATTTGTCATGGCTGCCTTAATATGAATATAGGACAGTTAACATTTTGGTGGGGGGTGAGGGTATATGAAGTTCTCTGAGATACCAACTTTCCATTGTCATATGCCTGCAAATTACTACCCTTGAAACAGCTGCTAATTACATTGTTCCTACTGTCATTACTACTGTAATTGCTTCCAACCTGTCCCCTACTGCTTCCTAGCTCCAAGGCTGCTTTTTCATGGCCAGATAACTTTATGGGCACGGTGTCCTTTTTCCAAAGTTACCTCCTAGTCTGGCACTGATGATTCATGGGGTCAATGCAATATTGGTTAAACAGTAATAAGAAATGAAGAGTAACAGATTTGAGATTCAACTCTGGTGCTATTCCACGAGGGTTGAAGAAAACTAAATGGAAAAAAAAATTTCTTAAAAAAAAAAAAAGAAACACAAAAGTGAAAAAATATTGATTATTTATTGACAAATCAAATTTTTTTTTGACAATTCAGCAAGCCTGTCTGTGATCAAACTACAACAGGTTGCCAGGCCACATGAAGCCTATGTCAATAATGCATGTTATTGACAGCAGCCTGGCTTGGAAATATCCCTTTAAAACAGCTTTTTTTACATATCATTTTCTTATTAGAAGATTTTCCAATATCTATCCAACCTATTACCATATCATAAGATCAAAGTATGTGATGCTGTTAAGTGTTGATATATTTAGATAGAAGTTGGTTTGAAAGGTTGGACAGATTCTTACTGAAATATAATTTTCTTTTAGATTTTGTGAGCTAGAGAACCAAGCTTAATGGTCATCAGAAGTAGCTCTCTACTTGTTTCTGATGGCTAGCAAGAAGGATTAACAAGAGGCTTTGGTCAGGAATAGACCAAAGGGAAAGAAGCAGTTACTTTTAAAATCATACTTCTAATTCATAAATAGGATGTTTTAACTTTTATAAATAGGATGTCAGTTCTGACTTGTGTCATGGCAAAGAAAAACGAAAAAGCATATCCTGGGGCCCCAGTTTCCTCTGACTTCTTTCATGATATTCTCTCAAAATGAATCATCCAGAAAAATCTAAAGTGAGTCACACCTATCAAAATGATGTCACACTCTTTATTTCTATTTAAAAACTACCTTAGAACCACCATATGAACCAGTACTTCCACTCTTGTGCATATACCCAGAGAGAACCATAATTTGAAAAGATGCATGTATCCCAACGTTCACTGCAGTAGTATTTACAATAGCCAAGACACGGAAGCAACCTAAATGTCCATCAACAGAGGGATGGATAAAGAAGATGTGGTACATATATACGACGGAATATTATGCAGCCATAGAAAAGAATGAAATAATGCCATTTGCAGCAACATGGGGGGACACGGAGATTATCAGACTAAGTGAAAAGTCAGACAGAGAAAGTCAAATATAGAATATCACTGATATAAAATATCACTGATATATGGAATCTAATTTTTAAAGTGACATAAGTGAACTTATTTAGGAAAAAGTAACAAACTTACAGTTAAAACAAACTTATGGTAACCAAAAGGGAAATGTGGGTGGTAGGGACAAGTTAGGAGCATGGGATTAACACACATACACTACTATATATAAAATGATAACTAAGAAAAAAGTACTGTATAGCAAAGGAAATACTCAATATTCTGTAATAACCAATATGGGGAAAGAATCTGAAAAAGAATATCGATATATGTATAACTGAATTTGTACCCCTGAAACTAACACAACATTGTAAATCAACTATATACTCCAATATTTTTTAAAATCCCCCAAAATAAATAAAAGCTACCCAACTTATAGTTCACTATCTATATTAAAATATAAATATTTTTAACCCATAAACTGTCTTACGTTAATTATTGGTATTATTGGCACCATGGACCAGCATCATTCTTTATGCTAAAGATTGCTTTAGCTATTTGGGGGTCTTGGTGGTTTCATGCAAATTTCAGGGTTTCTTTTTTCTATTTCTGTAAAAAATGTCCTTGGGATTTTGATAGAGATTGCAATTGAAGCTGTAGATTTTTTGGGGTAGAATGAACATTTTAACAATACTAATTCTTCTAATCTGTGAGAACAGGATATAAGATATTTACTTGTGTCTTCTTTGATTACATTCATCAATGTTTTGTAGTTTTCAGTTTATAGATCTTTCACCTCTTTGATTTAATTTATTCTAAACATTTTATCCTTTTGTTGCTATTGGATATGAGATTATTTTCTTAATGTCTTTTTTCAAATAGTTCACTGCTAGTGTATGGAAATGTGACTGATGTGAATCACATTGGTATCTCTGCATTGATGAATGTATATTAGGCACAACTATAACTTTAAAGTGATTATAAATTGAATAACTTAAATGAGGTTTTAAAATAACCCCCATGTCTTTCCCTCTCAAAATATGAGAAAAGTAGAGATGAATTTTGCAAGATTTAAAGACTTAGGGCTCTTGATATATAATATAATCAAAATATTCACTTCATCAATAGGGGAACTAGGCAAGAGAAGGGAAATGACTTGTTTAAGATGACTGAGCACTCAAAGCAGAACAGATGACAGAACAGGAAATAATTGTCTATGTCGTACTCTGTCCTTTCAAGTTACTTATTTCCTTAAAACACGTAAACTCAAACCTGTTGATATTTTGGGCTGCAGGATTGTTGTAGAGGTGCTGTTCTCTGCACTGTAGGATGTTGAGTGCTATCCCTGGCCTCTACTCACTAGGTTCAGTAGCATCTCTTACCCAGTTGTGACAATCAAAAATGTCTCCAGACAGTGTCAAATAGCCCCTGGGGATGGTGGAGCAAATTCTGCCCCAACTTACACCAACTTCCTTAAAATTAATGAAGGTGAAGTTCTGGAGAAAACCTTAAGAGAGTCACAGAAGTCAAGGAAGTTAAAACATACACATATGCAATCTGATTTCCAGTCCTTCCCATTTTTTTTTGACCTTCAGTATATATATATATGCTCCTTGAATCCAGAATTATACTTGATTGAGTTTTGTTCCTTTATAGCTCTTGCATCCTGAAGAGACACACAATAAACAAGCTGGTATGAAATGACATTATTTCAAAATTGTCAGCAGGAAAAATGTACTGAATATTTGATTCTGTGTGCCCTACTGCATTCTAAAAAGGCATAAAAATTGCCAAAAGATTACATTTAAAAGTCATATGGCAACTTCTTATATAAGTTTTGGAAATGAGAAATTAACAGAGAATGGAAGTGGGACTTGTGTCTCTCTCATGCACCATTTGAACTGCCCTCAATTTTCATTTACATCCCACACATCAGACTACCCGCATCTATGGAGCCCCCAAAGCTTCTAACAGCAACTTAAAGATTCAGGCTGTGACTGGTGTGAACAGAAGCCTGGCACAGCAAAAACAGCTGCAAAGCCTCACTGCATACAAATCCATTTTTAGCTAAAGGTTTTATTTCCAATTCCAGAAGAGAAACTGAAACCTTGATTTTCCTCACATGAAGCAGAAAGATAGCCTTAAGTCAACTTTATTATTTCATCTTCTAACCTTGTATCTTTATATCATGAATATACCTAAAGTGTGCAAGTATAAGTATTTTGAGTAAGTAACATAGTTATTTCAAATTGAAGAGTTTTGATAACTATAAAATAGAAAACTAAGTAGTTAAATACCTAATACTTTTTATACAGCAGATGATCAGTACAGTATTAACTGATTGTTTGAATGCTTAATAATTTAACAAGAATTATTAAGCCAAAGTAAATTAGAAATGTATATCTTACCACCAAAATTAAAATAACCCCTAAACATTTTTTTTGTATAATGTATGACATGAACCTGCTGTATGGTTATATAATAAAGAAAAACAAATAAAGACCAGTCTCTATAAAATGGGAAAAGTATAAAAACTGTTTTACTGATTGATAATTGGGAACATAAAATTGCACAGGTTACATGTATGAAAACAATAAGAAGTGGTCAAATATTGATATTGCTTCAGTGTCTAAAAAATAAGAAGCTTCACAACATTGTATGGACTCTAATTTCTTGCCTAAAATGGTGGGGTTTCGTTGGAGAGGGTGATTGAAACTCAAAGTTTTGGCAAATGTTTCTTTTGTCACTTAACATGGCTCCAGCTAAAAGCAACAATGATGGAAAAAAAAAAAAATCTTCCTAACCACAGTGCACAACAAAAATATTTGTAAAACCACATATACTCGTAGGATTCACTTTCTTATAACTGATGATAGCTTTCAAATCTAACAGCAAAGCAGTTATTTAACACGAGTAGGGCCTGATGATTCTGAAGCAAAGCTATGCGTGATGCAATTCAACTGTAATTGCATCATTTAGCCTCCTGTTGAGCTAATATACTAGCGCAATAGCTCTTAGATGGCTAAACCATCTACTTTCTTCTCAAGTCCAACCTATATCCTTTAGTAGAGAAAAGTCAGTACGTAAGAAAAGGGAAATAACAGTAAAAGGGTTATGCTGTTACATTAGGGATAGAGAGAAAAGTGAGACTGTTTTTTCCATGAATTAATTTCAGTGCATAAATGAGTTGCTTATGCAACGTTAATGCACAAAATGTGATTTACTCTTAAAAACCCTCTGTCAAAAACTCTACTCCTCCTCTACAATTCAGCTAAAATGCCCATGGCTCCAAGGAGGAGACTTCTTTAATCTGCCCTCTGGAACAGATAATACAAATGACTAAGGGTCTTCTTTTCCTCAGAACTTTCTATATCTGCATGGACCTTTAATTACTGAATGGAGTACAGGTTTATTATATTGTAGCTATTTGTCTTTACAGTTTATCACCACCACTAGCTTGTATGTTCTTTAGGTACATCACTGACTATCATTATATCCTCCAGACTATCAGACACAAAAATAATTCAGTAAATTACAGTTTAATATATTTTTTCTTCCACCGAGTTCATGGGCAATGAATCTCCTAGAAGTCTAGAGAGATGATGGCCTCAAGAAATACGTTCTCTTTCACGGAAATGATGGTTTATTATAACTGTCCAATATTCCAATAGAGGCAGACCTTTCTCAGGAGGAATACTACCAAGTGGGGATTCTAAGAGCCAAAATACTAACACTATGATACATAGATATCTATCTGTATTAGGTTCCTAGGGCTGCTGTAACAAAATAACCTAGACTTGGTGGCTTAAACAACAGAAGCTTATTTGGTTGCAGTTATGGAGGCTAGAAGTTCAAGACCAAAGGAATGACAGGCTGGTTTCTTCTGAGGCCTCCCTCTTTGATCTGCTGATGCTGCCTTCTTGCTGTGTCCTCACTCAGCCCCTCCTCAGTTTGTGTTTTCCTAACATCTTCTTATAAGGACACCAGTCATTTGACCCCATTCTAACCTAATTATCTTTGAAAAGTCTTATCTCTTAATACAGTCACCCTCTAGGGTACTCGAGGCTTGGATTTCAACATATGAATTTGAGGGTAGCAGGGGGCACAATTCAGTCAAGATAGTGCCTATCTGAATTTCTAAATTTCTAAGTATACCATTGTTACCTTCTTAATATTTCCCACATTAAACTCCATAAATTAATACAGATGCATACCTTGTATGTTCTCTGTATACTTACTATGCTGCTTTGCATTATATAAATAGGTAAAGGAATGCTAATTTTTAAGTAAGAAACAGCATCTTCCAAGGAATGATAATAATTCTAGTTCTCAAAAACTTTTCCAAATAGGAGAGTCTAAAAGCATTTCATAAACACTATTATCTAAATAACTTTTAAAATTCTTGAAAAATTTTTGTTTTTATATATTAATATTGAATATGTCCAGATTTGAAATATAAATCACAGACTATGAAGGCACATCCACATTTCCTGATTTCTTATTTCATTCTTATTAATTCTGTCTAAAAATACTCCTTTTCAGAAAGGAATATACACGGCGTCAGACATAAGCGTGTGTTTATAACTTAGGTTTTTGATTCTGTGGCTGAGACATCAATTTTTAAGCATGAGTGCATTGGCCACCTTTGGCATTTGTTACACTCTATGCTTTAACACAGAGTAAAATCATAGAGTTGGATCTCTATGCAAGGAGATCCAACCAGTTCATCCTAAAGGCAATCAGTCCTGAATGTTCATTGGAAGGACTGATGCTGAAGCTGAAACTCCAATACTTTGGCCCCCTGATGCTAAGAGCTGACTCATTTGCAAAGACCCTGATGCTGGGAAAGACTGAAGGCAGGAGGAGAAGGGGATGACAGAGGATAAAATGCTTAGATGGCATCACTGACTCAACGGACATGGGTTTGAGTAAACTCCGGGAGTTGGCGATGGACAGGGAGGCCTAGCGTGCTACCGTTCATGGGGTCACAAAGAGTCAGACTGAGCGACTGAGTGACTGAACTGAACTGATGCTTTAACATGTTGACAAATATGGAACAGCAAGAGGATGGCTCTATTTTTCTCAGGAGCAATTATTTTAAAAATAAAAATAAAAATCAATGCGAGACAATAAACTTGTCCAAGCAGCACTAAAGCAATAAAAATAACTAGTTATTTACTTAAAAGCTGCTCCAGCCAGGTACATGCTTTCTCAACTTGAAAGTGAAAGTCGCTCAGTCATATCTGACTCTTGTGTGAACCCATGGACTATCTAGTCCATGGAATTCTCCAGGCCAGAATGCTGGAGGGGTTAGCCTTTCCCTTCTCCAGGGATTGAACCCTGGTCTCTTGTGTTGTGGGCAGATTCTTTACCAGCTGAGCCAAAAGGGAAGACCAAGCATACTGGAGTGGGTAGCCTATGTCTTCTCCAGGAGATCTTCCCGACCCAGGAATCAAACCCAGGTCTCCTTCATTGCAGGCTGATTCTCTACCAACTGAACTATCAGGGGAGCCCAAGCTCTCATCTTGGGAGCTACCAAAACTTCACTCTGAGTACTAAGCAAAAGCAAAAATAGGAAATGGTTCAAACTCTAAATATAGGGTTTATATATAAAATACATAAACCAAATCAGAAAAGCAGGACAAAGAAACTTCCTATTACATAAACCACATTTGTTTACTTTTTTTGTCAGATAACATGATGATAATCTTCAGAAAGAATGATAATGAGCTATGTGATTGTATTTTCAACATGAAAGAGATTATGAAAGAATTGCTTATTATCTACAAAAAAAGAATGCATATGTATAGAAATGACATTTGTGAACATCACAAAATATATATGATTAAATTTCCAAAGGAGCACTATATACAGTGCTCCCACCTTAAGTTAAATATAACACACTATTAGAAATTAAGATATTAATGAGCTGCTTTATCTTTTATAAGGTCCAGTTAATATTTGCTGATTTTGAAAATATTTATGCCGAAAATATTTTACATTATAAAGAGTCAACTTGACTTGCAAATTGAGTTCAAAATCCATTAGCCTTGGTATTTATATTAGTTTTGATAGAGAGATCACTAATGAAGAATCCATAACACATATAAACAATCACTATCTTGAACTTTTTTAGCACAAATACTAGCAATTCCCATTTATTAGGGATTTACTATTTTCTAGGTACTATGTTAAATACTTAAACATCACCATACCTAATAAAAAAATACTTTGAAGAAATCTTTCACTCCTTATAGGAGAAAATGAGAGTTAGAGAACTTAATTTCTCAATATCACATATGAAAAACTAGCTGCTTCATATTAACCCAAGTTTGCCTGACTTCCATTCATCTCCCCAAAACACACACATGCACATACACCCCTCAGTGAACACACACACAAAAGAACTGTGGCAAGAATTAAATTGAATTCTTTTAGGTAATAACAAGAACTGAAGCAACATATTTTATGAGAAGACCAGACCACCCAACCAAATATCGTTCAGTCCAGGGTCCACATCATGTTCCACAGGATGTCTTCCTTTTCTGAATATTGATAGTTTTTTATGATCTAAACCACATATTTTAGCACTGAATCACACATTGCCTTATTACTTTGATGTTTTATGTGTATCTATATTGTGTTCCTACCTTTATTTCAAATCTAAATTTTAGATTGCTTTAGGATTATAAGCAATGTGGTATTTAGCATTGTTATAACACTATATCCATGCCGTCTGTCCATAAGATTCATAAAAGAAAACTGTAGATAACTTGTTCCTTAATATGCTGCTGGTTTGCTTGAGTTGTTGATCCATAGAGCAGATAGTACCTACAAGGAAAGATCAGTTTCAATTCCCCAGAATAAGTTATCTTGCTACCTGGAATAGAAAGAGGAATCTATTGTTGAATTAGATCCTTTCTTTAAAGGATCTTCTGCTCCAAAACAATGTCAGGTACTTCCAAGTTTAGTTGGGGTTTTCATCCGCCCCCAGGTCACCCAGAAATCAAACCATTTCTGGAACTATGAGATAACCAAAATATTTTCATCTTCCCCCTCCCCCATTTCACACTATAACTGCAGGCAGTCTGGCAAATTTATTTAATAGCAAAGCAGTATTTCCAAAGAAGACAGTGAAGTAGTTGAATCGCAGAGTATTCTTAGATGTACAATTATGAGCTTGTAAAACATTCTGAGATTCTTACAATCTCCTTTGTTTATGATAGCTTTACATTCTCTATATTCTTCATTCTCACCCTACTTATGGCTTAAAGAACACAGTATTGCAGAACTTGACATATTTCTGTCTGCTTTTTCCAATGACAGCTGAGAATACCATTCTGAAATGACTGTAATTCACTTAGTTGACTATCTAACATGTACTTCACTAACATTTTAATCATAACACATTTCTGACCTTAAACTTTAACACAGTTGAGGAACTTCAGTATTTTGCATATGGAAGCTCTTAGAACAGGTGGCACAGTCATGGTTGATTGTCCTCCCAAATAACAAGAAAGTACCCTTCAGTATTTTGATGAAGCTGACTTAGCTACCTGCTGCTGACTTCTCACTATCTTAATATCACTTGGAGTCATCAAGTTCACATCTTTAGGAACAGGAAAAATTGAGAAACTTCTAGTTTTCTCTGTCACTCTACAATATTTGATGGAATCTGGCAGTGACAACATGAATGATGAAATGTATAAAAGAAAAATCCTGACCTCACAGAATGCAATACAAAGGCATTTTAGGGTCTGATAATATGATGCAAGAAGTGTTATATTAATTCAATAGAGAAAGAAGTCTTTTCAATAACTTGTGCTAAAGCAGGTGAATATCTGCATGTAAGAAATGAACCTAGATCCTGACCTTATAGCTTTCACAAAAATTAACTTAAAGTAGTTCATTGGAAGAACTGATGCTGAAGCAGAACCTCCAATAGTTTGGCCATTTGATGCAAAGAACTGACTCATTAGAGAAGACCCTGATGCTGGAAGAGATTGAGGGCAGGAGGAGAAGGGAACAAAGAGGATGAGATGGGTGGATGACATCACTGAATTAGTGGATGTGAGTTTAAGCAAGCTCTGGGAGTTGGTGATGGATAGGGAAGCCTGGCCTGCTGCAGTCCATGGGGTCACAGAGTCGGACACGACTGACTGAACTGACTGGGATCAAAGACCTAAATGTAAAACCCAAAATGATAAAACTCCTAGATAATAACACAGGAAATAATAAGGTAATCTTTAATTTGGAGATCATCTTTTAGATACAATACCCAGAATAAGATTCAGGAAAGAAAAACAATGTATCTGCATTGATATATCAATTGTAACAAATATACCACAATAATGTAAGACATTGATAGGGGAAACCTGGGGCACAGGCAAGGTAGGGAAACTGAGATAGGGAATATGGGAACTCTATGTACTTTCAGATAATTTTTTAAAATCTAAAACTGCTCTAAAAATAACATCTATTTACTTAAAAAACAACAAAATTCAAAACAATGACAAGACCAAATGCTAGTGAGGATGTAAAGCAATAGGAATTTTTATTGTTAGTGGGAATGCAGAATGATACAGCCACTTTGGAAGACATTTTCGTGTTTTCTTACAAAACTAAAAATACTCTTACTATATAATCCAGCAACTGCACTCCTTGGTATTTACCCAAAGGAGCTGAAAACTTATGTCCACACAAAAACCTGCACACAGACATTTATAGCAGCTTTATTCATAACTGCCCAAACTTGGAAGCAACCAAGATATCATTCAGTAGATGAATGGATAAATAAACAGTGGCATAGCCACACATGAAATATACAGAGAAGTTATCCATCAAATCATGAAAAGACATGGAGAAACCTTAAATCTATATTGCTAAGTGAAAGAAGTCAATGCGAAAAGGCTACAATTATATAATTCCAATGTAATTCCAACTATACAATTCCAACTGGAAAATACAAAACTATGGACACAGTAATTCTTGGGCTCCAAAATCACTGCAGATGGTGACTGCAGCCATGAAATTAAAAGACACTTGCTCCTTGGAAGAAAAGTTATGACCAACCTAGACAGCATATTAAAACACAGAGACATTACTTTGCCGACAAAGGTCCATCTAGTCAAAGTTATGGTTTTTCCAGTTGTCATGTACAGATGTGAGAGGTGGGCTATAAAGAAAGCTGAGTACCAAAGAACTGATACTTTTGAACTGTGGTGTTGGAGAAGACTCTTGAGAGCCCCTTGGACTGCAAGGAGATCCAACCAGTCCATCCTAAAGGAAATCAGTCCTGAATATTTATTGGAAGGACTGATGCTGAAGCTGAACCTCCAATACTTTGGCCACCTGATGTGAAGAACCGACTCATTTGAAAAGACCCTGATGCTGGGAAAGATTGAAGGCATGAGGAGAAGGGGACAACAGAGAATGAAATGGCATCACCGACTTGATGGACATGAGTTTGAGCAAGCTCCAGGAGTTGGTGATGGACAGGGAATCCTGGCGTGCTTCAGTCCATGGGGTTGCAGAGTCAGACACGACTGAGTGGCTGAACTGAACTGAACCAAACTGATGGGGACAGTAAAATGGTAAGTGGCTGCCTGGAGGTGGTTTTATGAAGGGTAAATGAGTAGAGCTCAGAAGAGTTTTACGGTAATGGAAATTCTCTTTATGACACCACAGTAACTGATACATGTCATTATGGAAGTGCTGATTGCTCAGTCTTGTCAGACTCTATGAGACCCCATGAACCCTAGCCCCACCAGGCTCCTCTGTGCATGGAATTCTTCAGGCATGAATACTGGAGTGGGTTGCCATTCCCTTCTCCAGGGGATCTTCCCACCCCAGGGATCAAACCAAGATTTCCTGCATTGCAGGCAGATTCTTTACCATCTGAGCCACAAGGGAAGCCCATTTTTCAAACCCACAGAAAATACAATACCAAGAATAAACTGTACTTCAAACAAAGGGCTTTAAGTAACTATAATATTTTGTGTCAAGGTAGATTTGATTGTAACAAATGTAGCTCTCTGGTGGGGAATACTCAAAATGGGGGATGCTGTGCATGGATTAGGCCAGAGAATATAAGGAAAATCTCAGTACCTTCTCAAATTTTCTGTGGACCTTAAAATCTTCTATAAAAAGAAAATCTCAAAAAACAAAACAACAAATAATCAAAAAACACAGAGGCTCTAGAGTTAGAAACTTTGAAATTCAATACTATGTCCACTACTTTCTAGAAAACTGAACTCAGGTATTATTTAACCTCTCTAAGACTACCAATGTGTCTGTAAAATAAGGGAACACCGATAAGTCCTGGGTGTTCATTGGAAGGACTGATGCTGAGGCTGAAACTCCAATACTTTGGCCACCTCATGTGAAGGGTTGACTCGTTGGAAAAGACCCTGATGCTGTGAGGGATTGGGGGCAGGAGGAGAAGAGGACGACAGAGGATGAGATGGCTGGATGGCATCACCGTCTCGATGGACATGAGTAAGTAAACTCCGGGAGTTTGTGATGGACAGGGAGGCCTGGCGTGCTGCGATTCATGGGGTCACAAAGAGTCGGACATGACTGAGAGAGTGAACTGAACTGAACTGACTGACAGTCTGACTTAGAATAATATTGATATTTAAATGATACTATACATGCTACATGTTTGGTACATTGTCTCTAACTCATATTTGCAAGATACTTACTGGATGTCCCAGAGGGATTAAAAAGTTACCATGACTCCAAACGAATGTAAAATCATTTCACTGAGTTCAATTGCTCTGCCTCTGGTGCCTCTATCCTGTTGAATGTTAGACAGCCTTGAGTACAATTATACCAGCCTCAAACAGGAATGGTCTTGACTCCTTCCTCTCAACTGGACTCCACATAGGTCAGTGGTCATCAGATCTTTTCAACTGTATCATGTAATTAGCTTTACAGTTAACCCTCCTCTTCTCTATTTACTTTTCTGTATTAATCATATGTCATCTAATCTATTATATCATCCTCCAGGTTGGAGTCTCAGACTTCAGTTTAACCCTTATACTTCTTATTATTTCTCCCTGCTGCTGCCTGAGCCATTTTTTCAAAGGCAAATAATGTCCTAGAAATAATGCTCAAATTGGATGCACGCTGCTATACAGAAAAAGTTCTGGATGGCACTTTCCCCAGGAAAATGTATAGGGCCCTTCATGATATGGTCTTATTACCTCTTTGGCCTCTGTTGCCAGCATTACTAATTTACATTCAATATTCAGTCCTCTAACCCTGCTTAGTTTTCTGTACATTCCCTATTCTTCGATGCCATTTCCTCTTCCTATGGCACACTGCATCTTTTTTTTTTCCCTAACTTTTTTTCTTATCCTTTCAGATCCTGATTAATCTTCATCAAATCATTTCCCTTCTCACCCTACTCTGACAAATAATATACCTTCCTCTATATAACACTCCTGTAAAATATTACATGACATTTTTCTATCTGTCTTGAAAAATCAATATAAGCATCTTGACATCAAGGATTATACTGAGCTCAAAATTATATCTTAACCAGTAGCAAGTCATTAGAATGCAAAATATTTGTGAATATTGACAAAGAATGGAGAAATGAATGAATGAAGAGAAGGATGGAAGGTAAGAGGGTAGTAAGAAGCGATGAAAGGAAGAAGAAATAGAAGATGAATTATGGCTGATATTATTCTGGTAAGATCATTTACACAAGGAGAAAATAAGAGATTAGTGAGTTTCATAGAAAATAAGAAATTGAGCTAAGTTTTAGAGTTTTCTGAATATGTATTTAAGTTTGGGAATTCCTTTTAAACCTGCCCAGCCATTTTGAGTTTACAGTAACTCTGTTCTTTTCAATATAATAAGCATTCCCTAAACTGTAATATCACTGTAATGTTTTATTTCACTGAATCTAAGATGGCATCTATATTAAAACTATACTACTTCACGTATAGGGCTTCCCTGGTGGCTCAGTGGTAGAGAATCCGCCTGCGAATGCAGGAAACGTGTGTTTGATCCCTGGTCTGGAAAGATCTCCTGGAGAAGGAAATGGCAAGTCACTCCAGTATTCTTGTCTGAAAAATTCCATGGACAGAGGAGCCTAGTGGGCTGTAGTCCACAGAGTCGCGAAGAGTTAGACATGACTTAGTAACTAAACGAATAACAACTTAATATATCTCAGAGAAAGAAAAGGAACTGTCAAATAAATTCTAACCAAATTATAAAATACATCTCCATTTCAGAAATGGTAAAATGTGAAAAACATGCAGTATAGAATCTACACTGCTGCAGTTGCTAAGTCGCTTCAGTCATGTCTGACTCTGTGCGACCCCATAGACGGCAGCCCACCAGGCTCCCCCGTCCCTGGGATTCTCCAGGCAAGAACACTGGGGTGGCTTGACATTGCCTTCTCCAATGCATGAAAGTGAAAAGTGAAAATGAAATCGCTCAGTCGTGTCCGATCTTAGCGACCCCATGGACTGCAGCCTACAAGGCTCCTCCATCCATGGGATTTGCCAGGCAAGAGTACATAGGTAGATATAAAATGAACACAACTTTCATGGACCCATTCACTATGCATCCTAAAAGGAAGAGAAACATTAAGCCATTGCTTGTAACCCAGCAGGTCTGCGAATATCATTAGAGGATCACAGGATAATCTCAATTTTGGCTCTAGAATTTTCAATTGTTACTATCAAGAGGGAAACATGACATTTTACATGATTCAGAATGTCTATAAAAATATTTGCAAGTTCAGGGATAACAAATTATTCTAAGCTACTGAGACAAGAGAAGACCTTCCCAGGTGGCTCAGATGGTAGACAATCTGCCTGCAATGCAGGAGACCTGGGTTCAGTTCCTGGGTTGGGAAGATCCCCTGGAGAAGGGAATGGTAACCCACTCTAGTATTCTTGCCTGGAGAATTTCATGGAGAGAGGAGCCCAGTAGGCTACAGTCCATGTGGGAACAAAGAGTCAGACATGACTGAGTGACTAAAGAAAACTTCTTACCATAGGTAAGATCCATTTTTAGGAGATCTATGCAAAAAGGAAAGCTGCAAAGCCAAGTCTTGGAGTTCATACTAATATTGCAAATCCAACCAAGCTCCTGAAGATAAAAGTTTCCTCCCCACCCCTCAAGTTTTCCTTTTAAAGGAATGACATAAGACATATAGGCCCCAAAATAATCAAATCTTTCACAAGTATTTTTCTTCAATATTACAGCATTCTTTGAAATGTTTAGTGAATTTGACAGACATTATTTAATGCTTGAGTTGATTCCTTGAGCCCTACCTTAGAACTAATATCATTTTTATAATAAAAATATAATTTTATTTTTATAAAATCATTTTAAAAAATATATTTTAAAAATTATCATTTTTTATAATAAAAATGATATTAGTTCTAAGGTAGGACTCAAGGAATCAACTCAAGCATTAAACCAGATACAAAATAACCAAATGGCTGAGCAAAACACTCTCCCTTGTGGCCAGGAAGCAACATCAAGGTTAAAATTTACATAATGGCTCATCCACATAAAATCAAAGGTCAATTGGCTCAAAACTGAGTACAGTTCTCATACAAATAATTGGCAGGCAAGTGTGCACTAACACAGAAGAATCGCCAGTGAGGAGGGATTTCATGCTTGGGAATTAAATCTTGTTGAAACAGTCGATCAGCTTCATAAGTACGTACATTACCTCAAAGGGAATTTAACTGTTGCAGCCAAAGCACAGTAATGAAAGTGCAAATTGACAAATCTGAACATTTTTAATTGTTTCCAACTGCACTTCCACTCAGAGAAGGCAATGGCACCCCACTCCAGTGTTCTTGCCTGGAGAATCCCAGGGACGGGGGAGCCTGGTGGGCTGCCGTCTGTGGGGTCGCACAGAGTCGGACACGACTAGAGTGACTTAGCAGCAGCAGCAGCAGCAGCACTTTCACATTTGATTTTTTAAACACAGTCCCCTATTTTTATTTGCTGAAAAAGCCACCTACAACTATCATAGCTGTAAATGCAATACCCCCAAACCTAAAAATCTGAAGATTTCAGCATTTATTGCATGATCATCATAGTTTCATAAACACAGTAAAGAGTGTTTCTTGGCTAATAAAAATGTTGACCTTTTTTTGAACACTATTTCCCCCAAATAAGACAAATAATCCCCAAATACATTCAAACCCTAAAGAGGGCCACAAAAATTTGGAATAAATAGGACGACTTCCTACCCATTGGGTAGTCAGGGAATGTGGAGAAGAAAGGGCTTAGAGAAGAATTTTAGAATGAGATCCTTAGTGGTCTGTGACATTCTGTCATAATTACTTATTGATTTCAGTTGAGGAGACTCACTATAGCCTTTCTGAAAACATTTTTAAAAATGTAAGTCTTTTATTTGGGGGAACTAAGGGAGCCTCTGAAAATTCTTATTGTAATCTTAATTCATGAGCATAAAATTATTTAGTTGATATATTTCTCCCAACATGGTATTTCCATTGTGTATCTGGACTTTTTATGATTACCTCCATCAGATAGACACTGTTGGGTTTGTTTTTGAAAGGCAGGCATTTGCAAAGCTGTCAAAGTCAATTATTTGAAGGCATGAAGGGTGAAAAAGGCTGTCAGCAGGTATAAATGCTTTTATAAATTTGTGAATTTTCTGGAAAACAACAACAGGATTGTTGGATATTTAAAAGAAAAGTGGGGTTTAGAAGTACTCTGTAACATATTTTGTTTTACTTAGCTTTGATTCTATACAACAAGGAAAAATTAATGGTAACACATAAAGATAACTCAAAGTGAATAAAGTTTTGAACCATCCGAAGAATTACTTTTTTTTTTCCATTTATTTTTATTAGTTGGAGGCTAATTACTTTACAATACTGTAGTGGTTTTTGCCATACATTGACATGAATCAGCCATGGATTTACATGTGTTCCCCATCCTGATCCACCCCCCCCCCACCTCCCTCTCCATCCCATCCCTCTGGGTCTTCCCAGTGCATTCAGGATTCCCTGGTAGCTCAGATGGTAAAGAAACTGTCTGCAAGGTAGGAGATGTGGGTTTGATTCTTGGACTGGGAAAATCCCCTGGAGAAGGGAATGGGTACCCACTCCAGTATTCATTCTTGCCTTGAGAATTCCATGGACAGAGGAGCCTGGCGGGACACAGTCCACTGAATGGCAAAAAGTCGGACACAACTGAGTGACTAACATGCACACATACAAATGCTACTATATGTTTGTACAAGTCGAGTCACTGAAATGCTTCAAGTCATGTGTGAGAAAACACGTAGTTTCTCTTGGGTAGGTGTTGCAATTGGCATACATATATTGTAATATAATAGTTTATAGGCAGTGAATTTGAAACCAGGGAGCAATCTAAATTTGTATTCTTCATCTAGGGCAGTTTAACAGTATTTTTTCAGAGTATGGGGCTTCTAAATCAGAATCACTTAGATTGTTAATTAAAAATGCAACTTTCAATCAATAAATGGGCAGAAGACCTAAACAGACATTTCTCCAAAGAAGAAAAACACATGACTAATAGGCACATGAAAAGACATTCATTATTGCCAATTATTCAGTTCAGTCGCTCAGTTGTGTCTGACTGCGACCCCATAAATCGCAGCACGCCAGGCCTCGCTGTCCATCACCAACTCCCAGAGTTGACTCAAACTCATGTCCATCGAGTCGGTAATGCCATCCAGCCATCTCATCCTCTGTCGTCCCCTTCTCCTCCTGCCCCCAATCCCTCCCAGTATCAGGTCTTTTCCAATGAGTCAACTCCTTGCAAGAGGTGGCCAAAGTATTGGAGTTTCAGCCTCAGCATCAGTCCTTCCAACGAACAGCCAGGACTGATCTCCTTTAGGATGGACTGATTGGATCTCCTTGCAGTCCAAGGGACTCTCAAGAGTCTTCTCCAACACCATAATTCAAAAGCATCAATTTTTCGGTGCTCAGGTTTCTTCACAGTCCAACTCTCACATCCATACATGACCACTGGAAATACCATAGCCTTGACTAGATGGACCTTTGTTGGCAAAGTAATGTCTCTGCTTTTTAATATGCTATCTAGGTTGGTGATAACTTTCCTTCCAAGGAGTAAGAGTCTTTTAATTTCATGGCTGCAATCACCATCTGCAGTGACTCTGGAGCCCCCCAAAATAAAGTCTGACACTGCTTCCAATGTTTCCCCATCTATTTCCCATGAAATGATGGGACCAGATGCCATGATCTTAGTTTTCTGAATGTTGAGCTTTAAACCAACTTTTTCACTCTCCTCTTTCACTTTCATCAAGAGGCTTTTTAGTTCCTCTACACTTTTTGCCATAAGGGTGGTGTCATCTGCATATCTGAGGTTATTGGTATTTCTTCCAGCAATCTTGATTCCAGCTTGTGCTTCCTCCAGCCCAGCGTTTCTCATGATGTACTCTGCATATAAATTAAATAAGCAGGGTGACAATATATAGCCTTGATGTACTCCTTTTCCTATTTGGAACCAGTCTGTTGGTCCATGTCCAGTTCTAACTGTTGCTTCCTGACCTACATATAGGTTTCTAAAGAGGTGGGTCAGGTGGTCTGGTACTCCCATCTCTTTCAGAATTTTCCACAGTTTATTGTGATCCACACAGTCAAAGGCTTTGGCATAGTCAATAAAGCAGAAATAGATGTTTTTCTGGAACTCTCTTGCTTTTTCGATGACCCAGCGGATATTGCCAAATTTGATCTCTGGTTCCTCTGCCTTTTCTAAAACCAGCTTGAACATCTGGAAGTTCACAGTTCATGTATTGCTGAAGGCTGGCTTGGCGAATTTTGAGCATTACTTTACTAGTGTGTGAGATGAGTGCAATTGTGTGGTAAAAAGTTTGAGTATTCTTTGGGATTGCCTTTCATTGGGATTGGAATGAAAACTGACCATTTCCAGTCCTTTGGCCACTGCTAAGTTTTCCAAATTTTCTGGCATATTGAGTGCAGCACTTTCACAGCATCATCTTTCAGGATTTTAACTGGAATTCCATTACCTCCACTACCTTTGTTCATAGCGATGCCTTCTAAGGCCCACCTGACTTCACATTCCAGGATGTCTGGCTCTAGGTGAGTGATCACACTATCGTGGTTACCTGGGTTGTGAAGATCTTTTTTGTACAGTTCTTCTGTGTATTCTTGCCACCTCTTCTGCTTCTGTTAGGTCCATACCATTTCTGTCCTTTATTGAGCCCATCTTTGCATGAAATGTTCCCTTGGTAGTTCTAATTTTCTTGAAGAGATCTCTAGTCTTTCCCATCTGTTGTTTTCCTCTGTTTCTTTGCATTGATCGCTGAGAAAGGCTTTCTTGTCGCTCCTTGCTATTCTTTGGAACTCTGCATTCAAATGGGAATAACTTTCCTTTCCTCCTTTGCTTTTCACTTCTCTTCTTTTCACAGCTATTTGTAAGTCCTCCTCAGACAACCATTTTGCCTTTTTGCATTTCTTTTCCATGGGGATGGTCTTGATCCCTGTCTCCTGTACAGTGTCACGAACCTCCGTCCATAGTTCATCAGGCACTCAGTCTATCAGATCTAGTCACTTAAATCTATTTCTCACTTTCACTTTATAGTCATAAGGGATTAGATTTAGGTCATACCTGAATGGTCTAGTAATTTTCCCTACTTTCTTCAATTTAAGTCTGAATTTGGCAATAAGGAGTTCATGATCTGAGCCACAGTCAGCTCCTGGTCTTGTTTTTGCTGACTGTATAGAGCTTATCCATCTTTGGCTGCAAAGAATATAATAATCTGATTTTGGTGTTGACCATCTGGTGATGTTCATGTGTAGAGTCTTCTCTTGTGTTGTTGGAAGAGGGTGTTTGCTATGACCAGTGTGTTCTCTTGGCAAAACTCTATTAGCCTTTGCCCTGCTTCATTCTGTATTCCAAGGCCAAATTTGTCTGTTACTCCAGGTGTTTCTAGACTTCCTACTTTTGCATTCCAGTCCCCTATAATGAAAAGGATGTCTTTTTTTGGGTGTTAATTCTAAAAGGTCTTGCAGGTCTTCATAGTTCAACTTCAGCTTCTTCAGCGCCAATTATTAGAGAAATGCAAATCAAAACTACAATGAGGTATCACTTTACACTGGTCATAATCAAAAAATCTACAAATAATAAATTCTGGATAGAGTATGGAGAAGAGAGACCACTTCTACATTGTTGGTGGAAATGTAAACTGGTGCAACCACTATGGAAAATAATATGGACATTTCTTAAAAACCAGAAATAGAGCTACGCTATGATCCTGGATATATATATCTGAAGAAAATTCTAATAAAAAAAATATTGCACCCACTGTTCATAGCAGCACTATTTACAATAGCTAAGACACAGAAGCAACCTAAGTGTACATCAACAGATGACTGGATAAAGAAGATGTACATAATCACACACACATACATACACACAAACACACAGGAATATTACTTGGCCATAATAGGAATGAAATACTGCCATTTACAGGCACACGGATGGACCTAGAAATTATCATAATGAGTGAAGCCAGATAGAGAAGTACAAATATTATATGATATCACTTATGAAATATTACAAATGAACTTTTTTCTAAAACAGCAACAGACTTACAGACATAAAAAACAAACTTACACATGCCAAAGGGAAAAGGAAATAAAGTATGGAATCAACAGATACATATAACATAAAGTAGATAAATAACAAGGATTTAATGAATAAAACAAGGAACTATATTTAGTAATCTTATAATAATTTATAATGGAAAAGAATCAGAAGTATATGTACATATATAAATAACTAAATCACTTTTTGGTATGCCTGAAATTAACAAAATATTGCAAATCAACTATATTTTAATTCAAAAAGAAAGAATACAAAAATGCAGTTTTCTGAGCCTTACACTCCAGATTGAATCTCAGAATCATTTTGAATGATTAGATAGTTATAATTTTATTACTCTTGCATTTCACAATCTAACACTGAGATCTTTATTAAAATGAAAATCTGAGAGCGACTGCATTAAAACAGTGTGTGCTCCATGAAAGCCTTCCTCCACATTTCACAAGGAAAAAAAGATCTCTTATTTCTATACTGAAGGACAGAATATGAAATCAGAATTCTCAAAATTTGGGTTTAAGTTGTACTCAAATGCTTTTAGAAAAAAAATCCATATTTTTATATAGAATTGTGCTGCCAAGTATTAAGTATTCAGATTAGTCAATAATTATCTTCATAGAATGAGAATGAGAAAAGAACCTATCCTTATAGAGCTGTTCAGTCCTGAGTGCTTAGAAATAACTATATGCCTACTACTACCTTTGGACTTAACCAGAGAAACCAGCTCCTACCTACATTTTTATACATATTCTGAGGCTGTTCTCAGCCTTAAAACAGCATTATAATCCCCAAACTATACAAACTCAAGCTAAATGGAGGTGAAGCCTTCAGAACTACAGAGATTAAGACTGAAAGAAAGCTTAGGACTCACTAGTCCAGTCACCTCATTGTACAAAGCTCAGCAAAAATGTTAACATAAGGGTGAGTAAAAAGCCAGAAATTTTGATACTATCCATTGCTTTTTACTGCTCTCCAGATCATACAACTTTCTTACAGTGCTATCCTATAATTTCTTAAATAATAAAAGTTCTCTTTCAACACCTTTTAACTGCTTCTTTGGGCTACTATGAATATTCTTTTAACATGCATTCCAAACTGTTTATCCCATAAACTGATGATAGAAACAGAGATGTTATGTGCATCAACACCTCATCAATGTTTATATCATTAAGCCATACAACCTTAATCATTAAGGTTTTAAAATTTTTTCTTGGAATCCCACACCTATACAACTTCAATCAACATATTCTACCTGAAAGACAAAATTAGATCTGGAAATTACTGAGGATTGTAATAGAAAGTTACAACTTGCATGTTTTATGATTTCACATAATTAAACTCAAAGTATGATGTACAAATTGCTGAAACAGGAAAGACTTGAAAATTATCTTACACTGAAAAGAATACAGATAGTGTTATTCTAAATTTTTTGAATAAAATATTATTAGCTAATTTGATTTTATAAAAATATGAGAAACCAAAAATCTGGATCCTGAATCTATTGCCATTTTCAAATAGAGTGAATTACTCTCTTGAGGAAACAGAAAGCAAGCAGTTAAGCTTCTGAGGCTTAACTAGAGAAGTTCACTTTAGTGAAATGAATGGTGGAGCTTGGTAAAATTCTTCTCATATATTTAAGGTTCAGGTCTATTTCACACAGCTCTAGAATTTAGAACTCTGAATGAAGCACCAAGAATACAGACTTGCATTCATTACTTGGAAGAACTTTCTCACAATCAAAATTGTTTGAAATCAGAACAGTCTGCCTCTTATGTTCTACTGAGGATTTAAATCTACTGTTTGTCATTTTTCGGTGATTTGCCTAAGGTAACCTCCAAGGAAATAGTAGTCTTTGCAATGCAAATTCAAAGTGCAGTACATTCTGAACCACGATCACATGACTTAGATTTGACAATTTTTCAAACAGTATTAATCCTTTTGGAAGATAAAAACCGTAACAGAATCTGAGGCACTTCCCTTATAGACAGTCTATCATCAGCATAGCATTAAACTACAGATAAAACTAAAACTCTATTGTTTATTTTGTGGTTTATATTCTCTATGGGAAGTGTGAAATTCATAAAGTATATGAATATGTGTCAATTATATATATGCTAAAATTATCAAACACTTAATATGTGTCAGGAGCTATTCTAAGAACATTATATGAAATAATTCATTTAAGCCTCATGAGTGTTTTACTATCAGTTTCTATTTACAAGTAAAGAAATGAGAGATGGGGAGAGTTATGTTATATGCCCCGATTTGTATCATCAGCAAGGGATGGAGTCAAAACTTGACTTCAAGATAAGCCTGCCCTCTTAACAACTCTCCAAATGTCACATTTGTGTAGGCAGTGAGGGGTTTACCTGGCTATTATATGATAGGAATAATGAAATGTTAGCATTTATAAAACAAACATGATCAAACATGAACAATGACAATACTCATATAAGCAAAATTACCATTTTCACCTTAAGAAATAGCCTTCTTCCTGTCTCTAAAAGGATGTAAACTATAAATAACCTCTGGTTAGAAAGATCTAAAAATTACTTCCATTCCATTATAAGCATAAATATCAATAGTTTTATAAGCTAGAGCATCTTTTAAATAATGAAAATATGAGTATGTATATATGTGGATAGATATAGTAAGTATGTAGTAAAGGATATATAATTTAAGTAATTATATGTTTAATTAATATTTTAAATATAATATTATAATTTTAAAATAAGAAGGGATCAATCAATAAAGGACTGGTTTGGTTAACATATATTGATCTGCATGGAATTCCAGCTTTAAAAGGCAGAAATGAATAGATCACAAAAATAAAAAAACACGAGAAACTTTCATGCTAGCATTAACAAGAGGAACTATTGATTGACTTTTTTAAATTAAAAAAATGAAAGGCCTAAAATACATTCTTGACAGAAATACATCTAATCAATCTTTTATGCATGTTTGATAAGCAATTGGGCTTCCCAGGGCTTCCCCTGATGGCTCAGTCGGTAAAGAGTCTGCCTGCAAAGTGGGAGACCCGGGTTCAATTCCTGAGTCAGGAAAATGCCCTGGAGAAGGAAATGGCTACCCACTCCAGTATTCTTGCCTGGACAATTCCATGGACAGAGGAGCCTGGCGGGCTACAGTCCACGGGGTCACAAAGAGTCAGACACGATTGAGTGACTCACACACCCTGGGTTTCCCAGTGACACCAGCAGCACAGAACCCGCCCGCCACCGCAGGAGACCCAGACAGCTGGGCTCAGTCCCTGGGTCAGGAAGGTACCCTGCAGGAGGTCATGGCAATCCACGCCAGTTTTCTTGCCTGGAAAATACCACGAGCGGAGGAGCCAGGAGGGCTATGGTCCACAGGGTCGCAAAGAGTCAGACTTAAGTGACTTAGTGCATGCACGCACTGGGAAAAAGAGATGGATCTGAGATAAGCACTGAATCATGGGATTGATTCAAATCAATAGTTAGGAAGTGAAGAACCATCTGAAAGGAATATCAATATGGAAATCTTGAAAAGAAGTCAGAGAAGTCAGTGAAGGAAACAGCAATCAAGTTTCCACCATTAAATGGAAAGTAGAAAAGGCAGCAGAATACTAAGAGATACAAAAATCTATGTAATAACATAAAATAAAGGAATATGTGGACCTTTAGAAATGTGCTGAGTCTAAAGTAGTATGAGAGGGGAGGTTCAGAAAATGATAGCAGCATTGTTCTCTTGGCTTTGGGATAATATGAATAGAAGTAAAAGTGAACCAGTGATTTCTACAGCTTCTAGAAAGTTGCAATTAAAATTTGTTTTCTGTGGCTTAAACCATCTGCACTATGATTTAAATCCTCTTCACTATGGCAAGAAAAGAACTGCATGGAAACAAAAAACATCTGAATAAAGTGTCCTGATAAAATTACCTTGTAACTAGTACAATCCAGTGCCTCTATACTGCAAAGAGAGCAGGTTTACAAACACTACCTTAAAAATCCAAACCCAACTTGGATAGCCTTCACTGGTGAACCAGTTGGACCTCAGTCCCCTTTAAAGCTACTCTCTCCATAACCCCAACACACAAGCTGTGGCCCTACCCATGAAGAAGTGCCCCACATGCTCCTAGAAATAAAATCAGGATGCTGCTCCTGCTTGGCTCTGGCTGGTGCTGAAGCTGCTGTTTGTGACTGTGCTCCAAGCAATTGCCAGTTGCTCTGCCAGAAATGCCACCTGACCTGCTGCTCATTACTGCATGCTCGCTCCTACAGCTTCCAGCAGTTAAGGGCTGGAAACATGCCCCAGACTGCTGCTCACAGCCGGCCCCGCTCCTGCCTGCCACAGCTCAGCCCTTCCCTCATCCTGATGACATCACCATTCTACCCTCCAACACAACATTCTCTCTTTTCTGATCTCAACTCACCCAGTCCTCTAAGTTCGACTTCTTGGACGGCCCGTCTGGGGAATGAGGTGGATAGAGTCACACAATTCTTCCAATTTTCCAAGGTCAGTGCTTCTCCTAGGTGCACAAAAGTCATCTATGGTAGGATCGTGGGTACAGGGTAGATTGAATCACTATTTTTTTGTTCCTTTGGTCAAGGTTGCTGAGTCCAGCTCCACAATGATGCTATCACCATAAAGTTTTTTTTTTTTATGAAAGTGAAAGTGTTAGTCGCTCAGCTGTGTCCTACTCTTTGTGACCCCATAGACCTCACCAGGCTCCTCTGTGCATGGAATTCTCCACGCAAGAACACTGGAGTGGGTTGCCATTCCCTTCTCCAGGGGACCTTCCCAACCTAGGGATCGAACCTGGGTTTCCTGCATTGTAGGCAGATTCTTTACCATCTGAGCCACCAAGGAAGCCCTTTTTAAATTTATTTTTTTAATGAGCAATACAGTTATTGCTGCCAACCACAAACTCCTGATCCACAGTATATTATATCTGAATATGTCTAAAGTTCAATTTTGGAGAGTTTTCATTTATTTCCCCAAAGTTTTTTCTGATTTACTAATTTTGGATTAAATGAGAATATAAATTATTGATAAAATGAGAATAATATGGGCCATATAGCATAATACAATCAAGGGAGTGGGAACCCATCTTATTCACAAGTCCAGCCTGCACTCAAGGGAACAAGATTATATAAGGCATGTGCCCCGGGGGTAGAGATTTTAGGGACCATCTGAAAACTCTTCCTACCACAGGTGAATTGGCATTCTAACTACACATGCTGACCAAACACACAACTTCCAGTTTTTCTGGAAGTTAGGTGTACGTTTTTATTTCCCTGCTGAAAATAAGACCCTTTCTACCTCCACAGCTAGTCTGTGAATTGTATCACCCCACATGCCCTGTCAACTGACTCTAGGTCGACTTTGAATATCTACAAAATGACTTAATCCAATCCTACTCTTGAGAACTTGAGGCTATTCTGGCATCAAGGTCATATACTTTAAACATTTGGAAATTTTAATTTGACAGTGAAGAGAAGGCAGAGGACTTTGCCATGACCTTACTCAAGTTATCAAAATCTATATGACATTTGGTGACTAAGTACCAAATGGCATAAGGTCTATGGTTAGCAAAGAAATGTGCGCAAGCTTTAAGAAGGATGTGTTTGAATATGTCAAATATATATATGATTTCACATGCAATTCATCACAGGCCATCTTGAAGACTGTCTTAATGACACCCTTATAAAACACAAACAGTTGGTCTACCTGCAACTGGATCTGATTCTAAAGTTCTCAGAGAACTGGGGCCATTTTAGAATTATGGAGAACTAATGTTCCTGATAAAAAATATAATTTGTCTTTACCAATATGCTACATCATGGGTGAAATAAAAACACTGTGAAATATAACACTCAGTGTCTCTCTGGGTACAAGGCAAATTCTATTTAAGCTCACATTAAAGGGATAGATGATAGTCATTAGAAACTGAACAAATAGTCTGGGTTGAAGGGAAGTGCTAAAGTGAGAAAATAATCAGTTTATTTACATTTCTTTCATTTTCTTTCATGATAGAATCTCTAAATTGGGTATAAAAAACAATTGCGTGTGATCAGCATCATCCTTATTTAATAAAAGCAAAAACAGTTCCACCAATACCCAGGGGAAGATGGAACACCCCACTAGTCCTGCCCATCAACAGCAGACAATCATTGAGAGTCCTGTGAGTGTGAGGCTACATCAGATTTAATACCATACTACATGGCATCAACTATCTTAAATTCAACTTCCATTTCTCTCTGTTTCAACCAGTGCTACGATCCCGGGTTTTCTTGTTCAAGCTCAAAACTTTGTATTTTCCTTGATACCTCAGGTCACCCCTGTTCACCATACCAAACTTGTTGACAGTTTTACTATAATACTCACCATACAAATCCCTCAATTTTCATTCTCCCTTAATGGTGGTATTTGTTTACCTTTAGTTTTCATACACAATCCTGTATGATTACATTAGCTTTCTCACACTGAACTAGATTCCCTGCCTAATATCACTACTCTTTCCAAACTGGAACATATAAAACTGCTAGGCTAATACTCCCAAACACCTAATGGAAGCTAATGTTCTCTGCATATTGGAGAGCTATTTGTCAGATTTTCTTCTAATAACTTTATATGCATTTTATAACTTCAACCTTGCAACAATATATTTGAACTCTTTTTATCTCCGTTTTGCAGAAAAAGACCCTTAATAAAAGAAATACCAAGGAAATCTCCTAAGGCGGACTTAAGTATCTGATTCCAAAGCTACTTATAATCATCCCCTATTGCCTTCCTATGTAAATTAATAACTTGGACTGATGCCCAGTGCTCAAGAAGCTAAGTATGAATGCTGTGTGAAGACTTTAATCTAGAACTCAAATCTGCTCTCTTTAATCCCTTAATACAAATACAAAAGTCACTCCTACCACTGACTTTTACTGTCATTTGGAACACCATCTTTCCCCATCTATTCAGATGTGATTTACTTTTTTAAACTGATCTCAAGTGCAGTGCTTTCAGTGAGGTCATTTCAGACCACCCAGTGTATTGTGATATATCCTCTCCTTCGAATTTCTTGAACATCTATTTTTGCACTTATAAAATGTCTTTTGGAGATATTCAACTTATTTGGTTGTAGTTTATGACATCTGACTTTCTGAGAGAACATAATGTATTTAGGGATACGGATTCTGCCTTATACTCTCTCTTGCCTTCATAATATATAGAATAATACATTAGGAAAGTGCTTTGCAGATAGCGGGTACCCCATTCAGTGAAAACTTATTAAGAGGTTTCCATGAGCAAGCACGTACAATGGGAATGGCAAAGTACACAAAAGTAAATAACATGTTCCGTGAAAGAACGTCCTTGCTATGAAGTAATTTCTAGTCAAATTTATGGAATAAACACATTATTATTTGTTGCATATTTGCATACATAATAACCACAGCAAGAGAGATACTGGCAGGTACCATAAGAGAGACTCAGGAAAGGCTCAGTCAAATCATGATATTTTGGGTGATATGTCATATCACAGATAGAACAAATATGAGTAGGGAAGTACAGTTTATACACTTTGTTGTTAGTGTTAGCTGCTCAGTCATGCCCAACTTCTTTGTGATGCTATGAACTGCAGCCCACCAGGCTCCTCTGTCCATGGGATTTTCCAGGCAAGGATACTGGAGTGGTTTGCCATTTCTTACTCCAGGGGATCTTCCCGAGGAAGGGATTGAACCCAGGTCTCCTGCAATGCAGGAAGATTCATTACTGACTGAGCTACCAGGGATGAGGAAATAGACTTATCTGACAAAAATACAAAAGGAAATGAAAGAGTGGAAATTAATAAAACAATAAATGGAACAAAACAGGAAACGCCCTGAATGACATGTTATGGATTCTGGATTTTCTTGGAACTGCTGCCTGGTTTTCAGCACCAGCTCATAATGAGCACAGCACACTGTCACACAGAGTTGCTGCTAATGATTAAAGTAGATCGTGTTTGTAAAACACCTAGTGTGGGGCCTGCAAAATCACAGGTGTCCACCAAGGGATGCCTTGTCATTGTTCACTGTCAGAGTTTTGCTTGATACAGAAAAATCTGCCAAGACTCCATAGGATGCGGACAAAAGGAATCAATGAGAGCAAACTGTCATCTGATGTGTCCCTGAAAGGAGAGAGAAGCTCTGAGGCCAGAAGCATTCCATAAACATTTGTAGGAGCAGTTAGAAAAGCATAAGCTGATTTGTCTTTCCTTGAATGCCATGGATATTCATGATCTCTCAGAGAGATGTTAAAAGGAAAAAGAATCAAAATGATTAATAGAATTTCCTTTTAAACTCACTCTCTTCCCCTCTCCCCCCAAACTTCAGAAGGTGGGAAATGGATCCTTTTGGTAACACAGAATACAATTGCCTTGCCCTTTCCAGAATTCGGCATTTCATTTCCTTCACTAGAATCATTTTACCTCAATTACTTCCAGCCAATCATCTTTACAATTGCTTGGCTCCTAGAAAGAAACTAGGTGGAAACCAACCATTGTGAGCCATTTGGCCTCCCATTTCCCAGAGGCCAACACTTAAGCACATGAAGACTTGTTGACTGCCTTCTCATTCCTGGCCAACAAAGCTTCCTGTAGCAACAATCATCTCACTACTCACTCTCTTCTGTATTGTACTTAATTTTTGTACTTAGCTGTACTTAAATTATTTTCTATTGTAGTTCTCTTGCTATAGCTATTCTCCCGCTATTAATATATTCTTATGGTTTGTTCTCTAAATAATTAACAAAATCAAAATTTTCTTAAAACGTCCTGATATTCGAATATACAATTTGTGAAGTTCTTTTAAACTTTATTTTACTCAAAAGAGAGCAAAGAAGTAAGGCTATTAATCCTTAAGTTATTTTGCTGTTGAAGATGTTTGTTTCCACTTAGTTCAAGGGTTCTTAAGAAAAGATTTTTCTGAAATGTAGCTAAAAATAAGCAAAAATGGTGACTATTCCCCAGACTTCAACTGTACACTGGGGAATCAAAAAAGAGAACTCCTGTCCCATGCAATACCATTTTATTATCAACTATATTTTACTGTGAAAGTATATTATTTTTAGATAAATATGAAGATAAAATGAAGACAGAGATAAATTTAGCTAGAAGTAAATAATTGTTATTTGATTGTAATTATTATACAATAGTTGTAATTATTTCTATTATACAACAGAGAGAAAAATAAAAGTAGGAACACTATGATGAAGGTTCTATTTCTTTAAACATATCCAGCCTGCCTTACTCATGTTTCTGAGACAGAACTAATCAGGAGAATGTTGCTTTTGCACTTATATTTTCTACTGAAGATTTTTGTCTCCTGCATTAGTTTCACTTCTTGGGAATAAATACAAGGTTCTAGTTGGTACAACTTCTCTTCTATGAAAAGTTGTTGCTAACCCAATGACTTCTAGCTCTATAGATGAAAGAATAAATTGCCGAAACTTTTAAAACTTTTCAAGAGTCACAACTCAAACTTTATTAATATTAGTCTGATTTGTCAAACTTTATGATTCTTATATTGATTATATTGCATTCTAGCCCTCATGTCTACATTTTATCTGCTATGTCTACCATACAGTTTCTCCATTTTTAAGGTTATTTCATTTTTCCAACTCCTAATAGAAGGTAAACACTTGCTCATTGAAGAAATGATTATACTCTCATATGGACATGTATGAACACACACAAATTTGAAACACAAGTTGAATAAAAAGTCTCAGTACCAAAGACACTAGACCCTTGTTCATTTGTGTTTTCACATTCCATTTTATTTATATTTCCAAACAGTTAATTTAAGATTATCTTTATCCTCTTTTAACATATCAATACTTGAATTTTAGAATCTTAGATTTCTAGTGGATTTACATGATTGAAATATCTGTTGAGTTCCTTGAACTTGGATTATGCTTGATAAATAACCAAATATATCTCCCTACCTTTTCAGTTATACAACATGTGTTCTCTCAAATGCTACACTAAACTCAGCTCTGAGGCATGTTTGATGAGGGAGCAGGGAAAATGGAGATATTCTGGACCTTAACTATGAAATTTGGTTTGAATCACTGCTCTTCATATATGGGCTAAACAAATATTCTGTACTTCAGCTTTCTAATATGCAAAATAACAATGCCATTAAACACTTCTTTGAGTTGATGTAAGATTAATGAGATTACTTGTGACAAGATAACTGAAAGTCTTTCTTAGTTGGAGCTTCTTTCCCTTGGATTCTCACCCTTAATTGTATTCAGATTTTAGAAACTTTCTCTGAAGCAATTGGTTGCTTGAGACATTCTCAAAATAAATTTTAAAGCAGGGAGTTATTTATTTTTTTCTTTTTCAGCAGGAGTTTTTGTTTTCATTTTTCTTATGTCTGTCTACAATGTGGACAGTTGGACAGACAACCTGTGTGTGTCCACAGGCTCACATTGTAAAGTAGCTATTGAAATATAGAGAAACAGGAGAGGAGCAAGAGGATTTGTTTTAATCTGAATCCCCTAGTTTAAGCCAGAGAGAATCTCTCACAGCAGGGAGGCTCCCTCCTGATCAGCTGAGCATTGTCAGGTCCAGAGGCCTGACTCCACAGCACCCATCCATGGAGCCACCAACTTTGTGTTGGTTACTGAAGATCTGTACCTTCCCTTGTTTGACATGGTTTGTTATATTGTTTTGTTCTCCAAGTAAGATGTGCCATCTTTGTATCTTTCCTTCAGCTCTAAGACGATCCAGTAGGAAGTTCGTCTACCACATTGAGATTAAAGATTCATACGACAAATCCCTCCTGTGCGAGGAAAGGTCAAAGGAACCGATATGCAAGATTTATAAGGAACCCTTCTGGGGAACATCTTACAGACTCTGTGTGCATATCTGAAACTAAGGAGCATTTCCCCTCCATGTTTTAATGAAATTAATTTTTGTTTACTTTTGCTAAGTTTAACAGGTAATATAGTAAGAGATAATATTCTAAAGAGATATTTATATAAAAGCTACTAAGAATTCTCTTGCAGCAATGTTAGATAATATATGACTGTAGATTTTTTTCAGTTAAAACTAAAATTCAGCTAATTTTCCAGATACTATCCACATTCAACCAAGTAAGAATTTCTTCCTAAAACTAGGCCCTTTGAGATGAAGAAAATGGCCTGACATCCAAGAGCTGTAGATAACAAGTTAGCAAGAAAGGAAAGATACTGAAGAGAGCCTGCCGTATCTCAAACTATCACAGTTTGATCACAGTTAAAGGGTAAGTGAAGAAAATCAGCTTTTTAAAATTGGAATATGTATTACTTAAGAATTACAAATTTAAAATCAGTACTAACTTTGTAAAATCAGTATTAACTCTGTAAAATTTATATATTTACCTATATACATATATATTTTTAAATCACATAGAATGAGTTTGGATTCTAAAACTGCCACTTACAATTTATTCAACTTAAAACAAGTCACTTAACTTCTGGGCTTTAGTGTATAAGAGTACTAATAAGAGTACTAATATCTATTTTATAGGATTGTTGGGAAATTAAGAAAATGCTTAGTTCTTAAGTGCTTAGTTCAGTGACTATGACAGAAAGCTTTTAATGAATATATAAATATTCATGGTCACCATCATCACTGTCACCATTACTTATATCCTTAGTTACTCACCAAGTACTGTAAAGATTTTAATACACACACACACATGCATACACATACAGACAGAAGATATGAAACAACCAGTGAAGGAAAAAGATACCTAAAGAAGAGGGAATGGAGAAGTATATTCTCAAGCACTGTGGTGGTTTTGAAGTCTGTCTACTGATATGTGGTATATTTGTTGATATACCATACTCACTGACCCAAGAGGTGAGGCTTAATTCCCATCCCCCTGAGTGTGGGCTGCATTTAGTGATTCACTCTAAAAACAGGATAAAAAAAATAAATAAAAATAAAATAAAAAAAAATAAAAACAGGATACAGCAGGAGTAAAGGGAAGTCACTTCTAAGATTAGATCATGAAAACAGCATGGCTTCCATCTCGGGTGTGCTTTCTGTTGCTCTCTCTTTGATCCCTCTTTTTAGGGAAAGCCATATTAGGAGAAGCCCCAGGGAGGACCCTAAGAGTAAGGAATTGAAGTCTCCTGCTGGTAGTAACGTAAGTGAGCCTGGAACTTCAAGCCCTGTCAATAGCTTGAAAGCATCTCATTAGAGGTCTTGAGCAAGAACCACCTCATTCCTATATTCTTGACTCTCAGCAACTATGTGAAATATATACTTGTTGTTTTCAGCTGTAAATTTAAAAATTATGGAGAAATAGATAATATACATCTTAAATAATGAAAGAAACTGATTCAAGGAAATGATGATAGAATCAGATCAGAAAAGAGGTATTCAGGAGTTGTGTTAGCCATTTCATCATGGAGCATAGCTTCCTGGTTCCTTACTCATGAATTACTCAACTCCAGCTTCCTATTAAATTCTAATAACGTCTGTTATCATCCTACCCATCTCTTGGATTATTCAACTGTACAAAGGCAAGTATCACTGTTGGTAATATCTATATTTTAACTGGATTTTACATAAAACTTCTTAAATCATTTAAAAATATTTCTAAAATGTGACAATAGATACATCTTTTTGTGCTTGGTATTATTTTCTTTAAGGACAGTTAAATCTAGAGACTTTTTGAACATTTAAAAAAGAAGTATTCTTGCACCTGAAACCATACATCAACTTCAGGAAAGGAAGATTTGGCAACTGTTTCTAAGTTGATCACTCTTCGAGTAATAAAAAAAATGGCACATTTCCCAGACTGAAATAATTATTTTAATCTCAATCAATTATTCTTTCCTTCTCTCATTCCCCTCTGTCTCTCTCTCTCTGTCTCTCTCTCTCTCTTTGGAGGGTTGTATGGGACAAAAATTTCTTAATTGAATAACAATCAAGAGATATCACTAATTAATACATCAGGAATCTATTGCTTCCCACGGGTGAGAGTGAGAAAGAATAAAAGTTACAGCTATATATATTTTGTCCACTTTAATTTCCAAAGAAATACTTGAAGGCTATAACAGTTGTTTGTTACTGGAAAAGGAATGAGTAAAGAAAACACTCTAAAAGATTATTCACAATAATTGCATACACCTGCATTTAGAATACAATCCTGCAATTGGTTGCCAAGACCTACTGGAACATAAGAGGAAACCTATTAAATACTGTACATTTTTTACATGGAGAATTATCCATTTGTGATTTTTTAAAAATTATTTTAAATTCTTTAATTTTGTCAATTTTTGTGAATTAAAATAACAGCTTAACATGCAAGTTGAGGACAACCTTTCTCAAAAAGAAAACAATCAATAACTTACCATGGTTCTCTAGACTCATATAATTCTACTATAAAGGTTATGTTGTGATTTTTTTGTTATGGTTTTCATCAAAATGGCTTATTATGAGAAACGTATGAGAAAATTCAAATCCATTAGAAAATTTCAATTATGTAAGCACTTCAACACTTTATGAAGAATACATATTTCATAGTCACTTGAAAGTCGATTTCATAAAACTGCCTAATAAGTTAGGATTAAAGCCCCCTTCTTTCCTAATTTTTAAAATAACATCATCCCACATTTCTAGTAGTCCCTTTTCTCTTTTTCACACCTAAAATAGCCTTCTGGACTCTCTTTTCACTGTACTTCTCACCAAAAATGTGGTATTTGGTCCTACACATATTTTCAATTTACAGGTAAGAAAGGGAGACAATGTATTGAGAAAAGAGATGAGGATTACAGTCTTCACTTTGACAGTATCTCTGGGACCTTGGCCACATTACTTCATTCTCCTTAGATTCATTTTCTTCAGCTACCAAATTAAGCTTTGTTCCAGTTCTTGTTCAGCTACAACATTTTATAACTGTCAAATCTGACATCCAAATCTTACCACATCTCTTTAGTTGCAAATTTTCTGGTATTTCTCCCGTTCTGTACATTTTTCTACTTGCTGTTGCTTCAAATTCAAATTCCCTTAAACTAATGAGAAGTGTCTGCCTACACAGCCATTCATTGTTTCCCCCGGTAAGGACACCAATATTTCCACTACCCAGACTTGGAAATCCAGAATTTTTGTCTTAACCTTCCCTTCTTCTTCAACATTAAATGAGTTGCAAAATTCACTTTGAGATTTTCATCTCTATCTCTTTTCAGTCTAGTATCTTTCCATTTGCATCACACTATTTCTGATTTTTATTGCTACTCACCTAGACAACTACTAAGGTTCCAACTTAATTTCCCTGCCTATAGAGTTCACACCACCCAGTGACAGACTGGAAATATCACTGGGAAGCAGGAACACTGTCATTCTAACTTCTGAGCCCCATGGTATATGGGGCAATATTTTAGAATTAAAGATGGTTTCCATCAACCCAAACTTTTGAATATCTCACAAACTGTTTTAAATGTTTTATTAAAAGTATCACAGAAGTATATTAAAAGTCATCACAAAATGACACAAAGCAAATATTTTCCCAGCCCTGAGTCATGTCTCGCTCCAATAAGAATTTGTTGAGCATATTTCATGTAGCAGACATTATGCTAGATATTAAGTAAATTGAGATTACTATTTTCTGCATTGGAGAATTCACTACTTGGTACAGAGCAGACAGAACTGTAAACAAAAATAAATTACAATATAAACAGAACAAAAGCCCATATTGGAGAAGAAATACACTTTATGCCTTGCATTTAGCTCTTCCTCCATTCAACTACCAAGGAAGAACATTTTTAATGCCAACAAAGTAGCCACCCTGTATTTATCCTGTTACTTTGCTGCAAGAATTTAATGAAACATATTAATTCTAAAATACTCAAGAAGCACACGGTAACACTGGAATGCAACTACAGATACTGTGATATTGTAACTTTGAAAGCTGAAATTGAGTTTTACTGTTAAATAAATTATAGTCTTTAAAAATAATTCAATTTCAAATATTTATTGAAATTATGATCATGAACTCAAACTATATGTGGAGATCACAAATAAAAGGAACTTAATTAGTACTTAAATCCCATTTAGATATTTGTTTCTAAACTTTCCACTATTAAATCTCAATACAATCCTGGAAGCACTAGATATAGAGAATTAAATCTAGAATATTATTAAATACAAATGAAACACATAAAAATGAAACACATAATTCTGGATAAATGACCGATGTTTCCTCAATATGTCTAGTTTTCTTGCAATTATAAAGAGATAAATGTCTAGGTTAGTTCTTTAAAATTTCAAGAAAACTAGATGGAATTTCAAGTTAATTCATTAGTTTTATAATGTTCCTATTATATCCATATAACATTTCTATGAATACATGGATGTATTCTATGACTACATCCAACACATTCATTACTTTTATTTTAGAGTTCATTCAGAGGAGGCGAGAGGGAGGGAGGGAGAGAAAGTGTGAAATATCTCTAGTAGGTAGTTTAACACCAAGAATTGTCAACATTTCTAGAGACTTCACAAATAAAACTAACCTTCTGTACACATAAAATTTAGGACATCCTAGAATCATATGTGGAAAGAAGTTTTATGAACCAAGGAGTGATCAGATAGACACCCATCAGATGCATTATTATTGAACTAACTTTAGTGAGATGAAATTACCTCTGATAGAAATCTTGTAAGAATAGGGATGGATTACATGCAAATAGGCCCACAAAAGATGCTGGGCTCCAAGACCTAGAATGATGATCAAAGAACACAACACAGTGACCACTGATCTGAGTCACATAGCAATTAAAAAATTCTATAAGAGACTTTACCGTGGGGAAACTTTATGGAGCAATAATTTACCAATTTCTTGTTGTTTAAGTGCTTAATGGTATAGGCCACTGTGGAAAAAATTAGATGAACTAATCACAGAACTAACAAAATCACAGAACTAACAAAAGATGATGCTTCTGAAAGAAGCAGCACCACCTAAGGGGAAAAAAAAGACTTCTTGATTAATCTACTGCCTGAAACACACATTTCCTCTCATTTTGACATCTGCTACTAGTGTATTCACAGGAAAAAGACAAGGAACATGCACATGTAATGAAAGAATAATACTTTCATATTTTACAGCCTTAAATATAACCAGATATCTAGTGAGCTACTTTAATAAGGTGGTGATCACAGAATATTCCCTGAAGAAAGACAAAAATCTAAGTGCTCCCAAGCAGAAAGATAGAATCAATCCAATAAACAGCTGAACAGGCTGCATCTGACACGGCTCACTGCTCATGTCACCAAGTTGGTATTTTGAACCCATCAGAGATCCTTACCATAATTACAGGTATTTAACAAAACATACTTACTTAGAAAAGAGATTATTAAAAAAATCAATATAACATTCATTTTTCCATTAAAACTAAAAAATACTTCAGAAAGACAAGTAAAAATGGAAAGATATCCCCAAGAGTGAATGTGAAATAGTATCAAGGGCTTTTCTGGACTAAGAGCCAGACTTTTAATGCCTACGCTTCTTGCTGTCTGTCAGTTATTAACTTCATTGGTTTGGAAGAGAAGTCAGTCGGTTTCCTAGGCTGTTGGTCCATTCGTGAGCCTTGATACCAGTTCTCCCTTCAATTATAACAGGTTCCACCTAGTTGACCTAACCTTTTGTTCCACCAAAGAAACCTCAGCTCTAAAGTACATTCCACACATTTTTAATATAAAATGACTGCAGAAAATATAATAAACAGCAAAATAAAAAAGAAGATTCTAAAACATAACAAATGCTGTTTCCATCAGGAGTAAATTAAAAGATATTAAGAGTTGATAGAATCCAAGTGGTATATTACTTTGAAATAATCGTTAGATTTTAACACATTTTTAAACCCTGCATGTCAAAATAGTAAGTCATCATAATTTTCTCTCTGTAAGTTAAAATCTGGTCTATCAAGAGAGTATTGGGAAATTATTCTAATGCATATGTATGTATGTATATATACATATATAAACTCCTATTAAATCAGAAAACTGTAATGATTATAAATGTTAACACAAGTCTAATGTATGCCCTGTAAATAAACACATATGATATATCCAAGGGGTTGTTTTTTGATGTGTCTTTTATAGTTCACAGGGAAATAAGAGTTAGAAGTGAAAAACAGATAGGAAAAGTTGGTTGCAATTTTCTGAATAGAAAACTATTTTTAAATCTCAGATATAATTTTGAATGTATCATACCATAGTTTTGCTATAAACATTAAAATATCTATAGAATCTCAATTTAAAAATTAATATCTAGCATAAGATATCACTAAGATTGCATTATTTCACTGTGACTCTGCAAAACATGTCTAAACTAGATTTTTTCAGACTTTTATAAAACTCATAATTTTCATGAGTCTCTTATACAAGTTAATACTGAAATATCTACAGATCCTTATACCCTTCCAATTTACCCCTGCCATGCAATTGGTTTATCCAAGGACTAATCCTTCAAAAGTAAATGGTTGAGAAATTAATTTTATAGAAACTTCATGTAAAATATTTGTGTCCTATTCAATGTTATTTTCCTCTGGCCAGAAAATAAAACAAAGCCAAATACACAAAAAAGTAAAAACAAAACAAAACAAAAAAACTCTCTAATATTTCACTCCTCTGTTCATCAATGAATAAAACTGGGGAATCCATCAACTTCTTATTGCTAATGAGCTATTTCATAATCAGCTCTTGAATCTGCATCTAGTCTAGATAAAATATAGTAAAGAGCAGTTACTCTCAAGGTATTTTTCTGTACTGTTTCTATATCTAGAACATGATATATACTTTAAACAACTTAAAAGTATAATAAAATCCTAGAGGAGAACATAGGCAAAACACTCTCTGACATAAATCACAGCAGGATCCTCTGTGACCCACCTCCCAGAATATTGGAAATAAAAGAAAAAAATAAACAAATGGGACCTAATGAAACTTAAAAGCTTTTGCACAACAAAGGAAACTATAAGCAAGGTGAAAAGATAGCCCTCAGATTGGGAGAAAATAATAGCAAACGAAGCAACAGACAAAGGATTAATCTCAAAAATATACAAGCAACTCCTGCAGCTCAATTCCAGAAAAATAAATGACCCAATCAAAAAAGGGGCCAAAGAACTAAACAGACATTTCTCCAAAGAAGACATATAGATGGCTAACAAACACATGAAAAGATGCTCAATATCACTCATTATCAGAGAAATGCAAATCAAAACCACAATGAGATACCATTACATGCCAGTCAGGATGGCTGCTATCCAAAAGTCTACAAGCAATAAATGCTGGAGAGGGTGTGGAGAAAAGGGAACCCTCTTACACTGTTGGTGGGAATGCAAACTAGTACAGTCGCTATGGAGAACAGTGTGGAGATTTCTTAAAAAACTGGAAATAGAACTGCCATATGACCCAGCAATCCCACTTCTGGGCATACACACCGAGGAAACCAGACCTGAAAGAGACACATGCACCCCAATGTTCATTGCAGCACTGTTTATAATAGCCAGGACATGGAAGTAACTTAGATGCCCATCAGCAGACGAATGGATAAAGAAGCTGTGGTACATATACACTATGGAATATTACTCAGCCATTAAAAAGAATTCATTTGAATTAGTTCTAATGAGATGGATGAAACTGGAGCCCATTATACAGAGTGAAGTAAACCAGAAAGATAAAGACCAATAGAGTATACTAACACATATATATGGAATTTAGAAAGATGGTAATGATAACCCTATATGCAAAACAGAAAAAGAGACACAGATGTACAGAACAGACTTTTGGACTCTGTGGCAGAAGACAAGGGTGGGATGTTTAGAGAGAACAGCATTGAAACATGTACATCATCAAGGGTGAAACAAATCACTAGCCCAGGTTGGATGCATGAGACAAGTGTTCGGGGCTGGTGCACTGGGAAGACCCAGATGGATCGGGTGGTGAGGGAGGTGGGATGGGGGTTCAGGATGGGGAATACATGTAAATCCATGGTTTATTCATGTCAGTGTATGGCAAAAACCACTACAATATTGTAAAGTAATTAGCCTCCAACTAATAAAAATAAATGGAAAAAAAAATTAAAAGTATACCAATTGGTGTGCATACATGTATGTGTGTGTCATATAACTAACAGTTTAAAATATCTAATATTCCTCCCTTTGGGCTAAAATATGATTATATTCTGCACACAGGAGACCACTTTACAGAATCTCATATATAGAATATAACAAGGAAGTGGCATTTATTTTTACATTATAGAGTCCTGTTACCTTTTAATAACAGATGCAACCTCTCCCCAATTGTGCTACTCTATTGTTATAATTTCTCTTGTCCAGCTTGTGTGACTGCAGAGGATCAGTGACAGAATAGGAAAAGATTATCTTTTAGTCATGTACAACAGCATTTAATTTCAAAGGGGCCAGCATAAATTCATAAATGTTCCCTAACTCTTCCTCTTAGAATCAGTGATCTCTTTCCCTGATCTTATTTTTGACTTCTAGCTGTTATTGTTGGGCGTTTTGAGTGTCTGCACCATCAAAAAAATAGAAATGTAGATGCTGGAACCAGGTCCTATCAGACTCAATGTCAAGTTATAAAACACAAAAACAACAGATAACTCTAGTTACAGATAAAAATGCTTAAGGATGAAGGTTGGGGGAGAGTACTGGGAGTTTGGGATTAGCAGATGAAAACTATTATATAGAGAATGTATAAACAACAAGATCCTCCTGTATTGCACAGGGAACTCTATTTGACATGCTGCAATAAACCACAATGAAAAAGAATATGAAGAAGAATCACTTTGTTATATAGCAGAAACAGAATCACTTTATTATACAGCAGAAAATCAACAAACACTGTAAATCAATTATACTTCATGAAAATTTAAAAAAGAGGATGGGGAACACACGTACACCCATGGCTGATTCATGTCAATGTATGGCAAAAATCACTACAATATTGTAAAGTAATTAGCCTCCAATTAAAATAAATACATTAAAAAAAAAACAAATACTCATTAGCACTGCCCATGAAAAAATGCATAAGGAATAGATGCATTTTTTAATCAAAAAAGACAACCAAGCCTAGACAAAGTTTCAACCAGATAAAATCACTTATTTGTTAGCACCAGGAAAAATTTTTCGTTTTTGTTCTGATTATGGTAGATTCCAGTTCACAAGGAATTAAACTGCACTTTGATCAATCTGTCTTCCAAA
The DNA here is from genome assembly GCF_023699985.2 of Odocoileus virginianus. NCBI lineage: Eukaryota > Metazoa > Chordata > Mammalia > Artiodactyla > Cervidae > Odocoileus > Odocoileus virginianus. Next base: position 77,324,148 of record NC_069674.1, read on the forward strand.
TGGATTACTAAGTTTTCATATGAAGCCAACATCTGATAAAAAGATTTATCTGAAGGAGATGATAACACAGCTCATGAGATCCATCAGGTGGAAATGTTTGAGGTAGAGCAGGTAAACCAAAAAGCACAACAGATTTCAAAACTTAGCAGAAGAGATCCAAATTACCTCAGCCATTGACAGAAAAGGAGGACAGGGCAGTCAGAGGTCAAGATGGGTAATGGATTTTACAGCCATTCCGAGCACTCAGAATCAGGGAAAGCTCTGCCCTGCCCTCTGAGCTCTCGAATCTCACATGCCTCCTAATAATGGAGACAAAGAGAAATAAATCTTTAATTTCTCAAATATAATCAGATAAGTGGACACTGAACCTATCATTGTTATCCTATAATCAACAAACATACATTATTAAAACATCAAAATGATGACATTTAGCTAAGAGATTTGCAAGATACAAAAAGCACTCAAGCCTTTACTTTCAAGGAGTTATTGTCAAATAGAATTGTAGGTTGGTACCTCTGAGCCAATTCTTATATATTCCCAAAATAGCCTAAGTTAACCTTTACTGCCCTATTTTTTAAAATAGAAATTGTGAAGATGCTCACCCGAAAAGAGAACTTCATTCAATGACACGAGAAAGTAGACTTTATCATGCAGTTTGTGTAAAACCATTCTGTCTGTCCAAATAATTGTCAAACAATACTCCATATGTTGTTAGCATTCATTGTTAATGCAAACCTATTTAGTAGAAGTTGGCATTTATAAGTTAGTACCAGCAAAGTAAAAGATAAAATCTTACTAATAAGGCTGACATAAAACCATGACTGCTGTTAAAACAATACATAGAAGATGATCAGAAAAAGCAAATTTTTGAAAGATTTTCATCAGAATTCTCTAAATTCAAGCCAAATAGCAGAGGCAAAGTTAATATACAGATATAAACCACACTAAATGCCAAATATTATTATTTTGCATTGCCATTTGATATACTGCTGCTAATATAGCCCTATATACAGGAAAATAGCACAATAATTAGGGAAACAATAAAAACGTATTTCTGAATTTCAATGAAGCAACATCATAAAAATACTGACAAAAGGTACAGCAATATATTCATCAAAATTGTTAACCAGTGCTAACTTAAACCTAACATGGAAACTGCAGAATGGCTCATAATAATAAGCCAGAAATTATTTTTATTCTTATCTCTAAACCAGGTCAACTGAAATAAAAATAGGACTGGTGATGAATAATCAGCTCCCATCTTACCATGCTGCTATTCAGAAGACAGAAATAACTCCGATAGACCCATTGATGAAGAAGAAGAAGAACAAAAACAAACTTCTCTTTCAGCACTTCTCCCCAGTTTTCAAGTTTTTCTAACATGGTTGAGTATGAAGGTAAAATAACTAGCTAATCTCTGGAGGTCTTACACATGCTTACACACATTTTTTTGTTAGTGGCTGCAGCTGTTTTCTCACTGTATATAATATCCTCTTTAGTACATACTCAGGCTAAATAAAACTATATGACTGGGAGAGGATTTAACAAGTTTTTTACATGTGATGACTAATGCAGTGCTTAATTTTTCCTCAAAATATAGTAATATACCTACAGATGAACTCAAAACTGTTAGTCATAAAAGCTAATTTAGAAATCTATTTTGCTAAGTAATTTGAATGATCTCCCTAATATCATGAGTGCTAGTTTCTTAATTCATCCTTATATCTTATATTCATTCTTACCTCTGTACCAGTTATATTTTTAATAAGGATAACATTAAGTATTAGTTAACATATTTTTAAATGCTTTTCTGGATATCCTTAGAAATATATGCAGACTTAAAATATTGCATTATTTTGATTTTTGCTTTGCGGATTTAAAGAGCAAATTTGACAAAAGAGAAAACTGATAAATTTCCACATTTTGCAATGTTGTATTCTCTTCTTTCAACAAAAACCATACATAGACACACAAATAAGCTTTGGACTACAAACCCAGGACCCATAATAAATCAATGTTTTCAAACTACTTTGATGGACAAATGTGTATTTTATAATTAGTGAGAGGCAAATTATTTGGTATGTGTATTCCACATAGGAATTTAACAATGTACTTGGCAATGTAAAGATGAATGTAATGACTGAGTGAGCTTAGACAATCTACACAGTAGATCCTAAAAAGCCTGAGAATCATATCACGGTGGTGTCATATCGTTTGAATGAAAATGGAAAATAGCAAGACCTATATTCAAATATTTGAAAATGAATAATATAAAAATATGAAAAAATTTAAATTGATACCTTTAAATTCACGTACTATGCAAAATTTTGTTAAACAAATCCAAAAGTATTCTATTCAGAGTATATATATTCTATACTTTATATACTATGTTGTTGCTGTTCAGTCGCTAAGTCATCTCCGACTCTTTGCAACTCCATGGACTGGAGCACACCAGGCTTCCCTATCCTTCACTATCTCACTATCTCCTGGAGTTGGCTTAGATTCCATGTCCACTAAGTTGGTGATGCTATTTGACCATCTCATTCTCTGCCGCGCTCTTCTCCTTCTGCCTCAATCTTTCCCAGCATCAAGGTCTTATCCGATGAGTTGGCTCTTCACATCAGGTAGCCAAAGTATTGGACTTTCAGCTTCAGCATCAGTCCTTCCAGTGAAAATTCAGGACTGATTCCTTCAGGATTGACAGGTTGGATCTCCTTGCAGTCCAAGGGATTCTCAGGAGTCTTCTCTAACACCACAGTTCAACAGCATCAAATCTTCGGCACTCAGCCTTCTTCATGGTCCAACTCTCACATCCATACATGACTACTGGAAAAACAATAGCTTTGATTATATGGACCTTTGTCAGCAAAGTGATGTCTTGCTTTTTTTTTTTTTTTTGATGTCTTGCTTTTTAATATGATGTCTAGCTTGGTCACAGCTTTCCTTCCAAGGAGCAAGCGTCTTATAATTTCATGGCTTCAGACACCATCCATAGTGATTTTGGAGCCCAAGAAAATAAAATCTGTCACTGCTTCCACTTTTTCCTATCTGTTGCTATGAAGTGACAGGGAAAATACATTAACTTAGATTTACAATTTTTCCTGTGATATTGTGATAGGCTTACAATTACAGATCATTTAGAGCTACTAAAGGGTTCAGTTCAGTTCAGTCACTCAATCGTGTCCAACTTTTTGCGACCCCCATAGACTACAGCATGCCAGGATTCCCTGTCCATCACCAACTCCTGGAGCTTGCTCAAACTCATGTCCATAGAGTCGGTGATGCCATCCAACCATCTCATCCTCTGTTGTCCCCTTCTTCTGCCTTCAGTATTTTCCAGCATCAGGGTCTTTTAAAAGGAATCAGTTCAAAAAATAAATAAATAAATAAAAGGAATCAGGTCTTCGCATCAGGTGGCCAAAGTACTAGAGTTTTCAGCTTCAGCATCAGTCCTTCCAATGAATATTCAGGGCTGATTTCCTTTAGGATGGACTGGTTTGATCTCCTTGCTGTCCAAGGGACTCTCAAGTCTTCTCCAACACCACAGCTCAATTCTTTGGCACTCAGCTTTCTTTATAGTCCAACTCTCACATCCATACATGACTACTGGATAAACCACAGCTTTGACAAGACAGATCTTTGTGAGTATCTAAATATTTGAACTAGTCATAGTTTAGTTAATATATTAATTTTTAATTTAATTTATTGTTTCCTAAAACCTATACTAAACATGAATAATAGAGTCAAACGTATCAAAAAGAACAAAATAGAATATTGAGAAAAAAATCAAGAAGTCTGATGTATTTTCAAGTATGATAAAGGATTTTCATAAATCATTTGGGTAAAAAAAATGCTATTTTAAAATGAATACAGATGCAATCAACTATTTTAAAAAGCCACTATAATTTCATTTTATATTCTATATACAAATAAATCATATAATTAATGTAGTCAATGTTAAAAATCTTAGAAACAACAATTTTTTATTGAGAAATATGTTTATCTTATATTAGAAGCAGTTTAAATAAATAAAAATCGTATATTTATTATAATGTGAAGTATGCTACAACTAAATAATATGACAAATAACTATCATGCTTAAAAACTTTATTAACATAGAAATACCTGAATGTTTTAAAAGCAACACACAAAATCAAATATAATCTCAATTTCACTAAACAATATGTATAGAAAGTGAGCAAAGTTCAACAAAAATGTTAATCATCTGTGGATATGAAATGTTAGTGTTTTTGTGTTTTGAGTGTTTCTCTTTACATCGAGCAAAAAGAATTAAATATTATGAGGTCTTCTATACCACAGAGCATATACAAAATTAATCTGGACAATCTGTTTTCCCTAGCTCTTTGTTAACCTGTACTTCTGTATGTTCTCTGATTATTCCCAGGCTGACAGAAATTTGCATGGATAAATTATAATCACCTTTGTGACAGCTGGATCCTACCATTTTAAGCAGATGGAAAATCATTCCATCTGCTTCTTACTTGTGAATAGGTTAAAGTAAATGATAAAAAGAAAAAGTATGTGCTCTAAGTCTACATGTAGAGAAGGCAGAAATTCAGTTCCATGTCACGATTTCACACAGTGCGAGTGATGTTCCTACCTCCTCAAAAGTATTTCCAGCAACTGGAACAGATTCTTTAAATTCCACCAATAGAGATGTGCTTCTTTGATTACAAATCTCTTCCCTTTAAAAAAGAAAAGATCTGTAGAAGTAAGGAGCACATTTAACTTTCATCAGTCACTTGTAAGAATATGAATGCTGCTGCTGCTGCTAAATTGCTTTAGTCATGTCTGACTCTGTGCGACCACATAGACAGCAGCCTACCAGGCTCCTCCTTCCCAGTGAAAATAATTTTCAAATTCTTCCTGAGAACAAGTTGTAAAGAGGAGTAGGGCAGGGTTAACATGAGAACCTCCTCTATGGGAAGAACAGAAGTCAGAGCAGCCTGGTTAAGGGGCAAGATGAAGGCTGGAGGAAGAGATTAGAATAATTAAGATACTCTCTTCCAAATATTCAACTTTGTGAACTGCAGATCCTGAAAAGGCATGGCACCAAACTTTGAATGACAGGAATCCATGCATAATGATATTCTTGCTACTAGGGTGAATTTGGGGTTTCTGTGGTAGCTCAGCTGGTAGATAATCCACCTGTAATGCAGGAGACCCCAGTTAAATTCCTGGGTTAGGGCACACTCACGGAGTGAAGAGATAGGCTACCTACTCCAGTATTCCTGGGCTTCCCTGTAGCTCAGACAGTAAAGAACCCACCTGCAATGCAGGAGACCTGGGTTCAATCCCTGGGGTGGGAAGATCCCCTAGAGGAGGGCATGGCAACCCACTCCAATATTTTTGCCTGGAGAATCCCCATGGACAGAGGAGCCTGGCCAGCTACAGTTCATGGGGTCACAAAGAGTTGGACACAACTAAGCATAGCACAATGTGAATTTTATAAGTTTGGTATCAAATATACTCATGAATTTGGGAGCCTGAATTGGAGGTAGTGTGAAAGCACCCTAGAAGAAGACCAGAAGAATAGCTATAATATTATATTATGTACATTATAATATATTCACTATATAAAATTAGTATTATGAAATACCTGTTTTAAAACTCCATTGTTCAGACAGTCTTTGAGGGCCTGTAGCAGAAAAATGGGAGAATCTTTCCAAATACATACTAATGAAACAGTTCATTAAAACTCACAACTGCCTTACTTTTTATTACTTTTAATTCACAACCCAACTTAAAAGTACCATGTCTCATTCTGCATATATTATGGTTAAGGTATGCTGGTACCAAATTAATATCAAATAATAATTAAAGTCTACATTCTATAGCATCCCAGAATTAAACTATATTTTTTCAAAGACCAGAAGCCCCATAAATGCTGTTATGTTGTTAACTATGACAAGAAAATACTGTCAATTTCAACGCAACCCCTGACTTATAGTTACATTTGTGTTTATTCTTGTTTTCCAGAATATTTTCTCTCTCACATACATCACTTTAAAGATAACTGAGGAGATTTTAAGGTATTTACTCACGTGTTCCTCTTAACCAATTTTGCACATACTGGCACATCTCCTCCAATTAACACCAGGAATAAGGTTTGGGCTGGCCTTAACCTGTGTGTAATTTCACTTGGGTTGACAACACATGGAGATATACCTATTTACCTATCAAAACCACAACAATAAAGCACAATAAAAGGATTTGGGAGACCAAAGCAGACATTCTGCCTGGAAATTGATTCATTACAACTTTTTTTTATAACATACTGGGGAAATTGTCTAGAATAAATTGGCCCAAGAAGAGGAAAGAAAACTCATTTGTCTCCCTTGCATGCTTACCACAGTTGGCTTAAAGATCCTAAAATTATACACTAATAATGATGTACAGTTCATGCACGCCCCAGTTCAACAATTTACACGAACCAATCTGCTATATGACTCTCCTTAAAGAGTACTCTCCTGAGGTCACTGAGGCTGAACCTGGTGTGCCAGGGTCCCACTGCACATCAGTCATCTACCCTGACTTGCCTCAATGCCCCCTAGCCATCTAAATCACCTAGCCTTGCTTTGTCAGGATCAGAGTATCGGGACTTAACTCTGAATTCAGTAGTTCTTTCAGCTCATGAATATTCAGTAGTTTGTGTTCATGTAAACCATGCAACTAACCTACCCAAATTAACAGAGAAAACTTACCCAAATTAACAGAGAAAGTAAAACCATAGACACTACTATGCAAAATAATGTAGATTTATTGGTTGGTATGTGCTGAAGACATAAAGATTTTTAAATCCATATAGTTAGAAAATCCAGGAAGCAGAAAAAGTTAAAAGGTGTCATTTATTTGATGCTTTTGAACTGTGATGTTGGAGAATACTCTTGTGAATCCCTTGGACTGCAAGGAGATCTAACCAGTCCATCCTAATGGAAATCAGTCCTGAATATTCATTGGAAGGACTGATGCTGAAGCTGAAATTCCAATACCTGATGCAAAGAACTGACTCATTGGAAAAGACCCTGATGCTGGGAAAGATTGGAGGTGGGAGGAGAAGGGGATGACAGAGGCATCACCGACTCCATGGACATGAGTTTGAGTAAGCTCTGGGAGTTGGTGATGGACAGGGAAGCCTAGCGTGCTGTATGTAGTCCATGGGTTTGCAAAGAGTCAGACAGCCTGAGCAACTGAACTAAACTGAACTGATCTGTCACCCCTCCCCCCAAACAATATAAATTTAATTCCCCTGAAACAGTTCATCAATTAGAAACCACTATCAAGACTACATTCCAAAAAGTCTTCCACCAACAATAAACATTCTGCATTCACATAAAATATCATCAACTTCAAATCAGGAGTTCTGAATAATCTGTGTGAACCAGGCATGCTATTTAAACTCTTGTGAGTCTCGGCTTCCTCAATATTAAAGGAACTTGCTTTTCATTAAGGTTCTTTTCCAGATATAAAATCTCATAATTTAATAACACATAGAGGCCTGTGATGGGTACAAAGGAAAGACATGCATTTCCGGAGGAACCAAGACAGCCTACAAACAGACAATTATTTTCATTTTAAGACTAAAATATCTTGAAAGCTATTTTAAAAACTTGCACATTTTCTGATAAACTTGGAACTGGAACATTTAGTTATGCTTTCAGGAAAATAGCTTTTTTATCCAAATAAATAAGTAATAGTTGTATTAACCCTATACTACATGCAAAATATGTTACCCTCCTATCATTGTCACCTGTCTTTCACAGGAATGGAGTCACAGACAGTTAGATTTTAGTTTCTGAGAAATAAATTTATGCACACAGTATGTTTTTGTAACCAATTAGAGAAACAATCTGTATATAATGTAAGTCACTTGCTTAAATGGTGTTTAATGAGCAATGAAATAGGCTGATTCAAGTAATTCAGTTTTAGTTCCCCAGAAAATATAATTTTTAAAAATACAGAATCTTGACTCTGAAAAGAGTTCAAATATACACGTATATACATGTAATCCTCACCACTAAACAATGAAGAATGAAGAGATTTTAAAAAGAAAAAAAGTTCTTTTTAATGCCAATTCATGTCTGAAAGCTAGAAAATAATTTGCCAGTTGAATATCTGAATGGAAAACAACACTCATTTCAAAGTATCAAAAGAATGATGAGACAAAAATAGCAATGGAAAATTGAATCATTCTCTCTAGCCAATTGAAGAAAATGGACTTTTCCCCCTAGTACTTTGCCATTATTATGAGGGCTTAGGAGAAATAAAACTCTGATTTTGAGAATTATGGAATAAGAATGGTACAATCTCACAAGTAAGGACTGAAGTGATTGCAAGACCTAAAACCTCTAATCAGCTGCCAATTTGTGTGAGTTTTGCTTGGGAAGAAATTGCTCCAAAATTTCTTCTCTTCATTTTTGCTCCTCAGCAACTAATATAGATCTGGATTTGCTTATAACAAATATTCAACTGATTTTGCATTTTAAAAAAACAAGGCCAGAGCGTGAAGAAAAAATGTGTTTCAATAATATAAAAAGGAAAGCCATTCAGTTGTACTATCAAGTCCTGTAAAAACATCTGGAAGATTTTAACCATGTGCCATAGTAAAACAAATGCTTTTGGTTCAATGAAGAAAACTTCAGAAAATGTACTTAAATTGACAGGAGTTTCTACATGCTATAATAAAAAATCACTCTGAAGTTATCACTTGAATTGTAGTAATATGTAAGTCAGCACTTTCAATTTTCTTTTCTTATTTGCTTGTTAAAACTGTTTCTGCTCCCCACCTGAATTTAATATGATTATTGAAGATTACCTTTGAATGTGGAAATAAAGCAATGCATTTATTAAAAAAAAATTAACTTAGAAAGCTCTGATGCAACATGTGAAAGGTACTAGGTCAGGAATAATTTAGGATACCCCAGAGTTGGCAGCTGCACCTCTAAGATAATTTTTGAGTCACCATGAAGGCCTCCTAAACAAAATGCCTGCTTCATTATCTGCCATTAGAATCCTAAAGCTTTTCAGTCTTGAGTTCTCAACCAAACTTGAACATACTGGAAGATAAAACACCATAAGCCATTATCTCTAATTCATATAGATCTCAGAGTTGGCAACCACTTGAGAGCCAAGATCCACAGGGTTGGGGAAAAAAGAGACAACAGGAACCAGGACAAGGAGAAGCTCAGGAAAAGGGAGGTGGAGTGGCATCAAACATAGAATTTATCTATTTCACCACGTAGCCTGGGGTCAGCCTCCAAATTTAATTCCCAAATCTACTGACAGCATTTAAACAGAGCCCAGGGCACATTCTCAGGCTAATGTTCAGGACATTCAAATCCGAGCAAAAGAGGATCTGCTATCCATTTCTGTAATCTGGCATTTCAAGAATGTTATATGAATGGAATTGTATAGTATGGAACATTTTGAGTTGTTTTGCATAATTCTCTGGTGATGTATTCAGGCTGTTTGTACCAAGTTTGGGATTTTGGTATTCATGTTTTCTGAATATTCAATGGTATGAGTTTGTTGAGCCATTTATCCACTGAAGGACATCTGGGTTGTTTCCCATTTGGGATTATGAAAAAATGCTATAAATATTTGTATACAGATAGTTGTATGAGTATAAGTTTTCATTTTTCTGTACTAAGGGCCCAAGAGTGCAACTATTGTCTTAAACAGTAATTACATGTTTACTTATTTTAAGAAACTGTCAAACTTTTTCCAGATAGTATAATTTCTATTTATGTGTTGCTAAATTATTTTTGCTAATATATTTTTAAGGATTTCAGTGTCTACACTGGGGACGCTGATGAGGTACATTGGTCTGTCATTTTATTTTCTTGTATTTTGTTTTGATGTAGGGTAAAACTAACTTCACAAAATGAATTGGCAAGCACTCCCTTATTTAATATTTTCTGAAAAAGACTGTGTAGAACTGGTGTTAATTCTTGTTCAAGTTCTCAGAGAAACCATCTGGACTTGGAAATTTCCTTTCTGAAACTTTCAATATTGCAAAATTCATTTTCCTTAATAGTTACACAGCTATTCAAATTATCTATTTTATTGAATGAGTTATGGTAGGTTGTATTTGTCAATGAATTCATATATTCTGTCAGTGTAATCAAATTTATATGCGTGAAGTTGTATCAATCCTTTATTGTCTTTTTTGATATCTGCATGATTTGTATCGATATCCTCTGTTTCATTTCTTTTATCAGTGATATGTGTCTTCTGTCTTTTGTCAATCTTGCTAAAGTTTTGTCAATCTTGACGAAGTTACTTTAAAAGTAACAAGTCTTGGTTTCATTTGCTCTATTTTCAGTCTCATGGATTTCTGTTCTTTTTTTTTTTCTTTCTTGTTTTGGGTTTATTTTGCTCTATTATTCTTGATTCTTGAGGTGCAAGCTTAGGTTATTGATCTGATCTGATCTAAGATCTACTCTGACTTTTCCCCCTAATGTATGCATTCAGTGTTACAACAGTTCCACAAACACTGATATGCTATATTTTCATATTCATTCAATACTATGTGTTTTTAAAAATTTCCCTTGAGGCTTCCACTTTGACACACGAATTACTTATATGTGCATTGTTTAATTTCAAAATGTTTGGTGATTTTTCTGTTATCATTTTGATACTAATTGTTAGTTTGTTTTCATATGGTTGGAGAACACACTCTGTATTATTTATTTTTCCTGAATTTGTTGACATTTGTTTTATGACCCATGATATGACATATTTCAGAATATGTTTTATCATCTCTTGAAAAAAAAGTAGATTCTGATGTTGCTGAACAGAATTTATCAGATTCTGGTAATAAAATCCCCAAATAAATCTGATCTCCATCAACAATGCACACCCTTAAATGGCAGGGGCCCTACATCACTTCCCTCCCCGATACATTTGTTTAAAAAAAATTAATGGTATTGAATATATCTTAAATTTCTAACTCTATCCTCTCCAACTTTATACATTATTAGTCTGTGAAAAGACTGACACACTTTACAAGCTGTAGAGTGCTTTCCTATATAGTAATTAACACGATCCTCACACCATCTCTCTGGAATGTTTGCTGGATATGACTGACACCTTTTTTTTTGCTGATGATTAAGCTGATGCAACTAATGCAAAACCAATATAGGCAATCGCAGGTTCAGAATCGCAGGTTCAGAGTAGTTGTATACTAACTCTCTGAGTTAGTATAGGAGAGAGGTTGGATATGAACTCTGACTCTGATAAGTACTAGTTGAGTGACTCGGACTAGTTAGCTAATCCTTTAAATCAGTTTCCTTATCTTTAAAATGGGAATGATGGCAATATGTACCTCAAAGGGTTCTGTAAGTTTTGAAAGAGTTAATACTAGTGGCGAGTTTGTATATCAGGGCCTGGGACAGGATATATGTGCTATGTGTGCTGGCTATGATTGCATATTGCCTATGATGGGGAAAAAAAGGGAAAACCGTCAATGAAATTCAGCAGGTAAATATCCTCGAATTTGACTTACATTGTCAAAGGTAACAAAAGTAAAAGAGCAAGATAAATAAACTTAAAAAGGTAAATTCAAAGGCCTGGTTAGCTTTGGTATTAAAAAAATTTTTTTTCCATAGTCTAAAGTGCTTATCCCTCTGTGCTTTATAAACTGTGACCCAGAATAACACGGCTAAATGGACTTGGGTCTAAATAATACATTTCATATTTCAACACTGCAAACTCCTTAAACTGCTTTAGAAAACTATGGAACATAGCAGTTTGTTCTTATTAAACAAATATGCTTCAGTTCAGTCGCACAGTCGTGTCCGACTCTTTGCAACCCCATGGACTGCAGCATGCCAGGCCTCCCTGTCCATAACCAACTCCCAGAACTTATTCAGACTCATGTCCATAGAGCCGGTGATGCCATCCAACCATCTCATTCACTGTCATCCCCTTCTCCTCCTGCCTTCAATCTTTTCCAGAATCAGGGTCTTTTCAAATGAGTTAGTTCTTTGCATCAGTGGCCAAAGTATTGGAGTTTCAGCTTCAGCATCAGTCCTTCCAATGAATATTCAGGACTGATTTCCTTTAGGATGAACGGCTTGGATCTCCTTGCAGTCCAAGGGACTCTCAAGAGTTTCCTCTAACTTCATAGTTCAAAACAATACATTCTTCGGTGCTCAGCCTTTTTTATATTCCAACTCTCACATCCATACACGGCTACTGGAAAAACCACAGCTTTGACTAGATGGTATTTTGTTGGCAAAGTAACGACTCTTCTTTTTAATACGCTGTCTAGGTTGGTCATAACTTTTCTTCCAAGGAGCAAGTGTCTTTTAATTTCATGGCTGTAGGCACCATCTGCAGTGATTTTGGAGCCCCCTAAAACAAAGTCTGCCACTATTTCCATTGTTTCCCCATCTATTTGCCATCAAGTGATGAGACTGGATGCCATGATCTTATCTTTCTGAATGCTGAGTTTTAAGCCAACTTTATCACTCTCCTCTTTCATCAAGAAGCTCTTTAGCTCTTCTTCACTTTCTGCCGTAAATGTGGTGTCATCTGCATATGTCAGGTTATTGATATTTCTCCCGGAAGTTTTGATTCCAGCTTGTGCTTCATCCAGCCCAGCGTTTCTCATGATGCACTCTGCATATAAATTAAATAGGCTGGGTGACAATATACAGCCTTGACATACTCCTTTCCCGATTTGGAACCAGTTTTTTCCATGTCCAGTTCTCACTGTTGCTTCCTGACCTGCATACAGATTTCTCAAGAGGCAGGTCAGGTGGTTTAGTATTCCCCATATCTTTCAGAATTTTCCACAGTTTATTGTGATCCACACAGTCAAAGGCTTTGGTGTAGTCAGTAAAACAGAAGTAGATGCTTTTCTGGAACTCTCTTGCTTTTTTGATGATCCAATGGATGTTGGCAATTTGATCTCTGGTTCCTCTGCTTTTTCTAAAACCAGCTTGGACATCTGGAAGTTCATATTTCACATATTGTTGAAGCCTGGCTTGTAGAATTTTGAACATTACTTTGCTAGCGTGTGAGATGAGTGCAATTGTGTGGTAATTTGAGCATTCTTTGCCATTGCGTTTCTTAGGGATTGGAATGAAAACTGACCTTTTCCAGTCCTGTGGCCACAGATAAGTTTTCCAAGTTTGCTGGCATATTGAATGCAGCACTTTCACAGCACCATCTTTTAGGATTTGAACTAGCTCAACTGAATTCCATCACTTCCACTAGCTTTGTTCGTAATGATGCTTCCTAAGGCCCACTTGACTTCACATTCCAGGATGTCTGGTTCTAGGTGTTTATCTGGGTTATGAAGACCTTTTTTGTATAGTCCTTCTGTGTATTCTTGCCACCTCTTCTTGATATCTTCTGCTTCTGTTAGGTACATACCATTTCTGTTTTTTATTGTGCCCAACTTTGCATGAAATGTTCCTTTGGTATCTGTCATTTTCCCCATTCTAATGTTTTCCTCTCTTTGCACTGATCACTGAGGAAGACTTTCTTATCTCTCCTTGCTATTCTTTGGAACTCTGCATTCAAATAGGTATATCTTTCCTTTTCTCTTTTGACTTTCATTTCTGTTCTTTTCACAGCTATTTGTAAGGCCTCCTCAGACAACCATTTTGCTTTTTCGCATTTTTTTTCTTGGGGAGGGTCTTGATCACTGCCTCCTGTATAATGTCATGAACCTCCATCCATAGTTCTTCAGGCACTCTTTCTGTCAGATTGAATCCCTTGAATCTATTTGTAACTTCCACTGTATAATCATAAGGGATTTGATTTAGGTCATATCTGAATGGTCTAGCGATTTTCTCTACTTCCTTCAATTTAAGTCTGAATTTGGTAATAAGGAGTCCGTGACTTCAACAAACAACAGAAGTTCAAGAGCATGATGATGTTTTGAAAACTGGTCTAGTATAACATAAAAAATTCAGCATGTTTACTATACATACATGAGATGTAGAAAAGTTATTATTTAACAAACAAAAATTTCTCCAAGGCTCTGACTATTTGGTGCTTGATAAGTATGTTTACCCCCACACTCAGTATTTGTAATAAATGACACAGATTAATAGTTTGCTGATAAAATAATACAAAAAAACAAATAAATACTAAAAAGAGCTTATTTAGATTGCCTCATATTTCCACATTGTTATTAAAGAAATGAATGAAGGTATTTGTAAAAGTAAATGCAAGCTAGACAGATTAGGTTTATTGAGCTAAGGGAAATGTCTCTCCACGTATTGCATATGAATGTAAATACAATCCTTCTAATTTCAAGGGGGTTAGGAACATGTCATGACCTAAATTGTTTGGAGAATCAAAGTTTCTCTGGATGTTTACTAATTTAATAATTAAAATAATCAGAATAAAGATAATTCATATCTACCCTTGAAAGTAATTTATTTACAAGTAGATTTCTAATTTGGGGAAGAAATAACATCCTTTTTGATAAATATTGCAGAGTGAGCATAAAAGGTACCCTCTTTCAAGTGCATCACATACAGCCATATAAATTGTGCTGTTCATAATCAAATCACTAAAATAGAAATTAGTTAAGCATGTGCTACACACAAAGCCTTTTGCTGGACAGCAAGTGAAAGCTAAATTCTTGCCCTCCAAGTTTATAGTCCAACAAAAGTGACAACCACAGGTCATAACCGTGAATCCTAAATTTTATGAATCAGTCGTACATTTTGAATATTAGAACTTTGGATGGCATAAGGGAAATAAAAAACAGTCCCAAGCAATTGTTCCTATGATTTGCCTTAGCATGTGTCCATAAAAGCATCAGTATGTTCTATGTTCTTCCCATGATCATCTTTCCACATTCTCCTAATGAGACATCCCAACAAAGTTGTCATTCATTCTCTGGAGAAAACATTCTCCCAGGTTCCAGTAAACATGTCACCTTACTTTGTTGCTGACTTGATATAATGCAATGTCTCTTAGGCGACATGGATTTTAGGAGACCATCACAGGAAAAGGCAATGATGAGCTGTACTAGTCAGCAATTATTGCACAGAAGAGGGATTCAAGCTGGGTCTTGAAGGATATAGAGAAGAATTTAAGACATCAAAAGGAGTGTGAACAAAGGCCAACAGGTGGGAAAGCACAAGACACATATGAAGGCCAATGAAGTACACCCCACAGTCCATGGGGTCACAAAAAGTCAGACATGACTGAGTGACTTTAACATTCACATTCACATACAACACACAGTAGACTAAAATCTACTACACTTACTATATTAAATACAATTGTTTATTTTATGGTTTTACACATATATATACACACATACATACAGGCTTCCCTGGTGACTCAGCAGTAAGGATCCACCTGTAATGCAGGAGCTGCAAGAGATGCAGGTTTGATCCCTGGGTCGGGAAGATCCCCTGGAGGAAGATGTGGCAACCCACTCTAGGATTCTTGCCCTGAGAACCCCATGGACAGAGGAGCCTGATGGGCTACAGTACATAGGTATGCAAAGAGTCGGACATGACTGAAGTGACTGCATGCACACACACATGCATGTATACACACAGACACACACATATATAAATACATGGTATTAAGAAACTATGAATTTCTCATATATAATATAACCTTTATATCAACTGACTATATATTTTAGTTGCCTCATACATTTTAAATATTAAAACTAGTCTAAAACAACAAGAAAACACATATATATAAAAATATATAAATTTTACTGACCACATTTTATAATAGTTTTGAATTCTCTTAACTAAAAGTAAAATGTCTGGGTAACTTTTTGAAGATAATATTTTGTCATTTGTAGGGGCATCAACAAGCAGGCATTTTAGCATTGCTTTATAGCTTTTTTTTTTTTTACTTTATTAAACAATAAAAATAGATTTTTCCAGTTACTAAAATTAATTTATGTAATACCTCTTTTTATTTCTTGGTTATTCCTTTCATTGTCAGTGATTTACCTAGTCAGTAATTCTACTTAGTTGGATACTCACTGTTAATGGAAAAAGAAAGAACAAAACTAGATAGAATATGATAATAGAATAAAAATTATTTTCACAAAACTGGCTCTATTTTGCTAAAATTACTTTTCTTGGACTTCATTTTTGGGGGCATAGCTTTAAAATTACTATTATCTGTTTTTATGCCTCAAGGAAGGACTGAGGCCAAGACTCTCTTCAGTTATTGAGACAAAGGCTGGAAGATTCTGGTATTTTTTTTTCCTGATATAACAGGAAGTGGTATAAAATAGAACAGCCATGGAAGAATGTGACAACTGGATCCTGAACATAAAGAGAGCATGTATTCTTTCTACTAGTATATCTCCTAAGACCACAGACGTTATGCTATGAGTTTTTCCCTTTGTACTATATTTAACACTGACTTGGGCATGCCGCATGCCTTTGTAACCCTAGCTTTGAGGTTTGCTGCTGCTGCTGCTAAGTCGCTTCAGTCGTGTCCGACTCTGTGCAAAACCATAGACAGCAGCCTACCAGGCCCCTCTGTCTGGGATTCTCCAGGCAAGAACACTGGAGTGGGTTGCCATTTCCTTCTCCAATGCATGAAAGTGAAAAGTGAAAGTGAAGTTGCTCAGTCGTGCCTGACTCTTAGCGACCCCATGGACTGCAGCCTACCAGGCTCCTCCGTCCATGGGATTTAGCTCATCATTTATCAGAACAAACCCTTCTACAAGGGTAGAAGGCAGGATAAATTATACAGAAGTCTTACCATAACCATCAGAAATAGTTCCCTGAATTTTATAGGATTCAAAGAGAACCCGAGAAGGATGTCCCTCTCACTTGGATGTCTAGAGAGGAGGGTCATATGGGGTCAGTATAGGTAATCAAAGAAACACAGGCAGATCATTAAATAGGTATCAAAGTTTGAGCTCAGTTAAGATAATCATGAGATAAAGGTAGGACCTTCTTCATTTCTGACCCCCTACACTCTTCAGATTTCCACTCTGAAGAAGCAAGGAGCACAATAACAGAAGGAAATATTAAATGGATGGATCAGTCGATCTATGTCCCTCTATTTCTTGACATTAGGGTTTTTATGACCAAGATCACTCAGTAACAACTATGTTGACATTTCACTATCCAACAATTAATAACTATCTTAACTCTGAACAGTTGATAAGAAATAGCAAATAGTTGGAAGTTTTTTAACAGTGACTAGATTATTCTGAGACATTTTTCTTTGACTACATAACTAAAATTAACACAATTACATTAATTAAGAAGTTCTTGTGCCAAAAATGAGGGGAAACTCCAGTTTTTACTCTAATTTATCCCTCCACCTCTTCCTTTTTTTCTACTTGACTGTCCTATACATCACACACACATATTTTCTGTGGCATGGAGGCTGAAGAATATTTGACCAGTGTTTATAGTACTGGGCATCCAAAGCAGGTCCCTGAAGTTCAATGCAACTGAACGCAGAAGGTGAGGGATGAGGACAGAGGAGTTGTGTTCATACATACTGACACCACAGGGCCAAACACAACAGCTGTGGCTCAACAAAGCCCTAGGGTTGTCTTCTAAACTTTGGTGACATACACAGATTTCACTTTGGTTTATTTCAACAACAGGAACAGTGTCTATTCTTCAAAAAAGAGGTCTACTCTTGTACTGCCCGGGATTAAAAAAAAGGAAAGGATATTAAGGCTCTTCTCCCTACTGAATTTATATTCTGGTAGGGGAGAGGGCTATTGTATGGCAGCATGTAAGAATGTCACTGAAGCAGTATTTAGAAGACAAAAATGTCAGGCAGGTGTGGTTACAGACATACAGTAAGGTGATGATGAAGTTATATTTAGACTTTAATGCTAGATCCAGAAGTGATTTGAGAAATCCTTCTCTCTTCTACTCCACATGAAAGGCACACACAGTATCATGTTTAACATTCTATTACCATTTATTTTAAGTAATAAACTATCTTTCTTAGAGTACTGTGATTTGTGCTTGGTTGTGCAGCCAAGAAAAGTAGGAGGAAGATGTGTTTTTCCCTCTTTTATGTAACTGTCAGTGTCTGAGGGAATTAACAGCCTCCTGAACATTGCTATGAAAATCATAAAGTTCCATAGAAAGTGTCAGACTCTTTTCAAAAATCAGTGATAAGCAAAATTCCCATCTGGACCAAAAAATTTGTTTTTATTCAGAAACCATCATTGTTCTGTTTCTGAACTGAATGAATCTATGTTCTAGAATTGAGCAGAATTCTACAACAGAGGGAATATATAAGGTGTGAGGGTACCTCAGAGATTAAATTTGTGTATGTTGTCAAGGAAGGATTGAGACCTTCAAGTGATTTAGATATGCTTCTGAAGTAAATACTAAAGAACCAATCTTGAAAATGTAACCAAGTCTTTGATGTGGCAAAGACAGCACTTTCTGAGAGCTCAGAAGAGAGAAAAGCTCATATCTGGGCTGGTCCAGATGTCACTTTCAAAAAGGAACCTGAAAGTCATCTGTCTCAACTCTGGCATTAGCCTCATGGTAAATTCTGTTACCACACAAGACCATTAGCATTATTTTTTTCTTAATACAAGGTTATAAATTTATGCTCCTATTGACAATGATACACACACACACACACACACACACACATATATACACACACAATGAGTCCACTTTTGGGACATCATAATGTTCAATAATTTGCTCTAGAGTTAAGAATGAATTTTCTTTAAAAAATTTTGCCAGATAAATACATACCAAACTCACATTCTACTTTGCTTAGCACTCAAGAAATAAAGGCTAGTTTTATGTAGCAATATGTATGTATCTATTACTGATGTCTTGACTTTTACGTGAAATAGTCTATCTAAAATCTATACATGAAATTCACACAGGACTGAAATATAATCTTATGAATTAAAGTACCATAGAATGTGAACTTTGGAGAAGGAAATGGCAACCCACTCCAGTATTCTTGCCTAGAGAATCCTATGGACAGAGGAGCCTGGTGGGCTCCTCTGTCCATAGGGTCACACAGAGTTGGCCACGACTGAAGTGACTTAGCAGCAGCAGCAGCAGAATGTGAACTTAGTAGCTCCTTTTTAAGGTCTCAGAAAAAAAAAAAAAACTATAATCATCTTGCTAGTATATCGGATCTGTAAAACAACAAATGACACTTTTCATTCTTACTTCTTTGAACTGTGAAATATAAATCAGACAGTAAAAGAACATATTTTATGTAAGCTAAAGCTCAACTGATTTCAGCATGAAATGAAGCAGAAAAACATACAATAGCAATAAATAAATGTAATAAATAAGTAAATAAACCTATTTAGCAGATATTACCTATGAAACAGATATAGCTCTTAGCTATGATGATTACAGATCCCAAAATGCTTTTAGGATAGGACTTGTCAACCACTGGAATTATTTACATATTTTACTTTGAACTAAAAGGAGGCATATGTTTATCAAAATCTACGACTTCCATGGTGGCTCAGATGGTAAACCGTCTGCCTACAATGTGGGTTCAATTCCTGAGTCGGGAAGATCCTCTGGAGAAGGAAATGGCAACCACTCCAGTACTCTTGCTTGGAAAATCCCATGGATGGAGGAGCCTGGTGGGCTACAGTCCATGGGGTCGCAAAGAGTCAGACACGACTGAGAGACTTCACTAAAAGGAGGCATATATTTATCAATATCTACATAACTGAAAAAATCATAATTGTATGAAAACTTTTCAATATTCCAAACTCGAGCCGACCACCCACTCAATGTAAATTACACTCAATGATTTGGCTCCAGTCAATCCCCTGCCCCTTTGCCCCACCCTGCAAACGCACAAACTGAGCACTTAAAGGAAACAGTGTAAGACTCTGGAATTAGGAAGATCCGGGTTTGAATTCACTTTTTTACCACTTTGTGATATCAAGCAAGTTATTTAAAAATCTTTGACATTCTACAATGGAAACAGCAATACTCATAATCATATTTTAAACTACACCTAAGGTAATTGTTCTAAAGTAAGCAGCACATAATCAACATACATTGAATACATCTCTTACTGAAACTTATATAGATTTATTACTTATAAAACTCAGAAGATTTTTAATCTCTAGCTAAATATTACTTTTGCTTTCATAAATTTAAATAATTTCATACTTTTCAGCTCTCTTTTGACAGATTTGGTTCAGTTTAAATTACATCCACTGACAAATCTTTCCTCATCTTAATAGTTTATTTCCTTGATGATGATTCTTATCTTGCTCCACATAAAATGGTAAATTGTTCATGAGTGTTATGTAATGTTAAGCTAAATACCCTACTTAAATTTCCTTTAGAACTCTGAATCACAAGACAGAATATATCTGTATGCAAATATAACTTTAAATTGAAAACATAATTATCAACACAAAGACTACTAATTGGCACACTGTTGATGGATGTTAGTTATCTAATACATGTGGAAGTAAAGGATAATTTGAATGATACATGGCTTACTTTTGGCACAAGAAACTGTGACATTTCAATGCAGCAATGGCTGAAATCTGTTGCTTCTAAGAATAAATCTTCTAAAATTAACTTTGCCAATCACGAGGCAATCCTACCTCATATTCAAAAAATTTCAAGTTTATTTATTTAGGGATCATCCTTCCCAGAACTATCCTGAAATCTTACATTTCTTAGCAGACATTTAAGTGCTTCACTGATAAAAGATAAAACTCAAATGAACCCACACTTCATTTTCTGAAAAGATAATGTCACCAGCTTTTGTGACTCAGAACTAAAAGAACAATGACTTTAATCAAGTAAATGAGTAGACCTGAAACAGTTCTAAGAAGTGCATTTGGTACTTTAAGAACTGGAGGGGGAAGGTTTTGTTAGAAATGAAGTATTCTTATGTGTTTTGTAAATTCTGCCTCACATAGTTTATTATGATTTTTCTAAGCACATGGAATAATTATTTACTTCTGATTGTGCACTGTATAGCAGCTTCTTAATCCATCTAAGTGATGAGTGTGGTGCTTCTCATAGAAGAAAAGATACAAACTACTATTTCAATAAAACTCATATATTTTATTAATTGACATATCAAAAAGGCATTTTCCATTTTATTAAGCAACTAAATACCTTATAAATATAATCATATAGTATTTGTAAATTGAATATGCTTATTAAAATATAGCATCTGAAATCTTTATTATACTGAAAATTTTTAAAGGTGATAATTAGGAATATTGATTGGCTAGCCTCAGAAAAACACACCACCATTGTCTTTGTAAAAATTAGAGGTTTATAAAACACAGTTATTCTCTTTCTTCAGTTCAGTTCAGTTGCTCAGTTGTATCCGACTGTTTGTGACCCCATGGACTGCAGCATGCCAGGCTTACCTGTCCATCACCAACTCCTGGAGCTTACTCAAACTCATGTCCATTGAGTCAGTGATGTCATCCAACCATCTCATCCTCTGTCACTCCCTTCTTCTCCCACCTTAAATCTTTCCCAGCATCAGGGTTTTTTCAAATGAGTCAGTTCTTCGCATCAGGTGGCCAAAGTATTGGAGTTTCAGTTTCAGCATCAGTCATTCGAATGAATATTCAGAACTGTTTCCTTTGAGATGGACTGGTTATGTCTCCTTGTGGTCCAAGGGACTCTCAAGAGCCTTTTCCAACACCACAGTTCAAAAGCATCAATTCCTTGGCACTCAGTTTTCTTTATACTCCATCTCTAACGTCCATACATGACTACTGGAAAAACCATAGCTTTGATTAGATGGATCTTTGTTGGCAAAGTAATGTCTTTGCTTTTTAATATGCTGTCCAGGCTGGTCATAACTTTTCTTCCAAGGAGCAAACATCTTTTAATTCCATAGCTGCAGTCACCATTTGCAGTGATTTTGGAGCCCCCAAAAATAAAGTCTGACACTGTTTCCATTGTTTCCCCATCTATTTCCCATGAACAGATGGGACCGGAAGCCATGATCTTAGTTTTCTGAATGTTGAGCTTTAAGCCAACTTTTTCACTCTCCTCTTTCACTTTCATCAAGAGGCTATTTAGTTTTTCTTCACTTACTGGCATAAGTGTGGTGTCATCTGCATATCTGAGTTATTGATATTTCTCCCGGCAGTCTTGATTCCAGCTTGTGCTTCATCCAGCCCAGCATTTCTCACGATTTACTCTGCATGTAAGTTAAATAAGCAGGGTGACATTATACAGCCTTAACATACTCCGTTCCCTGTTTGGAATCAGTCTGTTGTTCCATGTCCAGTTCTAACTGTTGCTTCCTGACCTGCATACAGATTTCTTAGGAGGCAGGTAAGGTGGTCTGGTATCTGCATCTCTTTCAGAATTTTCCACAGTTTGTTGTGATCCACACAGTGAAAGCCTTAGGCATAGTCAATAAAGCAGAAATAGATGTTTTTCTGGAACTCTCTTGCTTTTTCGATGATCCAGAGGATGATGGCAATTTGATCTCTGGTTCCTCTGCCTTTTCTAAAACCAGCTTGAACATCTGGAAGTTCATGGTTCACGTATTGCTGAAGCCTGGCTTGGAGAATTTTGAGTATTACTTTACTAGTGTGTGAGATGAGTGCAACTGTGCAGTAGTTTGAGCATTCTTTGGCATTGCCTTTCTTCAAGATTGGAATGAAAACTGACCTTTCAAGTCCTATGGCCACCACTAAGTTTTCCAAATTTGCTGGCATATTGAGTGCAGCACTTTCACAGCACCATCTTTTAGGATTTGAAATAGCTCAACTGGAATTCCATCACCTCCACTAGCTTTGTTCATAGTGATGATTCCTAAGGCCCGCTTGACTTCACATTCCAGGATGTCTGGCTCTAGGTGAGTGATCATACCATGGTGATTATCTGGGTCATGAAGATATTTTTTGTATAGTTCTTCTGTATATTCCTGCCACCTATTCTTAATATCTTCTGCTACTGTTAGAGTTTTACCAAGAGTACACACTGGTCATAGCAAACACCTTCTTCCAACAGCAAAAAAGAAGACTCTATACATGGATATCAACAGATGGTCAATACCAAAATCAGACTGATTATATTCTTTGCAGCCAAAGATGGAGAAGCTCTATACAGTCAGCAAAAACAAGACCGGGAGCTGACTGTGGCTCAGATCATGAACTCCTTATTGCCAAATTCAGACTTCAGACTTAAATTGAAGAAAGTAGGGAAAACCACTAGACAATTCAGGTATTCTTTTTCTTACTATCGTTATAAAAAGAATTATTGATTTTGAGACGATATACTATGTATAATCTAGTATAGTCAATTTTAATAATAAAATAAAAATGAGGAGGTGGGAACTAAGATGGCAGAGGAATAGGACGGGGAGACCACTTTCTCCCCCACAAATTCATCGAAAGATCATTTGAACGCTGAGCAAACTCCACAAAACAACTTTTGATCACTAGCAGAGGACAACAGACACCCAGAAAAGCAGCCCATTGTCTTCAAAAGGAGTCCTCTATTACTCCTCTATTACTCCCAAATTTTCATTTTTATAACCCACTATAACCTGGCAAAAAAAAAAAAAAAAGACCCTATTTTTAAAGCGAACTTCATATATATTTCTTAAATTTTTTTGTGTTTTTTTGGTTTTTTAATATTGTATTTTTAAGAGTCTAACCTCTACTCTTTTTTAATCTTTGTTTCACACTATTTGATATCAATTTTGGACATTTAAGAATCCAACCTTCAGTACCCATTTTTTCTCAAGAGTGTAATTACTGGTTGGATCACTCTTCCCCCTTTTGACTCTCCTTTTTCTCCCCCAGATCAACTCTATCTCCTCCCTCCCCCTTCTCTTCTCAATACAATTCTGTGAATCTCTGTCGGTGTTCTGGGCTGCAGAGAACACTTAGGGAACAGAGTACAACCTAGATCTGTCTCTCTCCTCTTGAATTCCCCTTTTTCTCCTCCTGCTCACCTCTATCTCCTTCCTCCCTCTCCTCTTGTTCATGTAACTCTGTGAACCTCTCTGGGTGTCCCTCACTGTGGAGAATCCTTTCACCATTAACCTAAAAGTTTTATTATTAGTGCTGTGTGGAGGGAGAAGTCTTGAGGCTACTGGAAGAATAAGACAGAAATCCAGAGGCAAGAGGCTTAAGCCCAAAACCTGAGAACACCAGAGAACTCCTGATGACATGGAACATTAATTAATCAGAATTCACCCAAAAGCCTCCATACCTACACTGAAACCAACCACCAGCCAAGAGCCAATAAGTTCCAGAGCAAGACATACCATGCAAATTCTCCAGCAACACAGGAACATAGCCCTGACAGTCAATATACAGGCTGCCCAAAGTCACACCTAACACATAGACTCATCGCAAAACTCACTACTGGACACTCCACTGTACTCCAGAGAGAAGAAATACAGCTCCACCCACCAGAACACCGACACAAGCTTCTCTAAACAGCAAACCTCGACAAGCCAAACATCCAGCCCCACCCACTGGGAGAAACCTCCACAATAAAAAGGAACCACAGACCACCAGAATACAAAAGGCCACCCCAAACCCAGCAATCTAAATAAGATGAAAAGGCAGAGAAATACCCAGAAGGTAAAGGAACATGAAAAATGCCCACCAAGTCAAACAAAAGAGGAGGAGATAGGGAATCTACCTGAAAAAGAATTTAGAATAATGATAATAAAAATGATCCAAAATCTTGAAAACAAAATGGAGTTACAGATAAAGAACCTGGAGGCAAGGATTGAGAAGATGCAAGAAATGTTTAACAAGGACCTAGAAGAAATAAAAAAAAGTCAATTAAAAATGAATAATGCAATAAATAAGATCAAAAACACTCTGGAGGGAATCAACAGTAGAATAACAGAGATATAAGATAGGATAAGTGAGGTAGAAGATAAAATGGTGGAAATAAATGAAGCAGAGAGGAAAAAAGAAAAAAGAATTACAAGAAATGAAGACAACTTCAGGGACCTCTGGGACAATGTGAAACGCCCCAACATTCGAATCATAGGAGTCCCAGAAGAAGAAGACAAAAAGAAAGGCCATGAGAAGATACTCGAGGAGATAATAGCTGTAAACTTCCCTAAAATGGGGAAGGAAACAGTTACAGGTCCAAGAAACCCAGAGAGTCCCAAACAGGATAAACCCAAGGCGAAACACCCCAAGACACATACTAATCAAATGAACAAAGATCAAACACAAAGAACAAATATTAAAAGCAGCAAGGGAGAAACAACAAATGACACACAAGGGGATTCCCATAAGAATAACAGCTGATCTATCAATAGAAACCCATCAGGCCAGAAGGGAATGGCAAGAAATACTTCAAGTAATGAAAGAGAATAACCTGCAACCCAGATTACTGTACCGAGCAAGGATCTCATTCAGATATGAAGGGGAATTCAAAAGCTTTACAGACAAGCAAAAGCTGAGAGAATTCAGCACCACCAAACCAGCTCTTCAACAAATGCTAAATGATCTTCTCTAGACAGGAAACACAGAAAGGTTGTATGAACGTCAACCCAAAACAACAAACCAAATGGCAACAGGATGGTTCCTATCAATAATTACCTTAAATGTAAATGGGTTGAATGCCCCAACCAAAAGACAAAGACTGACTGAATGGATACAAAAGCAAGAACCCTATATATGCTGTCTACAAGAGACCCACCTCAAAGCAAGGGACACATATAGACTGAAAGTGAAGGGCTGGAAAAAAATATTTCACGCAAATGGAGACCAAAAGAAAGCAGGAGTCGCAATACTTATATCAGATAAAACAGACTTTAAAATAAAGGCTGTGAAAAGAGACAAAGAAGGACACTACATAATGATCAAAGGATCAATCCAAGAAGAAGATATAACAATTATAAATATATATGCACCCAACATAGGCTCACCGCAATATGTAAGGCAAACGCTAACGAGTATGAAAGAGGAAATTAACAGTAACACAATAATAGTGGGAGACTTTAATACCCCACTCACACCTATGGACAGATCAACTAAACAGAAAATTAACAAGGAAAGACAAACTTTAAATGACACAATGGTCCAGCTAGACCTAATTGATATCTATAGGACATTTCACCCCAAAACAATCAATTTCACCTTTTTCTCAAGTGCACACGAAACCTTCTCCAGAATAGATCACACCCTAGGCCATAAATCTAGCCTTGGTAAGTTAAAAAAAAAATGAAATCATTCCAGTCATCTTTTCTGACCACAAAGCAGTAAGATTAGATCTCAATTACATGAAAAAAACTATTACAAATTCCAACACATGGAGGCTAAATAACACGCTTCTGAATAACCAACAAATCATAGAAGAAATCAAAAAAGAAATAAAAATATGCATAGAAATGAATGAAAATGAAAACACAACCACTCAAAACCTATGGGACACTGTAAAAGCAGTGCTAAGGGGAAGGATCATAGCAATACAGGCTTACCTCAAGAAACAAGAAAAAAGTCAAATAAATAACCTAACTCTACACCTAAAGCAACTAGAGAAGGAAGAAATGAAGAACCCCAGGGTTAGTAGAAGGAAAGAAATCTTAAAAATTAGGGCAGAAATAAATGAAAAAGAAACCAAAGAGACCTTAGCAAAAATCAACAAAGCTAAAATTTGGTTTTTTGAAAAGCTAAATAAAAATTGACAAACCTTTAGCCAGACTCATCAAGAAACATAGGGAAAAGAACCAAATTAACAAAATTAGAAATGAAAATGGAGAGATCACAACAGACAACACTGAAATACAAAGGATCATAAGAGACTACTACCAGCAGCTCTATGCCAATAAAATGGACAACTTGGAAGAAATGGACAAATTCTTAGAAAAGTATAACTTTCCAAAACTGAACCAGGAAGAAATAGAAGATCTTAACAGACCCATCACAAGCAAGGAAATTGAAACTGTAATCAGAAATCTTCCAGCAAACAAAAGCCCAGGACCAGATGGCTTCACAGCTGAATTCTACCAAAAATTTAGAGAAGAGCTAACACCTATCTTACTCAAACTCTTCCAGAAAATTGCAGAAGAAAGTAAACTTACAAACTCATTCTATGAGGCTACCATCACCCTAATTCCAAAACCAGACAAAGATGCCACAAAAAAGAAAACTACAGGCCAATATCACTGATGAACATAGATGCAAAAATCCTTAACAAAATTCTAGCAAACAGAATCCAACAACATATTAAAAAAATCATACACCATGACCAAGTGGGCTTTATCCCAGGAATGCAAGGATTCTTTAATATCCACAAATCAATCAATGTAATACACCACATTAACAAATTGAAAAATAAAAATCATATGATTATCTCAATAGATGCAGAAAAAGTCTTTGACAAAATTCAACATCCATTTATAATAAAAACTCTCCAGAAAGCAGGAATAGAAAGAACATACCACAACATAATAAAAGCTATATATGACAAACCCACAGCAAACATTATCCTCAATGGTGAAAAATTGAAAGCATTTCCCTTAAAGTCAGGAACAAGACAAAGGTGTTCACTCTCACCACTACTATTCAACATAGTTTTGGAAGTGTTGGCCACAGTAATCAGAGCAGAAAAAGAAATAAAAGTAATCCAGACAGGAAAAGAAGTAAAACTCACAGTTTGCAGACGACATGATCCTCTACATAGAAAACCCTAAAGACTCTACCAGAAAATTACTACAGCTAATCAATGAATACAGTAATGTTGCAGGATATAAAACTAACACACAGAAATCCCTTGCATTCCTATACACTAACAATGAGAAAACAGAAAGAGAAATTAAGGAAACAATACCATTCACCATTGCAACAAAAAGAATAAAATACTTAGGAGTATATCTACCTAAAGAAATGAAAGACCTATATGTAGAAAACTATAAAACACTGATGAAAGAAATCAAAGAGAACACAAACAGATGGAGAAATATACAGTGTTCATGGATTGGAAGAATCAATATTGTGAAAATGAGTATACCATCCAAAGCAATCTATAGATTCAATGCAATCCCTATCAAGCTACCAACGGTATTTTTCACAGAACTAGAACAAATAATTTCACAATTTGTATGGAAATACAAAAAACCTCGAATAGCCAAAGCAATCTTGAGAAAGAAGAATGGAACTGGAGGAATCAACCTGCCTGACTTCAGGCTCTACTACAAAGCCACAGTCATCAAGACAGTATGGTACTGGCACAAAGACAGAAATACAGATCAATGGAACAGAATAGAAAGCCCAGAGATAAATCCACAAACCTATGGACACCTTATCTTTGACAAAGGAGGCAAGGATATACAATGGAAAAAAGACAACCTCTTTAACAAGTGGTGCTGGGAAAACTGGTCAACCACTTGGAAAAGAATGAAACTAGAACATCTTCTAACACCATACACAAGAATAAACTCAAAATGAATCAAAGATCTAAATGGAAGACCAGAAACTATAAAACTCCGAGAGGAGAATATAGGCAAAACACTCTCCGACAAATCACAGCAAGATCCTCTATGACCCACCTCCCAGAATATTCGAAATAAAAGCAAAAATAAACAAATGGGACCTAATGAAACTTACAAGCTTTTGCACAACAAAGGAAACTATAAGCAAGGTGAAAAGACAGCCCTCAGAATGGGAGAAAATAATAGCAAATGAAGCAACAGACAAAGGTTTAATCTCAAAAATATACAAGCAACTCCTGCAGCTCAATTGCAGAAAAATAAATAACCCAATCAAAAAAATGGGCCAAAGAACTAAACAGACACTTCTCCAAAGAAGACATACAGATGGCTAACAAACACATGAAAAGATGTTCAATGTCACTCATTTCAGAGAAATGCAAATCAAAACCACAACGAGGTATCATTACATGACAATCAGGATGGCTGCTATCCAAAAGTCTACAAGCAATAAATGCTGGAGAGGGTGTGGAGAAAAGGAAACCCTCTTACACTGTTGGTGGGAATGCAAACTAGTACAGCCACTATGGAGAACAGTGTGAAGATTCCTTAAAAAACTGGAAATAGAACTGCCATATGACCTAGTAATCCCGCTCCTGGGCATACACACTGAGGAAACTAGATCTCAAAGAGACACGTGCACCCTAATGTTCATCGCAGCACTGTTTATAATAGCCAGGACATGGAAGCAACCTAGATGCCCATCAGCAGATGAATGGATAAGAAAGCTGTGGTACATATACACTATGGAATACTACTCAGCCATTACAAAGAATTCATTTGAATCAGTTCTAATGAGATGGATGAAACTGGAGCCCATTATACAGAGTGAAGTAAGCCAGAAAGATAAAGACCAATACAGTATACTGATACATATATATGGAATTTTAAAAGATGGTAACGATAACCCTATATGCAAAACAGAAAAAGAGACACAGATGTACAGAACAGACTTTGGGACTCTGTAGGAGAAGGCGAGGGAGGGATGTTCTGAGAGAATAGCACTGAAACAAGTATACTATCGAGGGTGAAACAGATCACCAGCCCAGGATGGATGTATGAGACAAGTGCTCGGGGCTGGTGCACTGGGGAGACCCAGAGGGGTGGGATGGGGAGGGAGGTGGGAGGGGGCATCGGGATGGGGAACACATGTAAATCCATGGCTGATTCATGTCAGTGTATGGCAAAAGCCACTACAATATTGTAAAGTAATTAGCCTTCAACTAATAATAATAAATGAAAAAAAAAGAAGGAAAAATAAATAAATAAATAATAAATATTAAAAAAAATAAAATAGAAATGAATTCAAAATAAAATTAAGAGATATTTTTGTTTGCCTACAAGGTTAAGTTATCATCACAAAAATAATTTTTTAAAAAGAAGAGACTTTAAAATCTTGGAGAGAAGAAATAATGAAGTAAGAGGAAAATAAACCAATGGAGAAAGATAGAGGTTAAGAGAAAATTCAACTTGGAAACAAGGTAAATGTTTTCATCATGAAGAGAATGCATAAATTGTATGAAACATTCCAAAAACATCCATACAATATAAGCCAGCCCACAGTTAAGATGAATGAACCAGAGTTACAGGTATCCCCATAGAATAAAGTGCAAAAAAATACTTTATATTGCTGAAGATCACATATATATACAATGAAAACATAAAATCCTATTTGAGGTAAAAAAAAAAAAAAAGGCAAACACAGGATCATAGTTTTCTCTGAGAAGTGAGGGTTCATAATGGAATCAAAGAGAAGTACACGGGATGCGTTGTGTATAGCAAATAAGGCTGCACATTAAGATTAGACAAGATTGGATGGGTGTTCATTAGGTATTTCTCTTTTTAATTGAAATATTATCTAATTTGAAAATTGTTTTAAAATCATTCAATTCAAGGACTATGATAGATTTAGCACAAGCAAGCATTGCAATGTGAAGGAATATCTATTTTGTATTGAGATGTCTGAGGAGCTCAGGATAGGAGATTTAAGAATCACAATCCCATCAAAAAATAAGTTCTTAATGTATTTCTACCTGAAAACGTGTGAGAAGTGATATTCACATTCATGTGATATTCATATTCGTGCTTCCATGGACACTATAGAAACTACTGTGTTTAAAAAAAAAAAAAGAATTACAGTAATTCACAATTGCCACAAACATGAACGGGAAAGAAATCACCCTTTGCTTACTAGAAATGAGAGGGAACAAAGTTAATGTAACTTCTGCTATTCTAGTTAATAACCCTATCTTTATTTTTACTCACAAAAGGAGTATATCAGAAAACATTTAAGGAGGTTAATCTAGGGGAAACTTTAATTTACATTAATTTACTTATTCATGAAAGTTATCTACAAATATTAGCCCTCTATGATCTGGAGGGCTATGCCATCTCATGACACTTCCTTCTGGTTCTGTCTGTTCAACATCACTATCTAGCACTTCTAACATCCAGGCCTTTACAGGTGCCATCTCCTCTGCTTGAATTGCCCTGCATGCCCCTACCCCATTCCCTTGACAAGTTTCACTTTACCGGTCTCAGCTAAAACAATCCAACCTCAAAAAAACCTTCAGGGAACCACTCTGTTTTAGGAGTGTTCATTTATTCACTTGTATCCATATTTCTCATAGACTGGAACTGCCACAGCAACATGGTGTTTGCCTACTTTACTCACTAGAGTTAGAAGCTGATGGCTGATTACATTTGAAACTCATATTTCCAAATGTATTAATTTTGTATTGCCTCACAAGTAATTACAAAACCTAGAGTGGTGGGAAGTCCTATTGTAAAACATTAGTAATTTAATTATGTTACTACAAATCTTTATTTTTATGACTTACAGAGCCAGTAATACTTAATGAGTAGATAAAGTGCTTATAACAATGCCCAGAATATAAGAAGCACAATATAAAATTTTCACTAGAAAGACCTTCAAAGATCATCTCCTGGCTCCCTCTAGTAGCCACTTCTATTTTTTTTAAGGAAAAAATAAAGCTATTTATGCACAAATCATTAGGTATTCTTAATGTTTTAATGAGATTTGTCTTAATACCATAGAACAGAAAGCCTGGAAATTTTTTTTCAACATTGGAATCCCAACTAAATGCAAGTCAGTTTCTGACTCTGCCAAACCATAGCAAATATTTCATTTTTGTGTTCTTTCTTGTCAAACTGTAACAGAAAAAATAAAGGATGATCCTAAAGTTTCAAAATAATATTAATTATGCTGTCATACAAAAGTCAAGTAAAGACTAAAACCACAAGATATGAGGCAACACCAAATGCAAGAAATTCTTCCTCACCATCATTATTTATCATAAAGTCACAAAACAGTTCATTGTATTAAGCTAATTCTTCATGGGTCATCCCAAAGAGAATCTCATTTTCTCCAAATAAGGAGATTTGCCTATATTTAGTAAAAATAAAATTACAGCCTCAAGATTATCAATATATTTAAGTACTGATGGATGCCAGAAACTCATCTAAGGGATTGTGCCCTTTGAGCCAAGAATATATTTTTTTTGAAGTTAGTTATCATTTACTACACTGAGTGGCACATTTAGAGTCTCAATTTCAAAGCCTTTTGTTCACTCAAACACACAGTCTAAGAAAATTCGGTAACAGCACAGGAAATCTGAAAAAGAAACCACACATTTTAGTTTCCATTTATCTGGAAATATCTTGTTAAATGTTAGCTATAGGAAGATAAAAGGAGACAAGAAAGAATAAGAATTAGTTTTAATCATATTATATATACACTACAGAAATGTGTGTGTGTATACTTGAATACATAAGTAACTTCAAAAGGCTTATTTGGCCTTATACCTAATTGTGTTTTAAAGGAAAATATCTTCAGGAGGAATAATCAAAAGAAAAAAAATTATTTTGGCAAAGTTAACAATATATACATATATTTCACCTGCTGTTTGTTTTCTCTTACATGAATCCATGAACCAGATTCTTCACTAAGATATAATATCACACAAGCTCCACCTAGTTTTACCTAAGATAGCTTTCATTTATAGTCATAACACTATAATGAAGCACCCAAACAAAATCATACCATGGCTGAAAATTTTTTTCACCTGACTACAGAAGTTACATAACCCTAATTATTAATATTTTCATAAGCAATCAAAAGATGCTGACTTTATCCTGAAAATACATCCACTTCTTTTCTGAATTTAGAGTTGAATATCCTAGAGTTCACAGCAAAACAGTAAAAATTCTTATGACTTCCAGATTATTTATCAACTTCTTAATATTTTATTAAGCTATACATTTTTATTGTTTTAATATCAAGAAAAGAATAACATAACTAATAGCACAGGTCAAAACACAGACCTGGATAAAGGCTTCTAAGTCTTGGGCACTGCATATAACCTTCTCAGTAATATGAAAAATTTTGAAAGGTACTCAATAAATACCTGTCAGCTGAATAAGTGAATGAGCAAATGAAATGTCAAGAAACAAAATTCAAGACCAGTCTTCAGTAGCTCCTATTATAGCACAAATCTTATCAGTGTAAACCATCACCTTTATATATCAATTTTCAACTCAAATAGAAGTTTAAAGTAAGCAAACATACACCATGTAAAGGATAGGTTCTGTGGTATGAAGTATGATGAAGATAAGAATGTAGTCCTTACATTTAGGGAATCCACGGCCTATAACTATTTGAAAGCAAAAGATCAATTACAAAAAACGTATCAATATGTATGGAATGTACAAACTCCTTATCCTGAAAATTACCACCTCTGAACAATTTTTATCAGAAGACCTTCCATTTTCATAGTCTTGGTTATAAAAATACACACTTCCTAGTTTAGGGGTTATGGTCAGTATAACTTAAGGACATAAGGATTTGGGTTCAATTCCCTGTCTCTTAGCGATTTATACATCCTTAGTCAAATTAATTAAGGGGCTTCCCTGATAGTTCAGTTGGTAATGCAGGAGACTCCAGTTCAATTCCTGGGTTGGTAAGATCCGCTGGAGAAGGGATAGACTACCCACTCCAGTATTCCTGGGCTTCCCTTGTGGCTCAGCTGGTTAAGAATCTGCCTGCAATGTGGGAGACCTGGGTTCGATCCCTGCATTCGGAAGATCCCCTGGAGAAGGGAAAGGCTACCCACTCCAGTATTCTGGCCTGGAGAATTCCATGGACTAACAGTCCCTGGGGTCCCAAAGAGTTGAGCACAACTGAATGACTTTCACTTTTAGTCAAATGAATTAACTTTAGTGAACCTCAGTTTTTCTACCTGCAAATCCCTTAGGAATATTTTAAGAGTAAAGTGAGAAACATGCATTAGAAAAAAAGCGAAATATCAAGAATCTTTTAGACCCGTGTTTCCCAAATGTGTGTTAAGGCACTCTGGCAAGCTATGATGAAGTCAAAGGGCAATAAAAGTATATTAAACTTTCATGAGAATCACAGCAACAGTCATCTTACACCACATGAACTTCTTATTATTTTCTTTGAAAATAATTTCTGAACAAAAGAAACTGTTAGATACTTTGTTTGGCCTAGGGGTCCTGTGAAAAAAATTACTGAGAATTAAAGATACCATGAACCAAGACAGTTTGGAATTCTCTGTTTACACTAATGATTTCCTGCCATCTACCTGCCTCCCTGGTTCCACAAAGCCCTACGTACATAGAGCATTTGTGTCTTTGTCTTTGCAGAACTTGTACCACAGAATACAATATAAAACTTTTCTTGCAAATTCAACTTTTAAAGTTGAATTAGTAGGGATTTGTAAGTAACAAACATCTGATAAACAGGAAAAAAAAAAAAGATTTTATGTGGAATAATATGTTTCAGTTTACAAAATCAGCAGGACACTGGAGAAACAGTCTAAAATCACAAAATGAGGAGATGCGGCAACAGAAGCCAGACTCAAAGTCAAGATGCAGAAGCAGCCAGGTAAGAACGCCACACTGGCATTGCCACCAACCATAACTCTACCCCTGTAATGACTGACCTCCACCCCTAAAGCCAAGTGTGAATTCTACATTGGCACATCTTAGCATTCCTCCAGGTGCCAAGTCACTGGAGAGAGTCCAATAGATAAGCCTTAGCTTGCATGGAGTAGGAAGAAGGATAATCTGGCCTTCCTCATCTTAGCAACATTTCCCACCAACATCAAGGCAACATTTCCCACCAAATTAACCAAAAAGCATGATCTTGAACTGAAAGGAAGTTCAGATTATGGCAAACCAAAATAACACAGCAAATATCATCACAAAAA
This sequence comes from Odocoileus virginianus, assembly GCF_023699985.2. NCBI lineage: Eukaryota > Metazoa > Chordata > Mammalia > Artiodactyla > Cervidae > Odocoileus > Odocoileus virginianus. The sequence continues at coordinate 77,358,821 of NC_069674.1, forward strand.
TATTGCCCAGTTTCAAAGACAGCTCAAATTCCACTCTGGCAAAGACAATGCTTTTCTGCTCATCAAAACCGCCACTGTTCCACATTTTTTACAACCCCTCTTTTTTCTTCATACTTCTACTGTAGCTATTTCAAGGGTCTTTTATGTAGGTTTTCCAATTTCACTGAATTATTTGTGAGGCTAGATGCTATGTCCTACTTTTTTTTTCTAAAATCTTCCAAAGCATTTAAAATTTCAACCTCATTTTATATGAAATAGTAAAATATCCAAGTAGAAAGGAAAATATAGATGTTTAATTTGCAATGTTATTCAATTTTAATATACTATCATAAACTTAACTAGGTCAATATTTTTCCAAAAGTATGTCTCAAATAACATGCAGAAATCCCCAGACATAGTCAAGAAAGTATGAGAAAAGCATTAACATCCCTTTATGGTATTACCCTATCACATTAAAAATTCTGAGTATTCTCTATTGTAAGGATAATATTTAACTTTGTTTTAACCAAGATGATCTAATCTATTACACATATGTACTATTATTAGTGTGATTTATGACTTTACCTAGCTTTTTAGAATCAGTTAAAAATCATCTGTTAGCCTGAGGATTTTTACCAGCCTCTCTTATACCTGATGAACTAAACAAATGTGAGTAAATATACCTAAATACTCTGATGGCATGCATCAGACACACTGCATTTTAAAAGACAAAAGGAGTGGTCAGTATGTATATACACTGATTTAAGTGTTCAAAGTGATTTTTTTCTTTCTGTTAACTCTCACAGATCATATTAATGTATACAGTCATTTGCTGCAGTACTGTGGAATTCTACCTATAACTAGGTGAAGAAACAACAATCTAATATCAACTGGAGCCTAGTTTTATTCTTTCAATCTAAGTCAATATTTAAAATTCTTCTTTGGGCATGTAGATTCCATCCTGAGTGAATATTACCTGCTATACCTATATTAGCCAGTAATTAAAACAAATAGAAGTTACCGAGTACTAAAAGTTATGAGGAACTAAAAGTTCACAGATCAAATTCTTAGTCATTACTCTCTTTAGAAGTCCATACTTTTTCAAAAAATTTCAATAACTTATTTTATCATCATTTTATCATTTGTATATATTCATGACACTGAATACAGTTCTACCTTACCTGCCTCCTGAGAAATCTGTAAGCAGGTCAAGAAGCAACTGTTAGAACTGGACACAGAACAACAGACTGGTTCCAAACTGCGAAAGGAGTATGTCAAGGATGTATATTGTCACCCTGCTTATTTAACTTATATGCAGAGTACATCAGGCAGAAACGCTGGGCTGGATGAAACACAAGCTGGAATCAAGATTGCTGGGAAAAATATAAACAACCTCAAATATGCAGATGACATCACCCTTATGGCAGAAAGTGAAGAAGAACTAAAAAGCCTCTTGATGAAAGTGAAAGAGGGGAGTGAAAAAGTTGGTTTAAAACTCAATATTTGGAAAACTAAAATTATGGCATCTGATCCCATCACTTCATGGCAAATAGATGGGGAAACAATGGAAACAGTGTCAGACTTTATTTTGGGGGGCTCCAAAATCACTGCAAATGGTGACTGCAGCCATGAAATTAAAAGATACTTGTTCCTTGGAAGAAAAGCTATGACCAACCTAGACAGCATGTTAAAACGCAGAGACATCACTTTGCCAACAAAGGTCTATCTAAAAACCATAGTCAAAGCTATGGTTTTTCCAGTAGTCATGTTTGGATGTGAGAGTTGGAGTATAAAGAAAGCTGAGTGCCAAAGAATTGATGCTTTTGAACTGTGGTGTTAGAGAAGACTCTTGAGAGTGCCTCGGACTGCAAGGAGATCCAACCAGTCCATCCTAAAGGAAATCAGTTCTGAATATTCATTGGAAGGACTGATGCAGAAGCTGAAACTCCAATACTTTGGCCATCTAATGCAAACAAATGACTCCTTGGAAAAGACTCTGATGCTGGGAAAGACTGAAGGCGGGAGGAGAAGGGGGAGACAGAGGATGAGATGGTTGGATGGTATCAATGGACATGAGTTTGAGAAAGCTCCGGGAGTTGGTGATGGACAGGGAAGTCTGACCTGCTGCAGTTCATGGGGTTGCAAAGAGTCGGACACGACTGAGTGACTGAACTGAACTGATGACACTGAAATTCAGTTAAATGTATTTCTTGCCAAAAGCCATCCCACTTTGAAGAAAAGAAATAGTACAAGCAATATTTAAAAGAAAGAAATTTGCTATCTATCAATTGCAAGTGTATGTTGATGTTTGCTGGAATTACTAAAGAAGCTGTACTATCATCAGCCAGGCAATTACGCACCTATGACTTATGTCAGTGACCAAGGGAACAGGAAGAAAACACAGCTAGACATAAGTAGTTTCACATTGCCACAGTCATGCCTGGACGAGTTTCATTTAGCACGTACTGGAGGTTAGTGTTATGAAGCACAAAATTTAATATTCAGTCAAGACTAACATGAATTCATTTCACCCAAGTCTACTATTCTGTCATTTGTCAAATACACAAAATACAATACTGCTCCCTTTATTTAGGCCTTAAGTGAGATTTAATTAACTTAAATTAAAATTAACTCTAACTAAATTATCTATTAAAAAGTCAATCCTAATCACCTTTAAAATTAATAACTTTCAGTTTTGAGTTTTTCAAGTATATGGATATATCCAGTTAAATTCATTAGAAATGTTATTCATTGGAAGACAAAAATAACTTGCAAATTAATAAAATGATCCATAAATTATATATATTATGTGTATTATATATATTAAATTATATGTATTATACATATATATACACAGAAATAACTAAAGTTTCAAATTATAATAGATTTCAGATATTCTTGGATAAATTAAAAGTAATATAATTTATGTAAAATAGTATGTGTGCATGTAGGTATGTATAGTAAGAGTGAGAGAAAAAACTCATTTCTAAAAAAACAGTCACTAACTCTAAAGAAGAAGCAAAAATCACTATTAGTAGAGAAAGTTGTGAATTTTAGTTTCCTTTGCTCTTCTTTGTACATTAGAACCTAAGTCCATAACTATTTTGGAGAAGGCAATGGCAACCCACTCCAGCACTCTTGCCTGGAAAATTCCATGGACGGGGGAGCCTGGTGGGCTGCCGTCCATGGGGTCATGAAAAGTTGGACACGACTGAGCGACTTCACTTTCACTTTTCACTTTCATGCATTGGAGAAGGAAATGGCAACCCATTCCAGTGTTCTTGCCTGGAGAATCCCAGGGACGGGGGAGCCTGGTGGGCGGCCGTCCATAGGGCTCACACAGAGTCGGACACGACTGAAGCGACTCAGCAGCAGCAGCCATAACTATTTGATCATTTTCCACATCACATATGATAACCTAGCCTACACACTATCTTTCTACCTTTTAATCTATCTATCATTCTATCCATCATAACACATTTATCAGAGAAATAGAAATACCTTCATAGGAAAGTTTAACATGAAACTATCATTTTAAAAGTTTCATTTACCACTATATGTGCTGTAAAAAATCAAATACAATTTCATACCTGAATTTTACCTTTTAAAAATTCTACCCAAATTATATGTAAAATATTTTATGAATACTTACTCAAGTACATAATTCTGAAACAGACTCTACTCATCCATAGTCCTTTAATAAATAAAGGAAGAAAGGGATAAATGTTCAATACTTTTTAGGTAGAGTTATACTGTTTTTATTTTGCAAAATATATTCTTCTTCTTCAGTTTTTTACATGGGGAGAATTGATTATTATATATGACCACTGTTATTAGCCAACCTCCTTCATTAACTCTTTCCTGAATCAGGGTTGTATCGGCTAAGTGTATTGTACCCAGAACAACTGTGGTTACTTGAAATGGCTCTATTATAATTATTGTAACTACTGTGAAAATTTGTTCTTAGTACTCAGAACTTCTTTTCATCCCCCCACTTCTTTGTGTTTGTAAATAATAATCATAGATCTCACTACCTGCCACAACTCTCAAACTCACATATTCACATCTATACAAAGACCTTAACCTTATACCTCACCCAATTGACTAAACAGGTGTCTGCAGTTCTCACAGACTTTAAATTTGCCCCCAAGTAAACCATGTTTTAATCCTATAACTTTTCCCTCTATTTTTCTTTTTAATTGCCAGCGTTTCCATAATTATACATTTTTCTTAGATTCCCAAAAATATCCCCATGGGAGTGTGATGGTGTCAGGGGTGTGTGTGTGTGCGCGTGTGTTAGTTGCTTAGTCATGTCCCCCTCTGTGTGACCCCATGTACTGTAGCCCATCAGGCTCCTCTGTCCAAGGAATTCTCCAAGCAAGAATACTGGAGTGGACTGCCATTTCCTTTTCCAGGGGATTTTCTCGACCGAGGAATCAAACCCAGGTCTCCTGCACTGCAGGCAGATTCTTTGCTATCTAAGTTATAGGGAAGTCCCAAGTTGTATATTTTGTACTCTCCATCGCTACTTTCGAACCACTATTCACTCCCTAACAAACTACTCTCATCTTTTGAAACTTTTTATTATTCAGTAGTCCTGTATGGATGTGAGAGTTGGAGTATAAAGAAAGCTGAGCACCGAAGAATTGATGCTTTTGAACTGTGGTGTTGGAGAAGACTCTTGAGAGTCCCTTGGACTGCAAGGAGATCCAACCATTCCATCCTAAAGGAGATCAGTCCTGAGCATTCATTGGAAGGACTGATGTTGAAGCTGAAACTCCAATACTTTGGACACCTGATGTGAAGAACTGACTCACTGAAAAAGACCCTGATGCTGGGAAAGATTGAAGGTGGGTGGAAAAGGGGGTGACAGAGGATGAGATGGTTGGATGGCATCACTGATTCAATGGACATGAGTTTGAGTAAACTCTGGGAGTCAGTAATGGACAGGGAACCCTGGTGTGCTGCAGTCCACGGGGTCGCAAAATGTCGGACACAACTGAGCAACTGAACTGAACTGATTATTCAGTTATCTTGCCAATGGATGAATCTAATTTCCATAGGCCTTCAACATCTTCTCAGTAGCTCTAACCCTAACTTACAGCTCCTTTTCATCTCTATTTTCTGTGGTCTTGATATTAATATAATTTATCTTTCTAGCTGTCTGGATTCATAATAAATAAATTATATCAGCTTGAATGTCTGTTTTAAGTGATGATTTTGTCACATGAGACTATACAGACTCTCTTTCCATATACTTTTAAAAGAGTAAAGAAAAAAAATTTAAAGAAAAAATGAAGATAAATCTACCATAGGTATACATATGTCTGGGCTTCCCAGGTAGCACAATGGTAAAGAACTCGCCTGTCAATGCAGGAGTCATAAGCAAAGAGAGTTTGACTCCTGGATTGAGAAGAGCCCCTGGAGGAGGGCATGACAATTCACTCCAGAATTCTTGCCTAGAGAATCACCAGGGACAGAAGAGCCTGGTGAGCTACAGCCCATAGGGTTGCAGGGTTGGACATGACTGAAGTAACTTAGCATGCATACACACATACGTATGCCCCCTCCATCTAGAACCTCCCTCCCACTTCCCACCCCTCAACACAAAGCTCTGTGTTGAGCTCCCTGCATCATACAGCAAATTGCCACTATTTTACATATGGTAATCTATTTGTTTCCATACTACTCTCTTAATTCATCCCACCCTCTCCTTCCTCTACTGTGTCCACAACTGTTATCTATGACTGCATCTCTGTTGCTGCCCTACAAATAGGTCCATCAATAGCATTTTTCTAGATTCCATATATATGTGTTAATACATGATATTTGTTTTTCTCTTTCTGACTTACTTCACTCTGGATAACAGGCTTTAGGTTCACCCACCTCACTAGAACTGACTCAGATTTGTTCCTTTTTATGGCTGAATAATACTCTATTGTATATATGTACCACAACTTCTTTATTCATTCATCTATCAATGGACATCTAGGTTCATTCCATGTCCTGGCTATTGTAAATAGTGCTGCAGTGAACACTGGGGCACCTATGTCTTTTACAATTGTGGTTTTCTCAGGGTACATGCCCAGTTCTGGGATTGCTAGGTCATATGGTACTTTTATTCCTGGTAAATCTACCATTCTAATTCACCTATTTTCACATAAGAATGGTCTTTACAGTCTTATAAATGATTATAATAAAACAGTAAAAGCATATTTTTATTAATATCATAAATACATGATTTCTCCAAATAGCACTCAGTTATTATGTCAATGGTTTGACAGCATTCCATCAATTTTGAAAGATAGTCTTGCAGGTGAATTCAGGTTTCCTAATTTGGAACTAATTTGCCTCCTTTCCTCCTTCGCCACAAAATTTGGCCTTTCCTAGCACTCAGCCCTCTATGTCTTCCTTTCTGTGTTCTTTTCTTCAACATTACAAAACAATTTCATGAATTTGACATTATACCTCTTCTGATGATATCTGGTACAAGGTAACTACCTCTTAAATGTCTTCTGAGATCTAAAATTGACTAATCTAACTACCTTCTGAAATCAGCATTCTGGTAATTGAACATTACATATTTACTTGATTTTACAATCACTGCCTCAACATCCCAGAATGAAAACCATAGAGTCATGGTTACCTTCTACTTCCACACAGCCAGCTAGGTGCTAAGCCCTGTAGTCCATCTCCCTCCCTAGAAGCAATTCTATAGTCTTATTTTCTATGTAATCTGGTTCACTTAATAAATTAATGATAAGATTACAAAATAAGGTCAAGCATTAAACTGTAAATTAATAAAAACCTCTCATTACTATCCCAAATAGAATAATGCATTTCTACTTTTTTTTTTTTTTGGCAACACCACATAGCATGCACCACACAGCACTTAGTTTCTGACCAGCAATAAGACCTGTGCTTCCTGCAGTGGAAGTGCAGAGTCTGAACCACTGGACTGCCATGAAAAAGTCCGATGCATTACTATTTTCATGCATGCAAGCTTAGTCGCTCAGTCATGTCCAACTCTTTGCAACCCCATGGACTGTAGTCTCCAGGCTCCTCTGCCCATAGGATTCTCTAGGCAAAATAGTGGAGTGGGTTGCTATGCTCTCCTCCAGGGGATCTTTCCAACCAAGGGATCAAACTCAGGTCTCCCGCATTGTAGGTGAATTCTTTACCATCTGAGCCACCAGGGAAGCCCCACTAATTTCATGGGGGAAGACTTTAAAGGAGAGCTGACACCATAAAAATTACTTCTGAAATTACTCTAATTCACTCTCCTTCCTTCAATGGGATTTGAGATAAATTAATTCTGCTTTAGGGCTTCCCTGGTGATTCAGAGGTAAATAATCCACCTGCCAATGCAAGAGACATGGGTTTAATCCCTGGTCTGGGAAGATCCCCTGGAAAAGTAAATGACAACCCACGCCAGCACTCTTGACTGGAGAATCCCATGGACAGGGGAGCCTGGTGGGCTACAGTCCATGGGGTCACAGTGAGTTGCACATGACTTGGTGACTGAACAACAACAACAATAAACACAATTCTGCTTTACATTCAGGTGTCACTTAAGTACCCATGTACAATAAAGTATCCATGCTCCATGACAAAGATCAAATAGGTGTGTTCTTAACAAAACATTCTACCTCTAATAAGTCCAATAACCCAGTTGCTTTGCTACACAGAATTCTAAGATGGATCTCTTAAGGTTTCTGCTCTCTGGTTGCACATCTTATTTAATCCCCTCCCCTTTAGTATAGGTGGAAATGGTACATATGATGGAGCATCTCTCAATGATTAGGTTACTAATCAGTTGACTTTTGGGTAAATCTAATGAGATGATACCCAGTCAATCTCAATTAAACTACATGATCTTTTGGGAAAGCCTGGGTCCTTCTTCAAGCCAAAAACAAAGTATGAGATGAATTCCACATGAGTAAAATTCTTTGTTACTGGCTTTGAAGGTGGAGAAGCTCTGAGACTAGAAAGGCCATCAACCTGCAAGAACTAACAGCGGCCCCAGAGGATAGCTGATAGGGAAACAGAGACATCGTCCTGCAACCACAAAGAACTGAATTCTGCAACCAACCAAATAAATTTCGAAGCAGGTTCTCTGGCAGAGCCCCACATAAGAACAGAGGCCTTCCAACATCTTAATTTAGTCTTTTAAGATCTGCTCTGAGAAGCCAACTATGCCATACCAAACTTCTGAGCTACAAAACTGTAAGCTAACCCATGAGTATTGTTTTAAGCTGCAAAGTTTGTGGCAACTTCTTACAAAGCAATAGAAAACTAAAACCCATGCACAGAAATCCCTTGCATTCCTATACATAACAATGAGAAAACAGAAAGAGAAACTAAGGAAACACTACCATTCACCATTGCAACAAAAAGAATAAAATACTTAGGAGTATATCTACCTAAAGAAATGAAAGACCTATATGTAGAAAACTATAAAACACTGATGAAAGAAATCAAAGAGAACACAAACAGATGGAGAAATATACCATGTTCATGGATTGGAAGAATCAATATTGTCAAAATGGCTATACTACCCAAAGCAATCTATAGATTCAATGCAATCCCTATCAAGCTATCAACGGTATTTTTCACAGAACTAGAACAAATAATTTCACAATTTGTATGGAAATACAAAAAACCTCGAATAGCCAAAGCAATCTTGAGAAAGAAGAATGGAACTGGAGGAATCAACCTGACTGACTTCAGGCCCTACTATAAAGCCACAGTCATCAAGACAGTATGGTACTGGCACAAAGACAGAAATATACATCAATGGAACAGAAAAGAAAGCCCAGAGATAAATCCATGTTCCTACGGACACCTTATCTTTGACAAAGGAGGCAAGGATATACAATGGAAAAAAGACAACCTCTTTAACAAGTGGTGCTGGGAAAACTGGTCAACCACTTGGAAAAGAATGAAACTAGAACACTTTCTAACAACATACACAAAAATAAACTCAAAATGGATTAAAGATCTAAATGGAAGACCAGAGACTATAGAACTCCTAGAGGAGAACATAGGCAAAACACTCTCTGACATAAATCACAGCAGGATCCTCTATGACCCACCTCCCAGAATATTGGAAATAAAAGCAAAAATAAACAAATGGAACCTAATGAAACTTAAAAGCTTTTGCACAACAAAGGAAACTATAAGCAAGGTGAAAAGACAGCCCTCAGATTGGGAGAAAATAATAGCAAATGAAGCAACAGACAAAGGATTAATCTCAAAAATATACAAGCAACTCCTGCAGCTCAATTCCAGAAAAATAAATGACCCAATCAAAAAATGGACCAAAGAACTAAACAGACATTTCTCCAAAGAAGACATACAGATGGCTAACAAACACATGAAAAGATGCTCAACATCACTCATTATCAGAGAAATGCAAATCAAAACCACAATGAGATACCATTACATGCCAGTCAGGATGGCTGCTATCCAAAAGTCTACAAGCAATAAATGTTGGAGAGGGTGTGGAGAAAAGTTAACCCTTCTACACTCTTTGTGGGCATGCGAACTAGTACAGCCACTATGGAGAACAGTGTGAAGATTCCTTAAAAAACTGGAAATAGAACTGCCATATGACCTAGTAATCCCACTCCTGGGCATACACACTGAGGAAACTAGATCTGAAAGAGACACATGCACCCTAATGTTCATCGCAGCACTGTTTATAATAGCCAGGACATGGAAGCAACTTAGATGCCCATCAGCAGATGAATGGATAAGGAAGCTGTGGTACATATACACCAAGGAATATTACTCAGCCATTACAAAGAATTCATTTGAATCAGTTCTAATGAGATGGATGAAACTGGAGCCCATTATACAGAGTGAAGTAAGCCAGAAAGATAAAGACCAATACAGTATACTGATACATAGATATGGAATTTTAAAAGATGGTAATGATAACCCTATATGCAAGACAGCAAAAGAGACACAGATGTACGGAACAGACTTTGGGACTCTGTGGGAGAAGGCGAGGGTGGGATGTTCTGAGATAATAGCATTGAAACAAGTATACTATCAAGGGTGAAACAGATCACCAGCCCAGGTTGGATGTATGAGACAAGTGCTCAGGGCTGGTGAGCTGGGAAGACCCAGAGCGATGGGATGGGGAGGGAGGTGGGAGAGGGGATTGGGATGGAGAACACATGTAAGTCCATGGCTGATTCATGTCAATGTATGGCAAAAACCACTACAATATTGTAATTAGCCTACAACTAATAAAAATAAATGGAAAAATAAATAAAACTCATGCAGGAAAAAAACAAAACAGTCTTTACTGCTTGACTTTAGACTAATGTCACCTTTAAATCAACTCTATATTTAGATTTTTTTCAATGTTACATAATTTTTTAAAAAATAGAGTATATAACATCATTTTATAACTACAAATGATATGATTGCTTATTTCTGTGTAACTTAAATAACATTCTATCTGTCATAAAGTATATTTATAATTTCCCTGAGGGTGACAGAGTGTTTTATTCAGGAAATACACACTTGTTTTTTATCAACTAAGATAAATCATTATAACAATTATGGATCCTGGGCTTAATTTAGTAAAAAATAATCTGATATAAAGCCTTCATTTAATTCAAATTCTTTATAAATACAAAAATGTGAACTCACTTAAATATCAGGAAAGAAAATAAATCTCAGCCACAGTTGACATGGATTAAGCCATTTAGCCATAATTTTCAGTAAGCATTTCTCATGTTAAGATATTCTTGTTGGTAATATACTTATCAGCAATTTTCTAAGGCTTTACAAATATACTCATTTTAAGAAAATTCATGCTACAGCTTCTCCAAATGAAAATATTTTTAAAAATCTTAGAGATACTTCACTTCTTTTCATAAGTAAAGAATGAATTCATATTAATACACCACAATCACAGGTAATTCTCACTAAATAAGTAAAAAAGTAAAAATAAAAGCACTGTTGACCACAAATAAAAGAACACAGCAATGCATGTGTTTCCTTTTAGTCAGGGTCCATTATTTTTTACCAAGTAATATAAATAACTTGAAATAATCTTTCAAGCTTGCAGTAAAGGCCCACAAATTCTATTTAGCATAAAAACACATTTCATTAAGCAGCTTAACTCTTCTTAGAAGTGAAGTTTCATTTAAAAGGAATCATTTTTATCTTGTCTATTCAGCAAAAAGGATATCTTGATGTAACAGTCCTTCAACATTGGCCAACTGTGGGAAGAAAACTATTATTTATTGAGCTTTACCAAGTGCAGCATCATGAACTGTTCCTAGAGCTTAACAGACGTCCACTCCTCTACTCTTCACAACAGCCCCATGAGGTAGTTCCTGTCATCATCATTGCCATTTTAGAGGTGAGGAAAGCAAGTCACTAGGAAGCGGCTAAGTGCCATCTTGACAGCCCGGCTATGCTGCCTCTCTATGGATCACCAAATTCATTATCTTTTCCATGAAGCTCAGTTTTATTCACTTATCTTCAGCCATAACAGAAGATACACTATCCCTTATGAACTTAATTTGATAATGAGACTTTATATGAAGAAAGTTTTCCAAATATGTGGTATATCTGTCTTCTTTTCACGTTTTGAAATGAGGCATAGTGGGAAAACATGAGGTAAGAAAGTCACTAAAAATATTTGCACCTAACCAGATATGAGGTTGACTAGATCTCAGCATTGTGAACCAATACCCAAGTATTGAATATTGTATCAGATAATGCATCTGTAGTAACCATATACATAGGACTAACACATTCATTGTATAAAGATTTAATGAGAGTCTACTATATGCCAGTCACCTGGATTTGTGAGTCTGCTGTATGCCAAAGACCTGACACTCACAGAACTTGTACTTAGTAAGGCAAAGAGAGAATTTTCAAAAAACATAATAAATTAGTAAATGAACTATTATGTAACAAGGTAGGAAGTACTATGGACAGAAGAAAGAGTAGGGCAAGGAATTTTTGCATTATGGGAGATGCGAGGCAGGTTACAGTATTAAATAGAGTGGTCTAGGTTAACTTCTAGGTTAACTTAAATAATTTTAAGATAGAAATTTCTTATTTTTTCATGCAGAAAAAAGCTCATCTTCTAATACTTCTGTACTTTAAGAACATATGCAAAGATATATATATGTATATTAGTATGTAAGATTTTTTAAGAGAGCTTTAAAAATACTTGCAGCCAATATAGAACTAAATAACAAAATTTCACACTATTTGTAACTATAATTATGAGGCTATTAACACAAAGCATGCCTTTTACTCTGTGTGTCCTTTCCCTAAATTCTGTGTTTCCTTCACTGAACAAGCATGTATTGATTACCTACCACCTCCTGGTATTTTGATAGCACTGATGGTGCTCCAGGGGTCACAATCCTGTGGGATGACAGGAACAGACAACTGCAAACTACTGAAGAGGGCTGATTGGAGTATTATAACAGGAAGTAGGAATCAAGAGGAAAAGATATCTGAGATGAGTCTCAAAGAACAGATAGGTGAGAAAGATGTGGGAAAGTGGAGAATACAGGGGCACATGCAAAGGGCATATGCATAGTACTGAGGCACAAAGAGGATTCCAAGTATACACTTTGTTTGTGGCATTTAGTCCTACATGAGAGAAGTCTAAGAGATTCAGCAGAACATGGTAGAAAAGGAAACTGCACAAACATACAGAAAATTGTAGGAGAATGAAATTCAAAAAACTGAGTTTCCCCAAATAAAATATTCAGGGCCTATTGCATTAGCAGAGATGACAAATGAGCTCAAACAAACCTCTCATGGTGAGGCTAAGAAGAAGATAAGAGAACAGTGATCCTTTTAGCAAGTATTAATAAAACTTACAATAGTTGAAAGCTACCATTTTGGGCAAGTGATAGACAAGGAAAAGTCTGAAATGACTCTCTGGATTTGTGATGCCTTTCAGTCTGACAGAGAACACATGAAGAAGTTCAATTAAGTCGCTCAGTCGTGTCTGACTCTTTGTGACCCCATGAACCCCAGCATGCCAGGCCTCCCTGTCCATCACCAACTCCCAGAGTCCATCCAAACCCATGCCCATTGAGTCGGTGATGCCATCCAACCATCTCGTCCACTGTCGTCCCCTTCTCCTCCTGCCCTCAATCTTTCCCAGCATCAGGGTCTTTTCAAATGAGTCAGCTCCTTGCATCAGGTGGCCAAAGTATTGGAGGTTCAGCTTCAGCATAAATCCTTCCAATGAACACCCAGGACTGATCTCCTTTAGGATGGAATGGTTGGATCTCCTTGCAGTCCAAGAGACTCTCAAGAGTCTTCTCCAATACCACAGTTCAAAAGCATCAATTCTTTGGTGCTCAGCTTTCTTTGTAGTCCAACTCTCACATCCATACATGACTACTAGAAAAACCATAGCCTTGACTAGATGGACCTTTGTTGGCAAAGTAATGTCTCTGCTTTTTAACATGCTGTCTAGGTTGGTCATAACTTTCCTCCCAAGAAGTAAGCGTCTTTTAATTTCATGGCTGCAATCACCATCTACAGTGATTTTGGAGCCCAGAAAAATAAAGTCAGACACTGTTTCCCCATCTAAGAACACGGGGTAAAAAACGATGACTCCAACATGGGGCATGTTGAATGTGAAGGGAGTGTCACACACCTTGTTAGAAAATTTCCCTAGACAGAGTCATTTATGTCTCTGGAAGCAAAAGAAAGAATTCTAGGAATATGAAAATGAAGGTATTAATTAAACTCTATTTAAAATACTATTTCTTGAGCAATGTGTGTCATTTAGAATACTAGTTCTGCCCAAAAAGTAAAAAGACTATGTGGCAATTTTTTTAAATACTTGGTTAAACAAGATTCTTTATTTAAAAAGGCTTGTCATAGAAGCAATATATGATATTCATATCTTTAAAAGAGATTAAATATGAAGCATTTGCAAATTTTCTTGAGGGATATGTTTTTAGTGTAGCATCTTATGGGACTCACATAAAATGCATTTTTGCGAAAGGAAAAAAACTCATCAAAGATCATTTAAACAGGTGTATTACTGAATGTGTCAGGTGCATCATTTAGTTTACATCTTTACATTATATTACAATGCCTTGAGAACACTGACACTAGGTCATCTTGAACTTCATAAATGAGCGAGGTTTTTAAATAGAGGATGATTCTTTTTATGAAAGTCACAAAACATTCAATCTTTTGTTTTTAAGGTTCAGCTGACACTTCACTTCTATTTAAGACTCTAAGTCTATTATTAAGATTTTCATATACTTAGATAATACTTACATAATAATTCTGTATGAATACCAGTTTTTCTTTTTAAAGTGGAGAGTATTTACTTTTCCATTGGTTACTCATGTATTGCAGTATGTCAATAAATTAAGCAAGAATGTAAGAATAAATACATGACATTTAATAGATGCCAGAAGTCCACAGTTTCCAGAAAACTGAGTAAATAGCAAAAGAAATTGACAGACATTCCTGCATACCATTTATTCAATGAAAAGGTATATTGTTTACTGAGTGCTTTAATTAGCTTTGCTTCAGAACTGTGGCTCAGGTAGAGAGGTTCTATTTTTAGCAGATGCAAAATAAAACTGCCTGTGATGGTATTCTGAGCTGATGAAAGCAGTGACAATTTGTGGTATGTTGAAAAAAAATTATTTAATAAGTTATGGAATAGTAAGATAAACTGGGTGAAATGCAATAATTTAATTATTGTGACAAGTTTAAATGGTAATCTAAGTAAATACAAATCTAATTTAAATATTTAAAAACAATTAAGATAAACTAATAACCATCTTTCCTGTGATCTTTAATAGCTGTTATAAAACCCTTCTCATGGTCATATTAAAAAGAAACTGAAAATGCTTTAAATGAGTATCCCTTCTTTCTGTGGCTTACCAAATTGATGTTAAAATGGCATATCTTCCAACAGCTGATTGTTCATTTTTTTCTCATGGAATTTTAAAAAATACAAAAGAGAAGCAAAAAGTATTTAAATCTAACTTTAGGCATTGCACACACAGATATATGAGGTTATTTCTATTCCAATGGTTAATTCTATGTGCAAGGCATATTTTTTATTTCTTCTGATTATACCTCTACCTGACATTATACATTTTTAAACTTGGTAGGTGTAATGCACAGTTCTACATGTTAATACACAACACTTCATGTATGTGATCTCCCAAAATTAAACCCCATGGTATTTTAAGTCCTAATTTCTTCCCAGGGAAATTTCTAATTTTAGATCTAAAATATATACACATGCATATGTATAAAGGCTTTGTTGGTGGCTCAGTGGTAAGGAAATCCACCTGCAATGCAGAAGATGTGGATTTGATCACTGAGGGGTTCAACCCCTGGATCTGGAAGATTCCCTGGAGAAGGAAATGGCAATCCACTTCAACATTCTTGCCTGGAAAATCCCACAACAAAGGAGCCTGGTGGGCTACAGTCTATGGGGTCACAGAAGAGTCAAACATGACTTAGCAACTAAAAATAACATATGTGTATATATATACACACATCTTCCAATATTAACATTAAAACAAAGTTTCAATTATTTGAATGAATACCTATAATTAATTTTTCTCATAGAGTAAGGTGGACCTACAGTAAGCTCTATAAAATGACCAGATAAATTACATTATCAGTAGTACAAACTGTCATACTAGAATTATTTTTAATCTGATTAGGTTGATTTTTATAATTTAATCAAACAGTATTCTCAGTCAGGTTCACAACTCTGTGTAGTAGAAATGCCATTGAATTTATTTTTAAATCATAATAACACTAGTATTAATATGGGGGTTATGTAACCTACATATAATATGGCAAGAAAATGTTAATATAAATTAAATAATGGAGTGTGTATTTTCTTCCAGAACAATTCTTGTTTGAATATAAAATTGAGTTGTTTTAGGAAGTTTTCCCATTTCTTTTGTTCACAAAGTTTAAGAAAAGGAAAGAAGTTTTAAAAGGTAATGCAGAAGACAAACAATGAAAAGGGTATTTTTATTTAGTACTACAAGCACTACTATGTGATCCCAACTGTAAGCATAAAACTTCAGTTACCTGAGTCTAATTTGCTTCATTTTTAAAGTATTAGGTTTGAGAAAGAGCTTTTTTTCATGAGAGCTTCATGGAGCTGGATCAGAGGCAGGTCCAAGAATAAGACAGGCAGCCAAATGAGCAGCTTCCAGCCCCCAGTTGAGCAGATGAAGCTGGCCTCAACCAGCATACTTCCACTTTTATCTATACTTCCACTTTTCTTCTACACATGGTCTCTATGTGTGTGTGTGTGTGTGTGTGTGTGTGTGTGTGTGTGTTAGTTGCTCAGTCACATTAGACTGTTTGTGACCCCATGGACTGTAGTCTGCCAGGCTTCTCTGTCCATGAATTTCTCCAGGCAAGAATACTGAAGTGGGTTGCCATTTCCTTCTACAGAGGATTTTCCTGACTCATGGATCGAACCCGGGTCTCCTGCATTGCATGGTTTCTACATTTAATGTTATTTGAAGGAGGAGTTCACAATATTTTAAGCTTTAAAACCATTGGTTTATTAATCCCTTTGGGAAAGACAATCCTCAATGGGACTCTCCTACAACTTCATCCATTATAGGCTTTGCCAACAATACAAGACCCCGGCTGCTCTTCACCTTGGCCATTCTTCAACTTCTGTGTGCAACAGGCAACGTTAGGGATGAGGTAAAAACTCCACAGGACAAAGAGCAAACTGGCTTACTGCTTGTTATAAAAGAGGTGGATTCCACAAGCTCAGTGCTCCTCACCTGTGATTCACACCTGCATGTGTAATGTCAGTCTAGGTCCTTATCTCATGTGATCCCCCAAGAGTGGGGGGCAAGAGGAATTGATGCAAATATGCTGACATTCATGCTGCCTCCTGTGGTATGAGTATTAACATTCTCTGTCTCTGACCTAGGAGTGTCATGTCTACTACTGGCACCTATGAAACTGTAACAAGTTAATTTATTAGCTTATAAGTAGAATAGTAGTATTTTGTAAGTAGTAAAGTCAAATCCTGGCCAGGACAATGCCATATTACTAGACTCTAGCTGAGGTTTTCATATTCAATATTGCATATTGCATATTTTTAAATATTAAAACTATACTAATAAAAATAATAAAGTACTAGTATTCTAAATTAGATATATAACTAACAGTACAAATGAAAGAATCTAGAAAAGCAAACTGTGTCTTAATGGAAATTTATTACATGAAACATGACACTAAAGACCAGAGTGAAAATGATGAATTGCTGCTTAATAAATAACATGGAGGCAAGTGGCTATACATTTTGAACATATAAAGTTAGGCACTTCACCTCATATGGTACCAAAAGAAATGAATTACAGATAAATATGTGATCAGAAGTAAAAAATAAAACTACAGATGTTTAGGAATAAATGTAGAAGGCTATTTTTATAATAAAAATGTGAAAAGGCCTTCTTTAGCAAAATAAGCAATCAAGGAAAAATTAAAAGATTTGATTGCATAAAAGTTTTTTTAAAAAAATTTCATGTACAGAAGAAAATTTCATAAATTTCTTTTGCATAAAAAAACCAAGTGATCAACATGGAAAATCATTTCAAGATAAGATGACAAAGAATTCAATAATCTAAACTATTTTAAGAAATACACAGACAGAGACACATGAAACTATGACCAATGAGTATAAATGAGCAACTTCAAAAAGGAAAAATACAAGTAGTTGATAAGCTCATGATGTTCACATTTACAATGTTTACTCTCAAAATAGGCATGAAATTTAACATTATACAACAATACTGCTTAGTTTCTGACTTTTGAAACCAATAATTGTAGAACTACTAGTCTATAGTAGTGGAAGCTAGAGACAGTGTGGAAACTAGAGACACTAATAGTTTGTTGGCAAGACTATGATTACTACTCTTTTAAACAAGGTAATATGGAAACTCTGTCAAACATCACTTGTCTTAACTTTGCCCACCCGTATCAAGGAATTTATCTACTATATCAAGATATAACGGAAAAATGTATGTGTAGATATTTTACTGTAGCCTTGTTTGCACATTAATAGAAACTCAAAACATCTTCAATTTCTCAGTTTTCATGAGGAGAATGTGCACCAATATTGAGATTCTCCAGAGTTATTTCCCTCATAAATAGAATTAGGCAAGTCAATGAGAGTTCACTTAAATGTACAAAATTTTGTGAAAAAGAAACTCAATGAAAATAAGTATAGTAAGAACACATGTTCATTTCAAAATAAATACATTATTTCTGAAAACACAAGCTCATAAAACTTTTTTCAAAGATCTGAAATCTGTCTACATTTCACTGTTTGTATAACCATTATATAAATAAACAAAAAGCAAAAAAAAAAAAATGCTAAAGAGATACTAAAGTGTTAACATGACATACAAGGGGAAGAGGAAGCTTTTCATGCTTATTCAGATACTTTAGTACTCTGTGGATTGTTATAAGGAATAACACTTTTATAATACAAATTATTGGAATAGAGTTTTAAAAGAGAATGAATGGCCATGAAGAAATGGAAGGAAGAAAAAAACAGAACATTCAAATTCTAACATAATATATTGCTGAGTCTTCTAGAAGCAATTGACCTCAAAATGTATGATTTTTCACCCAAAGCCACAAGAAGAATATAAACAGGCCCAAGAGTTCTGGAAAAAAAAAAAAAGAATAGAGGAAATATTTGGAAAAATAGAGGAAACCAGAAGAGTCAGTAGAAGAGATATCTTGACCTAAAGGTTGGTAGGACCACAGTACACTTATCAATAGTACTGATATCTCATACTGATGATTAGCAGGGCCTAGAACAGTGATCATCAGGCTGGGCTGGGCCAGGCTAGATATCAGTAGTTTATCTCCTGATGGTAAGAAGCCCAAGAACTATTTGCTCAGTAGAGCACAGAAAGAGAACCAGATATGCTGTATAATATGAGGAAATTAAGCTCTGGAAGAGAAAATAAGCTCTGGAAGCAATAAATATAGTAATAGTGTTTTTCTTGTATAAAAAGAAAAACATATATCCTACACAGAAGTATACTGTAGTGCAGGCATACATAACTGCAAAGTGACATGTGAAAAGGCAGCCATAGCAGCAATATTTAAGGATAAGTCTTACACAATAGTAACCAAATTAAAATTATCAGTGAGATATTTTACAGTTTCCATACTTAAGTTTCAAAATCTAATGTGGTTTTTGCACTTTCAATAATCTTAATTTGACCCATGGTGCTCATTAGCCATGTTTGTCCAGTGACTATCTTATCAGGCAATGCATCTTTAGAACAACAGTAGCATGTATGCAAAGTTAATCAAACTAAAAATGGATAAAACTATGGTGGAGAACCAGTTTAAGATATATAAACATAGCAATGGCAATCCACTCCAGGAGTCTTGCCTGGAGAATTCCATGGACAGAGGAGCCTGGAGGGCTATAGTCCGTGGGGTTGCAAACAATCGGACACGATTAAGTGACTAACACATGTATATATATATAAAACCCATGGTCCAGCAATCCCACTCCTGGGAATGGAACAAAGGAGGCTATACAAAAATGTTGGTAGAAGCAAAGATTAACCACCACCACTATCAACAATGGAACACTTATATTATTTTCATGGAGTAAAGTCTCTGCATGCATTGATAGGAATATAATAGTGACAGTATTTCTTACAGTTGGAGCAACTATGTTTTCTGCCCTCATGTGTGCTATACATGAAAGCAGGGACATCATTTCATCATTCAGTCATATGCTTTCACCTAAATAAAAGCTGACCAGTTGAAAGGCTTATCCAGAAAGAAAAGGATGATGCTAGCCTCTATGCTTCTGAAGCTCTCAATCTGCATATACTTCTAAATTCAGCCATATATAACACAACCACCATTATTCTGTGGGCCCCAAATGTTACATGGTTTGATGCACATTTTAGCAAATTTGTTGATATCAAAGTCTTAGTAATTACCAACTGACACAACACAAGCACAGAAGAAATGACATTTGTTATCCAGTTCCCCCGGCACAGAGGAGCCTGGCAGGCTACAGTCCATGAGGTCGTAAGAGTCGGACATGACTTAGCAACTAAACCACCACCATCTCCCTCCCATGTTACTTAAACATGGTCTAGGGGATCGAGCATTTGTTCAGCCTCTGAAAGGTACCTCTGTGGCTTGGTAACTACCTCTCTGATCCTCATTCTCCTGATCTCCAAAGCAGCTCTAAAATCTACTCCACAGGGTTGTTGTAAAAAAATGCCTGATACAACGTGTTTCACATATTGTTGCTGTTTAGTCACCAAGTCACATCTGACTCTTTGTGATCCATGGACTATAGCCCATCAGGCTCCTCTGTCCATGGGATTTTCTAGGCAAGACTACTAGAGTGGGTTGCCATTTCCTTCTCCATGGGCTCTTCCCAACCAAGGGGTCGAACCTGCATCTCCTGCATTGGCAGGAGGATTCTTTACCACTGTGCCAACAGGGAAGGGTGTCACATAGACTTAGTCAATACCAGTTTACTTTTCCTACAATGTTTGCACAATGTTATGTCTGAATTGTAATTAGAACCATTTACATACGTTTAATATCTAAATAAAAGTTCTGGTAATCCACGAAATACAAATCAAAGGAATCATATGATAGCACTTTTAAACTTCCAAATTAACCAATTTTATTATAAATGATAGTATTCAAATTTGGAGAGGCTGCATTAAGAAAGGCATCACAGATGCTAGTGGTAATGTCAACTGCTAGCATATCTCCAAAAAAAAATTGATAACTTTAGGGTTCTTATTCTTTGATTTAGTAACCTTAGTACCACTAAGTTTTCTCTGAGAAACAGTAAAAATGCAAATATTTATATCCCAAAACATTCATTTTATTTATAATAAAAAATGAAAACAACCGAAGTCCTTATTACTTAGGACTTAGGAGAATGTGTATGAAAAAAATGTGTATGAAATGTGTATAAGAAAAAAATGTGTATGAAAAAAAAAACAACCAAAGAACCATAGAATTGAACAATATGTAACCATTTATGTAATATTTTAGAAGTGTTTAATCACATTAAAAATGGACTATCTTAATATCAGGATATAGAACTACCACATAGAGCAGAATGCTAAATACTTAAAACTGCATAGAGAAAAAGACTAATGAAGAATCTACTTTTTTGTTTCAACTTCTTTAAACAAAATATCTCTATTTTAAACCCAGTTTTGGATTTTTCTTCAATTAAATATCACTTAATAAAAAGGTAATATCAAATTCCTTCCAAAGATTATTAAGTAAAAATTTTATTTCTACAAACTTATCAGTTCTCTCATGTTAGTCAAAAAGTGCAACAGATGTCCCTCTTTTCTTGGGATGCCAGAAATTTTTACACAGAATGTGTATTTATCTCTGTCGTAGAATTCTTTAAAAACTGATTATTGGTAGAATTATTTTCCCCTTATTGAGTTCTGATCATTCTTTTAGTTTTTAACTGTTCATATATGTATGTATGTGTATGTGTGTATATATCTATTTTAGTAATAGATATTATTATAAAATCATAATGTTTTAGTAATAGATATATTTTTTAAAATTTAAGCAACGGTGTTTAAAGTTAAACCAAGATATTACCTGTTTACTAAACTAAGAACTGAAGCAACCCCCCACCAGACCTTCTGAGAGAGAAGGGTCCAAGAGAGGGTCTGAGAGAGAATGCAGAAGTCACCTTGGCTAAAGAGCAATGATCTGAAGAGAATTCAGTTACACTACTGGATCTTAATCGGCTCAAAAGGCCCATCTGTTGCCTGGTAACAAATATATGCTGGCTATTTCAACATCATTCAAGCCATGCATAATTCTTACTAAGGAAGCAGAAATATGACTCTAGGACTTGTTGAAGCATGTGGAAACAAATTTAAGTTGCATTTTCATAGTAAGAATTTCCTTTCCAAAAGCGCAATACAAACAATAAAATACCCAGTATGAGTAACTTTGACTTCTTTCTGCACTTAAATTGACCCGGAATAATTAAAATTCACTAGGTAAATTTATTGCCAATTTACACTGTTTTTCTCAACATGCTTCCACATTCTATAGGACTAGCTCTTTCAGAAAGCCTTGCTGCCTCATAAAACTCCTTCAAAGACAAAATATTTGCTGATTTGGCAGAAATTAAAGCCTAAAAAACCATTCCTTACTATCAGAGGTTAATGGATGATAGTACTATGTGTACCTATTGGGCACAAAACAGTTAAAGCATAAGGCTTAGGCTGAAGCCTGGCAACAGCCCAGGGCCGTGCAGGCAGCCTTGGCACTCTTCGGGTGCTGCGGGAGATGCCGAGTAGGCCATACAGGACACAGCCTTCGAGACAGGTGTGTCTGATGAATGGATGGGGAGGGCAGACAGTGTTCATAGCTCCCAACCCATGAAGAACCAGGACCAGCTCTTCTCACCACTAGAACAGAACAGAAACAGAGGAGGGCAGAGAGGCATCAGGAGGACAAGACATCCTGTCTCATAGAGAAGAGAGGAGGAGAAGCAGAGGCTTCATAGTGTTACATGTGCTTTGTTAGAAAAATAAATGGAAATATGTAGTTGAATTGTTTCTTGAGGAGTACCATTTCTCTGCATTGTAGGCTTAAAGTCTGAGTATTTTCAGTATGTGCTCTCTCAAAGTAGAATCAAAGTACAGTACCAGCCCAGCAGAAAATATTGGATCACAAGAAAATTATCACAAGCAGAACAAAGAAATCCTAGAAACAAAGCAAGTAAGCAAGGATTAAAGATGAGATATTTCTAACCACTCACAATGAGGAGAGATTAGTTAATAATAGAGACACTGGGACAGCACAACAAACAAAGCGTATACATTGAATTTACAATTTCCTGAATATACAAGTACATTTATACATACACACACACACATGCAAACACAGGGTGTCTTTTTCAACCAGTTTCTTCTGTCAGTCCTCTGAAGTCTTCTAGGTAAAAAAGCAGGAGCTACAACATGGATTAACTCCAGTAACCTTCATTCACTCCCTTGATGTCAGGGGAGCTAATGGAGTTTACCTAAAGATCAGACAGCATTAAGGTCTCAGACCAGCTAAAAACTTCCCTCAGATTAACACGGTCAAGTGGAGCCAAGAACATGAGTCAACTGCTTTTGTTACATCATATTTTTCTCTCCTCTGAAATATGATCTTCCACATTCAAAGAAATGGCCAAAGAAAGAAACAATCTGAACAATGACAGATTATCTAAATTCCACTGATGTATTTAAAATGGGAGTTCTCATGCACCATTTGAAAACTTAAAACCACTTATATTTTCAAACTAGTAAAATTCCACACACATCCTAGATAATAATTCTCTGCTTGATTCAAGAAATCTCCTTTCAAAATTACCACTTCTGAAATGTAATTTGCCAACACAGAAAATCAAAGATTTTCCTGAGAGATTTATTGTCCCTCTTCTCAAGAACTCTCACTTCATACCTCCAAACACTTAACAGAATTCTAATAATCACTATGACCTAAATGCATACATACATATAGGTGTTTACACGCACATACACGTTATAGCCCTTTCTTCTGTGTGTACAAAATACACTTTCTCCGGGTATTTTAGTTTTTACTGTTGCAGTTTGTTTTATAACTATTTAAATACCAATATCATAAAGCTCTTCATTCAAAGGTACAATTTCTCAAATGTATGAAATTAATACAATTGTCCTGGAAAAACTGAAATTCCCCTCTTCATAAATACACAATGAAAAACAATTCTTCTAAAAATATGGAAGAAATTTAAAGTTGTTTTGCTCTTGCACCGAATTCCAAATACTGTAAGTAATAATTACACTTGTGACCACTCAAGAAGTGCTGAGAGAAACCATATTTTTTTTTTTAACCTTTAAAACAGATCCTGGTTAACATTATTCATCACAGTTAAAGAGGATAAAAATCAGCTTAAGTGTATAGGGACAATCCTTTCATATGGTGTTAAACATGTCAAAGCAACCAAATACTTTCAAAAGTAAAAAAAAAAAGTTTTATTCTTTTAAAAAATTTAACTCAAAAATAATCTCTAAAGTTTCTTTTGTACAGTTGTTAAATCCAACTAAACAATTTTTTTTTTGCATGTCAACGAATTACAAAATCAAGGAGGGGAAATAAAATAATCCTTAAGTATTACTGATTTGCACATAAATAATGAACATTGATTTAAGTTTAATCCCAAAATGTTTACTAAAATATCACTGTTACTTACCTAAGCAGCAATCATTCAACCCCTCAATCTCCTAAAATCCAAATACTCAGCCTTAACACAGTCTTAATGCTTATTGATTTTTCTGTAACTATATTAGGTAGAAAATTGTTATCTGCTTTTTACACTGTGGAAGAAGTGTTTTGGTCTACCCATTAAAAAAAAAAATTCTTGACATTAGTCACTGAAATCCATATAACTCCTTTTTCTTTCCACAGTTCCTAATAAAGTGCTCTATTATATTTATGCCAGATAACAGCTTAAACAGGATTATAAAAAGTCTAAGTACTATATATTTGAACCAATATTTTCTAGCAGACAATATTATTAATTTACATTAAGCTCTTAACTTTTGTAAAATAACAGATCTCATGTAGCTTATGGATTTGCAATCAATCAAGCTTCTCTTTTTAACGTATGAAAGAAACTGGAAGGATGAGAGAGAGTGGGAACAGTAAATTACAATTCTTATTCTGTGTTTTCAGGTGAAAACCATAGGATGTTAATTAATAAAAGAATGGGATAATCATTATTTTAAGTTATCAGCTCATTTCATCTTCTTACTTTTTGGTACATTAAGCCAGAAAAGTATAAATTACATGAATGTTTAATAAGAAAGCACAAGCCTAATAAGAAATTAAAGCTCCGTCAAAGATAACAATATCAGTTTTTATTTACTCAGAAATGTATTTTTTGCTAGGGAAACTGACTACAAAACACTTCTGAATTAACAGCATATACTCACATCCATATGTGACACCACTATTGCTTACCTCAGTCAAGTGTGGCGTAGGATTAAATCCACAGAGATTACACACTTGTTTCTTGCATGCAGTGCAAGTGTTGAAGTTAGCAGGATCCTTAGAACCTATGTTGAGTTCAGTTTTGCAGAGAGGACAGGCTGAGTCTGGTTTGGGGGTTTCTTCCAGTTTGGGGGGAAGAACAACCTTTTGAGGTTCAGCCGTGGAAGGTTTGCTCTCCTTAGTAGGCAAAGACTTCTTTTCAGTTTCTGTTCTTTTTACTGTTGAAACTTGTTCAGCTTTGGGCTCTAGTTTTTCAACTACTGGAGCTTTGGTTTCCTTTTTCACAGGTAGAACCTTTGCAGGTGCTGGCGGTGCTGTGGATTTGAGTGGCCCTTGAGAAGTAGGTTGTTGTGAAGGAGGAGGAACTTGTTTTGTTGGGGCCGCTGGCCCACCCTGTGAATGAGACCCAGGCTGGCCTGCTGTGGAGATCAGACTTGATGCCTGACTAAAGATGGATGCTCCAAACCCAAAGAGTTTCCCAGTTACTGTTTCTTGAGGAGTTGTGGGCTGTGATTTAGGGGCATCAGTAATACTTCCCAGATTTAGGCTAAAACGTCTCGACTGCTCCTGAGGCTTTGGGGGCTGTGGAGATAGAGGGGCTGTTTGTCCAGTGGGGGGTCGTGGACCCTGGGGTGTCGGTGACCCTTTTGGCATCGGCTTGGTGTCTGGCTTAGGACTCATTTTGGTTTGTGCTCTCTTGGGTTCGTCCTTTTTCTGAATTGGATCAACCTGTTTTTGATCTTTGCCCTCTGGAGTAGGTCCGGGATGTGAAATAATTTTTGTATCTGATGCAGGTCGAGGTATGACTTTAGAATCTACTGGGGTAACTTTTTCTCCTGTTGGTGGAAAACTCTGAGAAGGTTTGGCAGAGTCTGGTTTTAGAGGAGGAGTTGTTTTCTCTTGATCTTGTGATGGTATTTTGGAGCCTGGAATATCCGGTCTTGTTGCTGTTGATGAAGACACAATGTCTGTGCCGGGCTTTCCTGTCTGGGGCTGCTCTGGTTTATCATCAGCCATGGAGGCTCTGGCCGGTTCAGACGGGACGGAAGGCTCTTTGGGAGGGGCTGGCTTGGGTGAGGACTCTGCCTCAGGAGGCTGCTGGGATGTGACTGGGTGGGGACTGTGAAGGGTCGGCTGTCTCACTAGTGGTGGGGGCCTTTTGGACTCAGCTGCCTTGGAGACATCCTGTTTGGGTGCAGTATCTTTCTTTGGAGAAACCTGCTGTGATGGCGAGGGCGGCTGGCTCACTGCTGATGCAGGAACAGGGGCAGTCTTCGCTTTGGGCTGGGGTGATGATGGAACTGGAGCCAGGTTACCTCCTAGAGCTCTCTGCATCTGACAGTTTAAACAGAGCCACTCTTTCATCTAGAAGTAACATAAAATAACAGTCAGTGAGGCAATAACAAGGTAGAAACAAAAGCATTTTTAAAACTGCATTGGTAGCTTTTGAAATTATGTCTCTCATCATGTAAAACATAAAATCCAGATCAAGTTATTTTAATTTACATATTTATATATTATACATTTTATACTATTTATATATTATATATTTATATGTTATTTATATATTATATATTTATACATAGTTAAGTATACTAAAATATAACTAATGAACCTCAGAGATGTAAGCACTATATTTTAAGCAATATAAAATTATAAATCAACACAGAAAATTTTCTTCTAACATTATCTTTATTCTTCGCCTTTGATTTACTCAAAGTTTGATTACTCCCAGAAATAGAAAACCATGTATGATAAAAGAAAATGATTATTAATATAACATATTAGATTCCAAAATCAGTTATGTTGGATATTTTCTCTGTTGATGGCTCATAAACAGGTTTCAGTTATATAACTCAGAGTATGCTTGTCAAAATTATTAACACATTGCTAATTTCTTAACTTAGCAAGAGAATCACTTCTCCCCTCCAAGGCAACACAATCAAATGTGAGAAAATCATAACTATTAACCACTGTGGATTAGAAAGAAAACATTCTCTCTTAAGAAAGTAAAAAATAATAGCACCCCCTGAAATTATTATAGATATAGCATGATCAAAAAGAGAAAAGTTACTTTCTTATAATTTTTATAAATGGAAAGAGCAATATATGTATACAATAATACTTATCTGACTGGTGAGATATATATATATATGTGAGGCACACATTGTGTATGTATATATATGTATATATTTATGTGTGTGTATATACATATCATGTATAGGTATAAATGCATTTCTTCTTTTCCATCACATTTATTGTTAAAAGGAGAAGGTGAAATTGGTACTAATATATTTTAGAAGATAATTTTTAAAATGTATATTCAACATTTATCTATTTTATTCTAAAATAATATATGCTCATTATACAAAATTTTAAATATTACCAAAGTAATTTAGAAGGGTAAATTCTCTACGAACTAATCTTAACTCCCAAAGTAATCAATGTTACCAATTTAGCACTGAAGTTCTTTGTTCAAAATTCTACACGATGGAAAACTAAATATATGGTGCATAAGTACCAAAAAAGTTCTCTAGAATACAAAATTGTAAAGTATTAGGTGGGCAAACAACCTACTCTTACTTGAAACAATTCCTTTTTGTAAAAAAAACTGAACTAAGCACTACTAACTTTTAAAAACTATTTTTTTCCACTTGACAGTTTACATTGTTAACATTTAATTAAAAAAAAAACTCCTGTGTCTTTTTCTTAATCATTAAAATGAATTTAAAATTTAAAGAAAGGATTTGAAATTATTTAAACTCAGGTACCAGTATGCATGTGTGCTAAGTTGCTTCAGTCTTGTCCGACTCTTTGTGACCCTATGGACCACAGCCTGCCAGGCTCCTGTGTCCATGGGATTCTCCAGGCAAGAATACTGGAGTGGGTTGCCGTGCCCTCCTCTAGGCGATCTTCCTGACCCAGGCGTTGAACCTGAATCTCTTATGTCTCCTGCATCTGCAGGTGAGTTCTTTACCACTACCACCACGTGGGAAGCCCAAGGTACCAGTGTAACAGGGCTCATTTTATAATCTCATGGAAAGCAAACTTTTGTTTGGAGAAGGTAGAAGGAGATTTTCAACTCTAACTGACAAGTTACATTTGTTTAAAAATTTGAATCAAAAAGCAAAATTAAAACATTTGTTCCCTACAGGTGAGAGGCACTTGGGTTTTTATTACATTCATTTTCAATATGAGTATTAAGTACTTATGTTTACCCTTTTCTATGTTTGAGGCATTTCACAAGATAAATAACTTTTTAAACATACAGATATTTGAATCCCAAAACATAGTCAACCCACTGTTACTAATGTAAGTTGTGTGACTAAAGGGTTAGCTTGAATGTAAGGAAATCCACTCCATTATGTCCCCTTCTTGATGGAAGGAAATTTCTCCATAAACATGCATCTATCCACTCAACCATCTCTCCTAATGCCAATGTCAGATTCTGCTGTTCTACTATTTACTTTTTCTCATTTGTTCTCAATCTTAAATGATACTATGTCACCTTATAATCATGCAGTCAGACAAGATGAAAGAAGAAAATGCAATTAAAATGATAATTCTTTACTTATGAAATAAGTATCTGATGATGACACTGTCATAAGTCCTCTTTTCCTTTCCTCTGCAAGTTCTCTCTCAACCCTCATCCTTCCAATTTCTTTGGATGCGTTTGGTTTTATCAGTAGAATTTGGAGTCTGTTTGCCATGTGAACACTGGAGCTTTATGCACAGCTGGCCCGTAGGCTTTCATTCCATCTCTGAACCACTGCGAAATTAGAACCCTAACATGGCATATCTAATGTATGATTTATATCACCACTGGGGCACACCTTCTGTACTGTCCTCATTCCAAAAGCAAATGTTTCCTTGTAGTTTATAAACATATGTGACCGTCTCTAAATATGTAGACAAGGAGGGGCTTAGGTAAAGAGGGGTGGAAAACTCAGGTCATTGCTTTATCATAGGGACATAATTCTGCTTTTCTCTGAACACACTGTGTTTTTGAACAGACTGCACTGGTCCAACTTTTATCCTTTTCATGACCTCATTTTCTTCACTTTGATAAACAACACATAAAAGAAGACATCTGATCCCCCAATGTTCCTCCTCACTGTGAAAATACAGGCTAAAATCATTGTCTATAGCTTTCACAATGTGAAAAGCTTTTTATCCTCTTAGGGTTTTTCAGAAAGAGCCTCTTTTTAATTCTACTGGCCAAATCTGTTGAAAATAGAAATGAGTTTTATCTCAGAACCTAATCTACTACTGAACACAGCAGTGTTTCCAATTGCCTGATTCAGCTGAAAACAACAACAACAAAAATCTTTCTTATTACACTGAGAAAATGACAAAGTCCACAACACACCCCAACATTAACATCACGAATCACCATCTAACATTCCACAATGCACCAAGGGAGAGTTACAAGTAGTAATAGCACCTTTGCCCTCTCAGTCATCTGAGTTAAAAATCCTGTAATATCTTTATTGCATACTCAGTTACTCTTCAAGGTCTGTGTTGCTTGTGAAAGTTAATTTCCCACTTGTTCATATTTCCAAAGCCACTGTCCCTCATTTGGCCCTTGTCATTTCCAAAATATTTTGTACCTCCACCAAATTTAACCTGTTTGAAACAAACCACCACAGAAGAGGTTGACTCTATCTCCCATCAAAACTCAATACTCTCCAATAGCTGTGAATAGTTAATTTTTTAATTAAAATCTATAGTTTTGTTACTGTTCTTATGTTAGCACTTAACTAATTCTGATACCTCCAGTTCTATGTCTCCCCAAAGACTGTCAGCAACAATTATAAACACTACGTGTATGGTCTGACCTTTTAATCATCATAGATGTTCACAAATATTTTTTAAGCTTGTCAGAATTAAATAAATAAAGGTCTCCATGCTCTTCAAGCTACAGTATTTCTGTGTTTACTCTGTTAATACCCACTCTCAGTCTAGCCTGAATGACAAGCTTCTGTCTTCATTTTCTGGTGGCATGCCATTCTCCCTATGCTACACCTTTGCCATGGACCATATATTCCCATTTTGATTCAAACTAAAGGAACCCCCCCATAACTAACTTACCTGCTAACCATACAAATCTTCAGGGCTTGGAGATAATTACTGTCTTGTTTAACTTCTAAAATTACATTTTTATCTGTAACTATGAGCAGAGACGAACCTGAATTTACTACCATTGTTGCCTCAAACCTCTGATGCCCATTCCACTTGGTACCTGTATCTATAATACAGCTAGTTCCCCGAGTTCTGCATCATTGGGTCTTCATTCCACTGCAACCATGAATGTGGATCTTACAAGACTTTAGTCCTTATCCCTCTTCCACATGCTAAAGAAGTCAGACAATATGCAAGGACAAGCCTAAATGAGAAGAAGCCTTTCACCAACATTTCATAATGACTTCCCAGTTGCCTGACACGCGTAGTACTTACTCTCTCTAATCACCCACATCCATTCAACAAATGGGAGAAAGGCAATAAATAACATCAGGGGAGCCTTCTACTGTATCAGTATTTCCAAAGCCACTGTCTCTGATCTGGCCTTTCATGAATCCTTTTTTTTCTTTTTCTTTCTGCAAGATCCCCCTCAACCTGCCCTCAACCAATTTCTTTGGATGCACTGGTTTTATCAGTAAATTTTTAAGTCTCTTTGCAATGTTAACATTTGAGCTAACCTTCAATATACAGGCACTAAAATGAAAGTATTTGTATTAGATAAGTATGCCATGCTTTATTCCTAATTTCTAGATTTCATATGACAAATTATAAAAAATAGTCATTTCTTCCTTTCCCCACATTGCTTACAGCAAGTGAATAAATGGAATTCAAGAACTGGAGACACAACTGTTTAATGAACTACTCTAATTCAATTAGCTCTATGGAAAGGAACAAAAAAGGCATAAAATTGTTCAGTCTTCTGACTTAATATGCTACATACATAGGGGTACGAAAGGACCCAACCAGGATTTCTGCTGAGGTCACTGTGTATTCTAATGTGAATGCTGATAATTATTAACACACCTCCCTGTTAAATCCAATCTCCCAGGGTTCCCTTTTTCTGAGTCTTTTGGTGAGTTATGTATCAGAGCTGAGTCATGTGAAATACAGTAATACAACTTCACTGACTAAGGCTTTTGCTGGATAATCATAAAAATATTATTAAATGTTTCAAGAGGTACCACTTGAAAGTTTAACTGTGAATTTCACATAAACCTTCAATTATTGGTGCCACTATCAAAAAAGTGCTGAAAATTGATTCTGATTTTTAAGGGTATGTCTTTAATAATAATTCAAGACAGTTAACACAATACATCTAATAAATAAGGTAAATTGGCAAATGTTAGGGTTCCAGAATTAAAGCATATTCCTACTTGGAACAATTATTAATCTATTTAGCTTCAAAAGAGAATGAAAGTTTCTCAAAAGAGAAAAAAAAAGTGTCCAGAAGGCATAGTGACTAACATCCACCTTTCAATGTGCCCCGAACTGGAAATTTTAAATACAAAATCTACACAAAGTTTATAATGAAATCTCTGCTCAACAACATAGTACATAGAATCTGAAAATTGTGGTATAGATGATCTTATTTACAAAGCAGAAATAGACGCAGATGTAGAAAACAGAAGTATGGGCACCAAGTGGGAGAGGGGAGGTGGCATAAATTGGGAGATTGGGAGATATATACTATAGTTTTTATATACACTATTGATAGTATGTATAAAATACATATCTTCTCTACAGTACAGCAAACTTCACTCAATGCTCTGTGGTAACCTAAGTGGGAAGGAGATCCAAAAAAGAGGGAATATTATGTATATATACAGCTGATTCACTTTGATGTACAGCAGAAAGTAACACAACATTGCAAAGCAACTATAATCCAATAAATATTTTTTAAAAATAAGTAAAACTTTAGAGTTTTTCTAAAGCCAGCTAAAAAACAAAAAGATGAACACAATGTTAGGAATTTATATTTGCTAGTGTTTGCATACTATTCACATCATGAATATATTTTCTTCACTCATTCATTCATCCTGCCCTTCTACTAAAATCTGTTAGGTCCTTACTTCTTGATGCATCACAACTAAACTTTTTTGCAAACCGTAAGATCTAAATGTACCATTTACTCCATCAAGGCAGTGTTCTCATTCTCTCTTACCTGAGTTATGATTCAAAATTTGTTCTCCTCCTCCACTCACCTAAATGCTTCCTAACCTTTATGGTCCACGATGACGTCTCTGCCTCATAACTTAGTATTCCATTCTCCATTATGAGGTCTGCCCCTTCTCAACTATCCCAACTATAATTTGAACCACAGCATTGAGACTCACATATTGCTTTTCTTTTCCAATTAATTCTTCTTTTCTCCTATCCTCACGCACTCTTAAAAAAAGTAACCACTTGTTATGATGACTTTTACCTTTGTATTAGATAGCAAGTAAAGGTTAGATATTATTTAATAATGAAGTATTATAAATGTTTCCTACCTCTCAAATTGTTTAAAATATCTTATTCATATGACTTTGAATGCCATAGAATAATTAAATAATATAATTATTAGATAATAATGTGTAATATGATAAAGAGCAACCCAAGCTGAAGTTGGATAACAGATGATGTTTCTGCTATTCAAGCAATGACCAACCCACATGATCCCCTCAATGGAGGCAGCTACCTCCTGACAGCAGTTTGACTATAGATGGCTATAGACTATAGACTGTGGTTGACTTCTTTAGTTGTGCATATTCATGAACAATATACTTTGATTAAAAACTAGATACTAGCATTCCTTGATAACATGCTCGGCAACTTGGAGAAACAGTTTTATTTAAGACAATCCATCCAGAACTTGAATGGATACCTTCTGAAACTGTGTAGATAACAATTTCTGCAGCATAATGCAGAAACCATTATCACACCTTGTGAAATATAACCTAACATGCCCTGTTTTCTTCATAAAGGCTAATAATGTTCACCAAAAGCTAGCAATGACATTGCAAATCTTCACAAAACAGGATAAAATGATAAAAGTATATCTGAATATATATGTCAGTGCACTCCAAAACAAACAAAAATAATTGTCACTTTAACCAAAATACAATTTACAAAATAATTACAGAGCACAGACATGAGAATACATTTGTACTATACTCAGTGACACAAAGAGAAGAGGATCCTGAATCAGTAAACTGAACTACATATATTATATATTAACACTTCTGACTGCCACTCACATGGTGAACTCAAACTTTTATATCTCAAGTGATTAACATAACTTGAGCTATCACACTGTTTTGCAGCCTGTGATCCAAGAATTCCAAGTAGGCAAAATTTGTGCAATTATTTAAATAGCTTACTGATAACCCCATTATTTCACTTAAAAATGAAAAAAAGTTACATTAGTGAAAAAAATCAAAGGTCTTGTAAACTTTGTGAACTCATATGTATGCTGAAAGTTACATATCTTTAATTCACACAGATGGTAATTGGAATTAAGAAAATCACTCATATGTTAACTTGGAAAGGAAAGAAGTACTTTTAAAAATACATATATGAAATATAAAAATATATTAAAATGTGTAAAAATACAAAGTTTCATAAGGGATTTTAGCCTCTTTCAGCTTTCTGTGAATGGAAGTCCCTTTTAATTTATTTAAATTTTATATAATTGTATGTATATGTGCATTTTCAAGAATGCATTTAAGGAGAACATGACTATAAAATTACACCTCATCAGCTTTATCTTCATCTTTTTTTTCATAGGTCCTTTACACATTTCTCATTACATTTATTTCTTCCTGACTATTTCAATCCTTCCTCTTTCAAGTTAAAAAACACATAAGCCAATGTATTAAAATTTTTCCCAACAAACACAACTATAGAATTTCTAGCTATATGTTCACATGAGGAAGCCTGTCACTGACTTCTTCAAATTGTTTTATGTAAGTAGAAATCTATTCCTAATGCTTATTTTATGAATTCAACTGGTCTTACTTCTCTGAACAAATGACAGAAATGTCATATTTGTTTTGCAAATGATTTAAAAATATTTGATTAGACAGGAAGAATGAAAAGGTGGTGTTATTGTTCTATATTCAAGTGAGAACAGACCTCATCTATATGTTCTTTATCATATTCTATTTTACAAACAAGATTCAATCTGAATTTTCCAAATTACTGACTCTCCTTATAAGCTGAGTTCTATTCTTAACAGTGAGCAAAGTTATCAACTTTATCTCTATTTTCAAGACCAAACAGAGTGGCTGGCTCAGAAGAACAAAAACTCAGCAATATAAAGCTCTGGTTTGAATGAGGCTGAGCAAAAAGGTATAAAATAAGGACCTCAATTTTTTTACACTAAATTTCAAAAATAACTGCTGCCAGTTTTTTTTATTTACTGTTTTTTTATGTACTTTTTATTTACAGTTTTTTTTATTTACTGAAGTATAGTTGATTTACCATATTGTGTTAGTTTCAGATGTACAGCAAAGTGATTCATATATATAGATATAGACACATATATATTCTTTTCAAAGATTCTTTCATTATAGATTATTATAGATATTGAATATAGTTCCCTGTATACAGTGCTATACAGTAGCTCCTCGTTGTTTTTCTATTTTATATATATCTGTTAATCTCAAATCCTCAATTTATACCTCTATCCCACTTTCCCTTCTGGTAACCGTAAGTTTGTTCTCTGTGTCTGTCAGTCTCAACAAGGTTGACTTTTTTTTTTACTTTAAGAATATGTAAAATTCCCCCTCTCTCTCTCACTCCCCCACTCCATTCATGTGTTTGCGTGCACACACACACACACACACACACACACACACACACACACACTCCTTCTGTAATCTAGAAATCTATTTAAAAAGAATGTGCTCTCCTATTTAAAAAAGACACTAAATTCAGATCTAGTTTCTTGTATGAGATCATTGCCAAGTAACTCTGTGACCTTGCAAGTCACTTAAATTCTTAACCTCAGTTTCTAGTGAGAAGCAAAGTTAACAATGATGGTACTATCCATACTTATTAGACTTTTTATAAACAATAATAGCAATAGTAATAATAATAAATACAAATAATTTATTCATTTCAGTTTCAAAGCACTTCCACTTATATGGCCAAATGTGATTTTTAGTATATGACAAGCCCTATAAATAAGGAAACCAAACACTCAGAAAAATTACAATGACCTGACTGAATAACAGTAACAATAAAGTAAGAAAAAGGCTTCTTTACCATAGGTAACTAGGACTACTATTAACTCAACTCATACTAATATCAGCAAGAGTACAGATGTGTAAAGGGCAGAGCTAGGACTACAACACAGATCTATTGATGCTTTACTGATATTTTTGATATTGGCATTACTTCAAGGAAGAACATTATAAACCTCTAATAGATTATTTACATCTTTGCCTTCAATACAGTACTTTTTAAATGTGTGTAAGGGTCCGTTTTTATCTAAGTTAATTAAGATACGGTAATAGGGGAGAGAGAGTGTTAGGTATGTGTGATTTCTCAAGGGATCTGAACAATGAACAAGTTAACCCATCACTATATTAAGTTTACTAAGCCAATAAACGATTCTGTTAGTTGTGGGTATCCGCTTTCATGGCAGAACATCTGTTCTTACTAAGCTATACGGATCATCATACTAGTTGTGATATGTAGCAATTGACTTAGTAGATATAAAAGCTGGACATGCAGAAAGACACTGAAACATCTCGCAATTTAAAAGCGCCAAGTGAAAAAAAGGCTTTGTGCTAAAGATTAAACTTACAGGTAGAGCATGAGGAATACATATTTATTTTAATGAGGAACACCCAAGTCATGAGGAAAATGCTGTACACTGGACCTCACGGAAAATGAGAGCTAAACAAACATGGCATTTGTGAACACATTTAAGTAATATAGATTTTTAAATTATTATTTCTATTCCTCTAAATTCATGAGAAAATTAATTTAGATAGAGAAGTTTGTTATAGTCAGGATATTTTTGTATTAAATACTATGAAAGATAAAAAATAAGCATTATTAGAGAGTAGCAAAAAAAAACAAAATATTCTTTATCTTCTATTAAACAAAAATTTTATGCTTAGAGTCAAGGGACTTGTATTTATCTTTATTGGGTTCAAATAAAAATGGTGCCAGTTTTTGCTTGTCATGGCTGTGACAAGCAAAGAACAAATGAAAAAAACGGACCAAATTTGGCATGACAGGAATAAAGCATTTCAAATCATCACTGTTATTTAGAACTAAAAATTCTTGTCAGTTCACCAAGTAGATGCCAAGGTTAAAGATGTGAAAATTGAGAATCTAATTTACCCTTTCCTTCACCTCATATAAACTATTTAACCAATCATGTGATAAATGAGAAAATTTTAAATTACTGAAGTGTTAATTATATGATGGATTTATAAGGCTAAAAAATAGCACAAAAAGATATGAGATTAAAAGTAAAAGCCTGTCTCTTGGCCACCAAGTCTTACTCTTCAGAATTAATCAGTGTCAGCTTTTGCTTTGATGTTTTCTTGTGGCTGACATTATAATATCAAATAATAAGTTGTGCTTTACAAATTTAAGATGCATATTTTCTCCTTTAAAAGCTACATTTTTTCAAAAAACAACCTTATTTATATTATCACCTATTTTAGGACTGTCTTTAGCAATGACAGGGCTTCCCTGATAGCTCAGTTGGTAAAGAATTTGCCTGCAAAGCAGGAGACACAGGTTCGATTCCTGGGTCAGGAAGATCCCCTGGAGAAGGGATAGGCTGCCCACTCCAGTATTCTTGGGCTTCCCTGTTGGCTCAGATGGTAAAGAATCCGCCTGCAGTGTGGGAGACCTGAGTTCGATCCCTGGGTTGGGAAGATCCCCTGGAGAAGGGAAAGGCTACCCACTCCAGTATTCTGGCCTGGAGAATTCCATGGACTGTATAGTCCTTAGGGTCGCAAAGAGTCAGACACAGCTAAGCGACTTTCACTTCACTAAGCAACATCCAAAAAAATATAATTGATATATTAACTAAATATTTTAACACAGTTAAATAATGCATAACTTTTTACTGTGATTTGAATACGCATCTAATATCATCTCACATTCCACTACTATTACACAATTACATTTTGGAAAAAATGATAATGTCTTTCTAGTTTTCTTCATTTCTGGGGTCAACTACTCCATCCCACTCTCTTCATTTTCCATTTTAATAGAAGAACTCCAGTGATTGTGATATATACATATGTGCACCTGTGTACACATGTATGGTGGTTTAGTCGTTAAGTTGTGTCTGACTCTTGCGATTCCATGGACTGTAGCCTGCCAGGCTCCTCTGTCTATGGGATTCTCCAGGCAAGAACACTGGAGTGAGTTGCCATTTCCTTCTCCAGGGGATCTTCCCAACCCACGGTTTGAACCCGGGTCTCCTGTATTGCAGGTAGATGATTTACCAACTGAGCTATGAGGAAAGTATACATATATAAACTGCTAATGATTTTTATGGACTCTTAAATATGAAAAAATTCTTAAGCTGCTCACACACTCCCTCTTGATTGCTTACTTAGAAAATTCGTCTTATCACAATCTCTAGAAATGTAAAGAAATTCTTCCCTCTCTGCTGTCTTCTGTGTTGATAATGACCATTATACAGATGCTTGATTTTTCATCTTTTTGTAGATGATACTTTTTTCTCTGTAGAAGTCTTTCAAATGTTCTCCTTATCCTTGGAAATCACATCATTTTACCAGGATATATTTATCAGGCATTTTGTTAGTCATGCTTGACTACTGGTGGATCACAATCTGAAGACTTCCTTTTTTCTAGAGCTTGACTCCATAGCCTTGATTCTTTCCTTCTGAAACTCTTAGATATAATTTCTTAGAAATAATAAGCTGGAACTCTTAGAAATAATAAGCTCTTAGATATAATTTCCATAATTTTAAAATATTTTTCTTAAAGCCCCAGAGCTCTCAGAATCCCAAGGGAACCTCAGAATTTCAGATAACCACCTCCTCAAAATGTCTACAATTCTATGGGCAGGCGCTTAGAAAGAGCTCCCTATACTGGAGATAAAAGGCTTACTCCCAGCCTCCACAACACCACAGGGAAGAGTAAAGAGGGGGATCTCAGAACTATAAACATTCCTGGGTACATTCCCACCCTTTCCTTATTTAGGCCCCTTCAAACCCTCAGCCTCAGTTAGAGCTATACACATAAATTAGACCTTTAGTCACCACTAAAAATTCCAGATTCCTGATTCATCCATCAACTCCCACATGCTAATCCCCGAATGACAGGGAATGAAGAGACCTCACCACTATATCACCAACCCCTTCCCTTGGTTTGTGCTATAACCTTCTCCTACTTCATTTTTCTCCATAACACTTACTACCATCTGTCCCACTATACGTTTTATTTGCCACTCTGACCAATACACACTTTTTGGCTATTTTGTTCACTCTTACATCTAAGACAGTCCAGAAAGTGCCTGAAACATAGTAGGTCCTCAATTAAGTAGCTAGATAATTTGATGGGAAAATTCTGGGGGTCTCATTTCCAAAACATCAACTGGGCCCATTTTTATCTTCAAGTCAGCACACTGAAATTGGAGTATACTAATTACTGATGAAATACGAATCATACGAATTTTACAAGTTCTTTTTATTTTCTGAGTAGATGCTCTCCTTTGAGGTCAGGTGTTTTGTTTTGTTTTTCACTAGTTCCTCTATATCCTTCATGTGGTTGTATTGCTAAAATGTCAAGTGAATCCCTCCAAACCACTCATTTACAATGAATGTCTCCATCATTCAGAATGGGTAATCAGCAGAGTTTTTTCTGTATTTATTTCTGTTCTGCTTCTCCATTGAATAAGAGAAAATAGGATGGCAGAGGGTCAGTGTCCAAATTAAGGACAGCTTTACTAGGAGGGTAATAGATTTAGTGCATTTGACTCCTGGTTGAGAAATGTTTTATTTGTTTTCTCCTTTATATCACTCTGCGGTAGGAGAGGAGTGCTATTTCTTTTCATTTCCTTTTGAATATTAAAGTTAAAATGAAATGTTTTAACACTATAGATCAAATGGCTCTTGATTGTTATCATAGAATACAACAATTCATGACACTGTATCTGTAGGAAATGATTTGAGGGTAAACTTTCAAAGCCAACTCTGTTTAAAATATCAGATTATCCATGGCAGATAATATTAAAACTTCAAAAGAACTTCATATATTGAAAAAATACCTTCTCATACAAATGTTCAGTTAATCCTAACAATTCACTGTGTTCAGCAGAGAACATATTGTTTCCATTGTTTATATGGTATTACTGATAAAGAAAGTGTAAATGATTTGCCCACACTCATCTCATTAACAATGGGAATGCTTTTTTTTTAAGCCACTGAGATCTTCTACCTGCCCCTACACTCCAAGCTCCTGTCAAGTATGTCCAAGTTATCATTCTTCACATTCCCAGGTCAAATACTTGTATTCCCATGAAGAGAGCTGTGATACTGTTACAGACAGTCATGGTTACTTCATTTGATCTCAAAGCCCTTTCTTTCTTATTACCATGACTAAATGGATTTGGAATCAGAACATTTAGTTTGGGTTCTAGTTATTTACTATCAGGTTGATCCTAACAAGTAAAGTAACCATAAAAACCACTTGAACACCAATTTCCTCTATAATTAAGAAAATAAAACAGAGAAAACAGAATATATGACCACAGAATTACTTGGAAATTTAATTTTGATAAAACAAATAGGAAAGAACTATGTGAACTGTAAAGCCCGACATTTAGTTTTCTTATATATTTGTTTTTCCCCTTTCTTATCTACAACTTTTATTTCCTCTATTTCCTGGTTGAAGGAAAATACCATATCTAACAAATACTTGATTCTACCAAAGTACTTGTCAGTGTTTCACAACTAGGCATTTGATACACATTTGTAAAATTAATGAAGGATTGGATATATGACATTAATTAAGGTAAGTTGCAAAAAGCAGAATGCTCACTGCTACTGATGTGGAATGCCAAAATCTGCATTCAACTTCTCTCCAATCTCATTGCTCATTTCCTCCCCATCACTTCAGCCAACCTAGAGTTATGCCAATTTTCTAAATACACTTTGCATTATTCTGGCTCTAGGTCTTAGACCAAATCATCACTCCCTTTCACGTCCTTTATCTGTTGAAATACTACCCATCTTTACATACCTAGCACAAAGGCCATTTTCTACACGAATCTCTCCTTAATCTCACCCACTGGAAATGACACTTCCTACCCTACAGTCCATAATGTTTGCTCATGTGTTTCACAGCTTTCATTATTTGACCACATGTCATATTTCCTTGTGCATGTATTATCTAACCTAGTGAACCTGAATCATGTAGAGATCAATATTATGTTTTACTTATCTTTATATCCTATCACACATATAGTAAAATACCTTCCACTTTGTAGGTACTCAAATAATTATTTAGCTTGAAGGACCAACTATGTGTTTCTGTCTTACAAATTACCACAAAGTCATGACTAACATGTTATAAAATGATCATCTACTGTTTGAAGTCATTATTACTACACATTCCTAAGAAGATGGTATACTATGGGCAGAAACACATCTTTATCAAAATTTATAAATATTATATACACACACACATATATACAATGGAATACTACTCAGCTAGAAGAAAGACTAAATTTTTCCATTTGCAGCAATCTGGATGGACTTGGAGAACATTAAATGAAATAAGTCTGATAGAGAAAGACAAATACTGTATGATATCACTTATACACAGAATCTAAGAAATACAACTAGTGATTATAACAAAAAAGAAGCAGACACACAGATATAGAGAACAAACAGGGGTTACTAGTGGGCAAAAGAAAAGGGGTAGGGGCAGCTTGGGGGTAAAGGATTAAGAGGTATAAAACTATTATATATGAAATCAGCCATATGAATATATTGTACAACATGGAGAATACAGCAAACATTTTATAATTAAAAATGGAATATAACCTTTAAACTTGTAAATCAATATGCTGTACACTTGTAACAATTTTATGCATCAGCTATACTTTAATAAAATTTTTTAAAAATAAGAAAAGAATGCAGAAAAGTTTAAGGTTTGAAAAAAAGCTACAAATATATTAAACAAACTATTTATAATCTGATCTCCTCCACAACATAAATGTTCTTGTTATTTCCAATTTTACCATTAAAG
This sequence comes from Odocoileus virginianus, assembly GCF_023699985.2. Lineage (NCBI taxonomy): Eukaryota > Metazoa > Chordata > Mammalia > Artiodactyla > Cervidae > Odocoileus > Odocoileus virginianus. The sequence continues at coordinate 77,400,158 of NC_069674.1, forward strand.
AATCCCTTATCTAAAATGTTAAAGTACTCAATATGACTTCTGGTAAAAAGAGTAAAAATACATTGGCAAAAAATCACAGGTTGACATACTTTAAATGGACATCATTATCATCTTTCATCACAGTAAGTATCCAAATGAACTTAACAGCTACCAATAATCATCACTGTTGTTTTTAGCAGAAAAGGGATTTCAGTTAGAATGAGGGTACATGAGTCTCCACTCTTGGAGATATTTGAATCACACCATCCTTCAATGACTGCTGCCTCCATCCCTTCTTGGGCTGTTCGCAGACATCACGCACACACAGCCCACTAACAGCTGTTCTCTAGATGGACTAAATGGTTTCTGTGCCTCCTCATTGGGTAGGGACTATTTCATTTCTTTTAAAACATCTTCTTTGGGATCCTAACCCCTCTTATTCTTACTTAGTTTATATTATTATATCATCTTCACTGTATTATTTCTTAACTCCAGAGAATTTCCAAGTTCTTCTGCAGTTTTACGTTCTTTGTCCCTTCCCCGAAAAGGTCCCCAAATCTCTACCTATTAAAATGCTACTTTATCCAGGGCCTTTAAGTGCTAAGTTAACATTAACTGGCTTGCTGAGAATAACTTTTCTAACCTGAATCAGATTAAACAATCTTAAACTCATTTGTGTCACAATTGGCCCATTCATGACTCAGTCTGTCAGGAAAGCTTACCAAAAGACCTGGAATTACAAACTGTGATCTTTCTATGTAAATACCCATCAGTGTTGAAGCTGCTTTAATGACTTCATTTTATGAAGTGATTTATACGTTTATGAATGACTCTAACTAAAGAAGGAAGCATGTTCTCATTGATTATGGCAAAATCACTGGCAGGAAAAGGGATGTGTAGTTTGAAAAAATGTATTGTTTTATATTAAAATTGTATTTAGAATCTGAAAACCTTGTCTGCTTTTTTCCCCAGCACAAACAGGATCCCGTATAAAAATATCATATCAAGCGTATTATATGATAGGTTGGTAGGAGCATGAATTTAAAAGTTAATGTAGTATATTAATGTAATATAATAATAGTGTGGACTTTACACCCAGAATGCAATGAGTAAACACTCTGCATTTTTCAATGAATTCATACTTCCTTTATGTGTCAAATTTATCAGAAATTATAGTAATGTTTTAGAGAAATATTATTACTGGAGGAAACATTGAAAGAACTCTAATTTACATTTGGCAGAGACGAAAAAGAGGAAAGCAGGAGCAAAAGAAGAAAAGAAACATAGAAAAACAATGCCATCCTATCATAACAGTGATAAACTAACCACTGTTTGTGGAAGACGGTGATGTTTTAAGAGCATGAACGTCTTGAAGAAACTGAACTTACCTCAGTTAAATGAGGATTGGGATTAAAACCACAGAGGCTACAGACCGTGGTCTGACACTCGGTGCACATGTTAAAATTGGCCTTTTCTGGAACATGCAACAGAAGTTCGGTGGTATTGCAAAGAGGGCAGATGGTTTTAGGGAGGCCGTGTGCTGGAGTCTGTGCTGCAGATGGAAACGTTTGGGGCTGCTGAGGTTTCCCAGCTCCTGTTTGGCTTACTGGTTTTGTAGACTGCTGAGCTGAGGGCTTTGCAGGTCCTGCCTGTGGAGGAGGGGGCTTCGCTGGGCCTGGCTGTTGAGGAGGGGGCTTCGCTGGGCCGGGCTGTTGAGGAGGGGGCTTCGCTGGGCCTGGCTGTTGAGGAGGGGGCTTCGCTGGGCCCGGCTGTTGAGGAAGGGGCTTTGCTGGGCCCGGCTGTTGAGGAGGGGGCTTCGTTGGGCCTGGCTGTTGAGGAGGGGGCTTCGTTGGGCCTGGCTGTTGAGGAGGGGGCTTCGCTGGACCAGGCTGTTGAGGAGGGGGCTTCGTTGGGCCTGGCTGTTGAGGAGGGGGCTTCGCTGGACCAGGCTGTTGAGGAGAGGGCTTTGCTGGGCCCGGCTGTTGAGGAGAGGGCTTCACTGGGCCTGGCTGTTGAGGAGGGGGCTTCACTGGGCCCGGCTGTTGAGGAGGGGGCTTCGCTGGGCCAGCCTGTTGAGGCGGAGTCTTGCCTGGCCCGGACGACTGGACCTGAGGCTTTGTTGTCCCAACCTGCTGAGCTGGAGCCTTTGCTGGCCCAGGCGGCTGAGCTGGAGCCTGTGGCCCGGGTTGGTGAGCCAGGGATTTTGTTGTCCCTGGCTGCTGGGCTAGGGGCTTTGCTGGCCCAGGAGGCTGAGCTCCAGGCTTTGTGGGCCCTGGAGCTTGGGCCAGGGGCTTTGCTGTTCCCAGTTGTTGAGCTAGGGGCTTTGCAGGCCCAGGCGGTGGTATGGTACGTTTTTCAGCTCCAGGCTGCTGGGCTGGAGATTTTCCAGGACTTCCTTGCTGAATAGGTGGCTTAGAGGGGCTTTGCAGTGAGGGTTTAGCCGACTCACCCCTTCCTGGGTCTGTCTGTTTAGTCTGAGGCCTGGATGCATCTCTCTGAAGTGGCAATTTTACCTGGTCTGTCTGCGGAGGCTGGGGGAAGCCCTGAGCTGGCTTTCCTGTTTCTGGAGGTTGTGATTTACTTTTTTCTGGGGGCTGAGAGGATCCGGATTTTGGAGAACCTTCCTGCTGAAGTGGAGCCCTCACAGGTCCTGGCTGCTTAGGAACTGTCTTGGGAGACTGTTGTTGTGATGGAGGCTTTGTGACTCCCTCGGGTCTTCCTTGTTCCTTCTGAGCTATTTTTTGTTTCTTGGAGGCTTCTTCCTGGGAGGCATCAGGGTCTGATATCAAATCAAAAGGATTGAATTTATTTACAACAGAGGAGACAGCACTTAAAGGATTAACCTCTGAGAGGAAGCCAGGCATCATACTAGACTTGTGCTCGTCCTTAAAATCAGTTCTGGATTTCGATTCTTTCAAGCTAATAGTGGAAGGACTCCTTCCAGGCAATTTCTGCTCTGACCTTAGAGTGTCTGTAGTTCTACTCTTACTGAGACCAGGCTGAATTGGACGCCCAGGGTCTGGCGGTTTTCCTGGTTGCTTTGGAGGTTGACTACTATCCAACTCTTGTTTCCTAGAAGAATGAAACAAACAGAAGTAAAAATAGTGGAAATTAGACCAACTCAAAATTATATGAAAAAGCTGTTACTTTCTTACATCTTCAAAATTTTGATCATATAAATATAACTAAAATCCATTTTTACATCATCCTGTAAGTAACATAAGATTTTTAATGTCTGTTATTTTCTTTACATGGGTTCAGATTTTCAACATGGAGGTGAAGCGAAGGGGGAAAGATCCAATACTTGCCACTATAAGTGATGGAACTATTAAAATATCTAGTTAGAAACTACTTATAACAAAAAACAATTCACATTTACACTTAATAGTTAAGAATAGAATCTGGTCATATTTAAAGTCTGTTTAATATATTAACTCAACAGAACAATGCAAAGACATGTTCCAGTACATTCACACATTCATGTTCACAGGATACCTTTTTAAGCAAAGGTTATGGTCAAAAAATGTTAGTCTCCCAAACACTAGCATACCAAGAAGTGAAAACATTCATTTTTAAAAACAACTGTTTTCTTCATTTAATATTAGAATTTACATTAGCTACATAAGACATACAATATGACATCAAGGGATCTGGTAAAGGAGGTTTTTAGGTGCTCTTGGAAACTTGATCATCCACTCAATTTTACCCTATTTTGTAAAAAATGTAATAGCCATCAAATATTATCCATATTAAACTTGTAGAATAAGTATTCCCACTTTAATTAGAAAATTTTGAGAAACAATTCTTGTGGAAAAATAGCGTGACATCACTCAATTACTTTTCCAATAGCATTCTAAATCTGAGATCCCTTAATGTAACAATAAGATGTTTAAAGCATCCTGAGACACAGCTTGATATACAAAGAGCAACAAGCTGGTTGTTATCCCACTTTTGAAAAGTACTGTTACTTTACTCAGAGGAAGAAAAGAAATAAAGATCTCTTTACTTAATGTCTTCTATAACGTTTACTATTACCACTCTTAGGTACTATTATTGACAATGACTTAAAAACTAACAAGTAATTTGTAAAAATTCTTTTAACTAATAGACAAATATACAAGATGGATTTTTTTTTTTAATTTGGACACATCAGTTCTAAATGACTGGTTAAATAATTAAAACACTTGTTTCTCATATACACTTTTATCAAGTATATTAGTCTCTAAATAAGCTATTTACTGATAAAGTTGCAAGTAATAAGAACATGCTGCATCAGAATTATGGGATACATCAAGCTGTATTTTGATAGATGTAAACTGCTAATTTTCAAAAAGATTTCTTTTTAATTAAAAGAAAATGAGATAAACAGACTGATTCAGTAGCACTTAAAATATGAGATGATCACAATATTGTATAGGTTTTAACTTGTTTTGTCAAAAATTTACCTGCCAATAGACCAGACTATAACTTTTTCATTTCAGGTCATCTGGTACTTAATATGAATTACATTTTTTAATTTCCCCTAATGGCACAGAAATCTGATGATAGATCAAGATGTAAGACATACAACTGAGATCTGCCTCCTGTTAGCTACGACCAGGATGACAGAGAATAACATTCATTTGGTAGTGACTTATAGGAACATCATTGACTGATCATGACTTCAAGAACAAAGGATTTGACACCAAGAAGTCTGCAGCAACTAACCATGTCCTTCCCTACCTTTCTTATAAAAGGGCTTTGTAGAAAGCTTTTAGTAACTTTGGGGTCCTTAAGGCATGAGCCACCCATCTCTTTGCATGACCCTGTAATAAAAATTTCTCTGTTCAAAAACAAAAATGCAAGGCACAGTAGGAAGCAACACAGACATATTACTTCTAGATAGCAACGAGTCAGAAGAAAATAAACTATAAATGGCAATGTATGCCACAAAGTTATTTTCTAATAAAAGATTAATAAACAGAACTCTCAGTTCTGGAAATTTCCTCCAGGGAAAAAAGTTATAAAAACTTGTCTCTGAAGCCTGTACTTAAAAAAGGAACTAAAATTATCCATTTGCTCCATTCCATATGAAGGCAGAGTGCTAACTTCTCAGTTGTGTCCAACTCCTTGTGACCCCATGGACCGTAGCCTGCCAGGTTCCTCTGTCCATGGGATTCTCCAGGCAAGAACAGTGGAGTGGGTTTGGCTGAAGAGCCATGGTAAACAATCCAAAATAGATTATATTTTAAAAGTTCCACAGTTTATACTTTCACATTATTCTAGAAAAGTGACTTATTCAATTAATAAAGTTTATCACTCCCTTGTAGGGCACAAACTTAAGAGATTATCCTATAAAGAATTATTTAGGCTTTTTATTGAAGAAATCCATAGTTAAACAGAGTACTTAAAAATCTATTCTTAACTATACTATGCAGAGTGGGTTGCCATTTCCTACTCCAGGGGATCTTCCCAACCAAGGGTTCGAATGCAGGCCTCCCGCATTGTAGGCAGACACTTTACAATCTGAGCCATGAGGGAAGCCCTGAAAATACTATTAAACATAATCATTGTTTCTGTGATATTTCTTCACTTAGTTGATTTATACAAAACAAAATATAAATGTTGTTGAGTACCAAATATCTGTGATAACAATAAACACCAAAAGTTAAAGCAAGCTGCCTGCATTAGAAATTATAACTGCATGTGTGTCCTATAAATATTAAGTTGTATTATGTTATAGAAGCCCCCTGTAAGAGGATATCTATATAGGTAGACAAACTAAATTTAGTTTTAGTTGCTATAATAATATAAATAAATATAAAACATGGATGTCTGAAAGTGAGAAACAGATAATAATTAAGAGAAGATATAGGCTTAATACTGAGCAAAAAAAAAAAGATGTCTTAGCTAACTATGGTCTTTTGATGAATTTTTGTTGGGTATAATAGTCATGTTAAAAACAAGAATAAAATAAAATAAAATAAAAACAAGAATGATTAAAATGCAATCTGTTTCTTGTGTACTAGATCATGAGCTCCAAGGGAGAGAAAGTGTTTTACTCATCTTTGCATCGCTAGAACCAAAGCTCATAACTAGTCAATGAGTATTAATGTTTGATGAATCAATGAATGAATAACAGTGAAAGAACAAATGAATGAACATATCAGGTTTTTGTTTCCCTGTTGATTACTGTTTCTTGAATCCTTTTCACTTTAAATTTTTCTACTGGTCTTCTGAAATAAAAATGGAAACATTCCATTTTCATTTTAGTTTGCTGCTCCATGAAGACAAACAGTTGTGGAGGTGTCTACCCAATAGGGGAGGCTCAAGGAATGCTAAGGAAAATAATCAATTCAGTCAGAATTGTCACTGTTCTACTAATTGGAAGTATTTTTCAGGAAAGTTTGTCTATGTGACACATCTGTAGGTATAAATAGAATGAGTAGAAGAAGTAATAAAATTGCATTTCCCTGGATCAACAATGAATTAAAAAATCCAGGACTATTTCATTTGTAAGCTCTAACTTCTAGCTTTTAACTTTTCAAGTTTTATACAACCTCTCTTTTTCATTTTACTATTGCCATCCTCATATTAGAATTTTTCTTTCACATATTAACAGAAAAAAGTTTCAGCTACAAATAAGAAAAAAATGCATTCAAGAGTCAGACTATAAAAGCAGTTGAAATACTAAAAGATGTTGAAATGTAACACAAAAAGCAATGACACTTGATAGTGTTGAGTCATAAAATTTTATAATAATATAAATATAAGCTACTTTAGGAATCTCTATTCATTTTTACATGATAGAGAATAGTCAGATTTAAGAGGCAAAGATATTAATTCAAGGTTATAAAACTAGTTAGTTACAGAAATCTGGAGTCCTAAGTCCCAGTGGTTAGGATGGGGGACAGGATTTCCAGCACGCTGCACTGACTTCTCTGTATGTAAAAGAATATAGATATATTATAGATATATCAAAATAACTCATAACAATGAATAATTTAACCAACAACTTGTCTGCAGCCATCACTGCCAGTGCCTTTCACTGCTGATAGCAATATTACTACTTTTTATATGTATAGGGTTACTTCAAATTAAAATCCAAGCAGAAATGGTCCTGTCAATTTTTAACTGACCCTTACAATGGCTCTACAAGATAGATAAGTATTATCATCTTATTTAGAGGCAAGGAAACTTAGGCATATATGACTGAGAAGCATATATAATTTGCTATGAGTCAGTTAAAAATAACAAGAGAAGGTCTTTGGGCTGTCAATCTTTATTTCTTAAAAAAAAAAAAAAAAAAGGTAAAAATCCACCATGTCTAATTCAAATCATGTAACCTAAAATGTGAAATGATTTGGATACAATTTCTTATATATACTTGAATTAATATGTTTCTAAAAATCAAAATCATAAGCCAAGTATTTATTTGGTAGTCACATATGGGAATAATAACTTTCCAAAATTATATATTTTTATAGAAATCTTTCAGTAAAATGTAGACAGTTTGCCAAAATCATGCACATATTGTCTATATATTTGAATGAAGCTTTTGTCATTAACTGTTTAGACTACAGAAATCAATTGCTAAGAATTCTATGATAACAAAACTATCAGTAGAGAGCTTTAAAATTATGCTACCTGATACAAATAATACATAAAACACTACACTTTCATAGGCTGAAATATTATTTTTTAGCCACCCTCTAAATAGAAGTAAGGAATTTAGAAATCAAAGTTCTCACTTTCCCTGGTATCTGTAACCAGCATGCTAAACCTGTTGCTTGTGGCTCTTAGGAAAAAATTGAAGCAGAGCTGGCATACATTTTTTAAAAGGTTAATAAAAGTACTGCACCTCATTATTCTCCTAAAAAAAATCTACTATATGAACATTCAAACTTTTTTCTAAGTCAAGTTTTAATTAGTAGAGAAAAACAGTACATATCATAAACTGTATTCTTAAGGGAACGTATAAGAAAGACTTTATGCCAAAGGAATAGCCCAATATATCACTAATTTAAAAAACACAGAAAAACATATTCAATAAGAAAAAGCCAGTTTTTACCAGTAGTATTGGGTTTCCCTTCAGGAAAATAGGGTTTTTGCCTGATATAGTTTATGCATTTAAGATTTTATGTGAAAAATATTATCATCCATAAAACCTTTGACCGTTATCCTAAATTAAATATAGTTACTTGACAAAATTATATGTATATACTTATAGCTCCTAAGTTAAAGTGCATTTATTTTATGAAGTAGAGGATAAGAGCCTACACCTACATCAAGATTTTTTATATTTCCAGTATCTTTAGTGAAAATTGTTAGGTTACCATAAAGCCGGAGTGGTTTCAGGACCACGGTCAGAGAACTGTTCTGTAGGGAAGGGTGTGAAGTTAAAGGGTTTGTTTACAGAATAAAGGCAGGGCAGGCACAATGATTATACCCTCTAAGTACTCTAATTAGAAAACAACCAGTTTATTGGGATGTAGGAAAATAGAGAGCTAGTGGGGGAAATGCATACATTAATATTACAAATCAGCTCTTAATTTCCTATGCAAGATGTTATTTGCTCTGTGTTTAAAAGTACGTACTGGAAACTAATTTTAAGATAACACAAATTCACACATTCTCCTATAAACTGTAATATCCTTTTCCACATAAAATAGCAGTGGTTTAGAAAATAGCATATGCCAATTCATAAATACATGTACAGCACCTGCACTGTTGTGACCAAATCATCTGTTTAACGCCACAACATAATTTAGGGTTCCTCACTGAATATAAAAGGTGTATTCATTCTCTGCCTTCTACCTAAACAGCTCCTCTTCTCCTCTGGGGGTGGGGTGTGAAGGAAAGACAAATCACCTCTAAGGGAATTAAAGGTATTACTACAAAAATGATATTTAAATATTATTCAAAGAGAAAAAGACCCCAAAATGACTGAGGAGGTTTAAACAGAGACAGGTAAACACCCAGCTCTATCCATTTCCTAACACGTCCGTTCTGTATTAATGGAAGACTTCCAGATTAGTAAAACACTGGAGGGCGTCTCTCCACGCCACCCTAGAGGGAAAAGGTTCCAAAAGGCCAGAAATCACAACCTAAAATCACAGTTCCAAGAATGCAACCCTTGACTATCCCACTAGAAACTCTGTAATGCAACATTTTTATTCTACCCAACAGAAGGCTTACGTTCTCTTTACAGCCACCCCATTAGGAAGAATAAAATGAACGGAAGCGACATATATGTACTGCCGTGATGGCACATATGGGCTGGCACATATGTGCACGAGAAGCTGTACATATATGCCCGAACATATACATCATGCTGTGCGTGCCTGTGCATGGAAGGCGGCTCCGCAGCGGCCGGGGTAACGCTTCCTTTGGGCAGCCCCTGCGCCCTTGACATGACAGCAGCGATCTGTCTCCTCTCCTCTTCGCTCAGTTGGCTCAGATCCGCTTCCATGCCGGCCGGGATCACGGTGTGCAAGGGGCTCCCCGCCCCGCCAGCCCCTCCTCCGGCTGCTGCCGCCGCCGCCGCCGCCAGCCCTTCGGGGAGCCCTTCCCCTTCCAAGCTCGCCTCGTTGCCCATGGCTTAAGGAAACCCGGAGTCGCCGCGCTCCCTCCTTGCGCTGCGTCCCCGCCGGGAAACCCGCCGCCCGAGGAGCAACCAGAGCAGCGTCTGGCTCAGGGCGTGCAGGCGGAGTCCCTGGGCTCGGGAACTCCGGCACCGCTGCCCTGAACGCCAGGTGGAGATTAGTCCCTCTTGCAGGTGATGCCCGAGGCCAGTGCCTCCTCCATGTTGGACAACGCCAGGCAACCTTTGCAGAAGGCAACTCCCGACGCCGCCTCAGCGCCCCAAGCCGGGTAGAAGCAGATCTGAGTGGTGCCAGCCAGGCGCCGTCGGCCCCTCCCACCGCGCCCCGCCCCCTCGTCCGCGCCCTCACAGTGCGCATGCCCCTTCCAGAACAGGTGATGCTCACACCCGCGCCCATCCCGCCCTACGTAGCTCCTTTTCCTTCCTCATTCTCAGCACCGATTTAAAGGAGCCAAGCTAGAGCACAGATTAAAAACCGGGATGAAACAGCAGGCGTTTCTCTCAGGCATATTTCAGGATGCCTCAACCTGAGTTTTAGCAGACTACATTCTAGGGAACCGGGAAGGGTTTGGAGGGGAGGTGTCCATTTCTAATCCGTCTTTGACTCATGGGATTTGTAGTTTTGGGTTTTGTGTGTGTGTGTGTGTGTGTGTGTGTGTGTGTTTTAAGCGAGGTTTTAAAAGATCCTAGAAATGTTTTCAGGTAGCTGGAGATTAACTGGAGAAATGTTTTCAGGTAGCTGGAGATTAACTAGAGAAACCTCTGATACCTTTGGGGCAAATTTCCCCAATGGAGCTAAAACTGGCCCTTTTCATTTAGAACTTTCCCAGAACAATTATTTTAGAATTTTAGATACAGTGTTAGTAAGAAGGTAATGTTTTTGAGAATACTGTGTTGTTACCTAAAGGGACTACACAGAAGTAAAGATTTGGGGAAATTGTGGTTAGGATACTGTAGTTAAGAACCACATTGTCGAATATCAAAATGTTACAGTAGTGTGAATTTTGGGGACATGAGTTTAGTCCCTTTTTTCTATAACTGTAGGCCCAGATAGAAAAAATAATTTGTATAAAGTCACACAGCTGGTCAGCAGCAGAGGTATAACTAACACTCTTTCAGACCCACCCCCAACATACTCTTTTTTTCTTGCTATTATTAATACATTCTTTAGACAGGACTGTTTGAGTTCAGCCCTGGATCTGCAGCCCCAATTTTGCTACCCACCTTTCCTAACAAAGTGGACTTAATTTCCCAGTTGCTGAGAATAAAGTCAAAAGATAACAACTGGAAATAAATGTACAAACAAGCAAATAAGCTGCTCAGAGAGTTTCCAAGGTTTTGTAATAATCATAATAGTTTGTTATTGTTCATTCCACTTATATTAAAACTAAATAATGGCACGGTTGTAACTGCTTGTACTAAATGTACTGCTTTGAAAGATGACTAGTCATCAGATTAGATATTATTGGTTGAGTTCCTACCAAAACTTAACATACTAAGAAGTGACTTCTAAAGTCAAAACTTCAGAGAGTATAATTCATTTAAGTAAAGAAGAGAATGCTCACAAATCAAGCTGAGCCAACCTGACATTCTAGTGGCTACATTTGGGGGCAAATACACCCTATCATACCTCCTGGGAAGGAGTTTGCTTCAATAAAGGAGATAATTAAGTATACAATACTGAATCCTAATGCCTCCTTTGACAAACCGAGTAACTGCTTCACAGCCCAGGCTGCCCTAGAAATCAGTAACACTCTAGATGGAGGTCAGGAAGGAGATGATTCACATGCTGACTATTTTCTCATAATATGCTCAAGTTTTGTGTGAATAAAATGTATTCAGACTCACAAACCACAGGCTTAAACTGGTAAGATAAATACCCCTTCAAACTCTGCATGCTCAGTTGTGACCAACTCTTTTTGACCCCATGGACTACAGGCTCCTCTGTCCATGGGATTTTGTAGGCAAGAATACTAGAGTGGGTTCTCATTCCTACCCCAGGGGATCTTCCCGACCCAGGGATGTAACCTGCGTCTTCTGTGTCTTATGCATTGGCAGGCAGATTCTTTACCACTGAGCCACCTGGGAAGCCTCAGAATAATATCTAAACTAAGGAAATGTATTGTTAACTTCATGTTATCTGCCAACTTAGATGAAATGTAATTTATAAAGTAATAAATCAAAATTGATAATCAATATACAAGGTAATGTTGATAGGCAGTAATTTGTAAGATGGGAATGTTATAACCCATTGAGCAAATATATGCATTGATTTTCTCTTTCCCTTCTGTCTCCCAGGAGCAAATATCATCAGAAAATGTGAAAATGGAACATATGGTGAGACCAGTAAATGGACTATGAAAATAAGAGATATGATGGTGACACTGGGAAACTTTTTGGCCATTGACTTTTTCAAATGATTTTGCATTTGGAACCTTTATAACTGTTGAGTTTCAAATAACATTTCTTTTTTCAGTCTTTTATTTGGACTGAGTTGATTGTATCAATACTTGAGAGGTGTTTCTGATTTAAAGAGAAATGCTAGAGCAGAATCCAGATGCATTCCTGTTGTGTGAATCCTCAGAATTCTAAGGGGGTGAGGATGACAAGTAAAAAAAAGGCTGTTGGGTAACTTTATGGAGTTTCTCTTTGTTGACTCAGAAAACTATCATAATTACTTTCATTCTGCAAACTAACTAATGGTGGTTGGCCATGTAGTTGCTAAGTTGTGTCCAACTCTTGTGATTCCATGAACTCTAGCCCCCCAGGCTCCTCTGTCCACAGAGGAGCTTCCTGTTGATTATTGCATCCTGTTGATTATATGGTTACTCTAATGCTTATTGCATCCTACTGATTATAGAGTTACTCTAATGATCATTTATTCAAATCTCAATTTACCTTAACAAGTGATAGTTCAGCACCCATTTACTCAACCTGATAGGTAGGTCATGAAATGAATCAGTTTCTGAAAACTTCCATTGTTATATACCACCATAATATCTTTCTAAAATGATTTCTCAGCTCCAGAAAGTGAGATATTTTTTAATTTTTTGTCTCAGTTTCCCAGGTAGTTTCTATTTCAATAGATTAAAATCAATCTACATGTGGGAGTTAACAACTGAACATAAGTAGGTCATGATTCCTTGGAACGGAGTGGCCCAGTCTACCCAAGTCCTTATAGATATCATTCAACAGGGATGAAATAAAATAGATCTACATTGTATCTATATGTGCAATACTCAAATAAGTTGAGAGACTCAAGAATTGAAGTTAGAATAATCTTCATCAAATATAGTAGAACATGTAGTCTCACTAGTTTATAAAAACTTATACAATTAAGTCATATAATTTTAACAAAACCTATTTTAAAAGTGCATGTTTATTAAATTCTAGCAAGCATAATCTGAGTATTGGATTATATATTATATGCCCATTATTTCCCTACTAAGACCTTTATAATAATGCTAGTGAGTGTTTTGTAAGCTAAATTTGAGTGTAAAAATAGATTCAACCTTTCTGGAAAATAATTTGGCAGTACTTATCAAGAACCTTAAAAAAGATTCTTAATCTGTAATACACTTTTGGAAACCAGTCCTAAAGGGATCATTTGAATTATAAATATGATTTTGTGAAAAAAGGTTCACTGTAGTATTATTTACACTAGCAATAAGGTAAAAAGCAGAGACATCACTTTGCCAACAAAGGTCTGCATAGTCAAAGCTATGTTTTTTCCAGTAGTCATGTATGGATGTGAGAGTTGGAACATAAAGAAGGCTGAGTGTCAAAGAACTGATGCCTTCAAACTGTGGTGCTGGAGAAGACTCTTGAAGAATCCCTTGGACAGCAAGGAGATTAAACCAATCAGTCCTAAAGGAAGTCAACCCTGAATATTCATTGGAAGGACTGATGCTGAAGCTGAAGTTCCAATACTCTGGCCACGTGTAGGAAGAGCTGACTCAATGGAAAAGACCCTGATGCTGGGAAATACTGGAGAGGAGAAGGAAGTGACAGAGGATGAGATGGTTGAATGGCATCATCGATTCAATGGACATGAGTTTGAGTAAATTCTGGGAAATAGTGAAGGACAGAGAAGCCTGGCATGCTGCAGTCAATAGGGTTGCAGAGTCAGACACAACTGAGCAACTGAACAACAATGAAAAGTAAACCAGTCATTACTCCTTGATATAGAAAAACAGAGAAGTAAAGTCTGGTACAGCTAGATGATAGTATTTTATGAAGATATTTACTTAAAATAATGCTTTTAAATAGCTCAGTATAACATGGAAAATTTCTCAAAGTATACATGGGTTAAATTTTAATAAAGCTACATACTCAAATGTGCAAAAAATGAAACCATTAAAATGCATAGAAATAATAGGAAACAAGCCAGTGAACACAACCCATATACATTTAATGGCAAGACCACAGGTAATCTTACTTTTTCTTTAGAATTTTCTATATTTTCCAGATTTTCCAAAGTGAATGTATAGGGTTTTTATGGTATAAGAGCACTGGTAATTATTACTAATCACTTTTTTAAAACAAAAATAGCACAACCTGTTAAGTTAGGGAACCAAAATATGAATGTCTTTTGTAACAAATGCCTCAAAGAAGCTGAAAAAAAATGATATGGTATAAATCCTAACTGTGATTTCATGTGACATGATGAGTACTAAAACTCAATTCTGTTACTTTCTGTATTTTAAAGTCTATGCCTTCCTAGTGTATGTGTGGATGTATGTATTTATGTTTGTGTAAGTATAGAAAATATGACATATTTTTATATACACACACACACACACACACACACACATATGTTAATGTTCCCTCTATAATAGAAGGCAAGAGAGGATTGTGTTAATTTAGTGGAGGAGGAACATGTATTGGCTTAAGGTACCACCTTATTTTTTGTTATGGTTGAGTTCTTTCTCAACTGCTGTGCTCAGTCATTTTTGTGAGCTCTGCTTTAAAATCAGATTTGTAGCTAGAGTGATAGAAATTCAAGTGAGATTACAGTTGATTATGACTTGGTTTCCCAATTTTGAGAGAAAAAAAAATGAGAAGTCTTTTAGAGAAAATTTTGATAAATATATTTTTGAATTCTGACATCTGGAATATCAGGCAGTTTTCTTCCCTTTATACTTCTTTCCAAAGTAAATCCATAATTTAGATGAGAAGGTTGCTTGTATTTAATATATGTTCCTGTAGGTTTGGGGGAAAGGGAATCCTCTAACACTGTTGGTGGAAATGTAAATTGTTGTAACCACTATGGAAACCAGTATGGGAATTCCTTAAAAACTCAAAACAGAACTAATATGTGATCCAGCAATCCCATCCCTGGGCATATATCCAGAGAAAACCATAATCTGAAAGGATATATGCACCTGTGTTCACTGAAGCACTGCTTACAAAAAGCCAAGACATGGAAGTAGCTTATATGTCCATCAACAGAGGAATGGATGAAGAAGATGTGGTATATATATACAAATAGAATATTATTCAGCCATAAAAAAGAATGAAATAATGCCATTTATTGCAACATGAATGGACTAGAGATTGTCATACTGAGTGAAATAAGTCAGAAAGAGAAAGACAAATATATGATATTGCTTATATGTGGAATCTGAAAAAAGGCTACAAATGAACTTATCTATGAAACGGAAATAGACCTCAGATGTAGAAAACAAGCTTATGGTTACAGAGTGGTATATGGGAGAGGAAGAATAAATTGGAACTGTATTGACAAATACAATTTGGAAATATATACATCTCCAAATAAATACAATTTGGAAATATATACAACTTGTATATAAAATGGAAATATATATACAAATACACACAGCTATATATAAAATAGATAACTAATAAGGCCTGAATGTATAGTTCAGGGAACTCTACTCAATACTCTGACATATGGGAAAACAATCTTTAAAAAAGTGAATATATGTATTTGTATAACAGATTCACTTTGCTGGATACCCTAAACTAACTCAAAATTATAAATTAACTATATTCCAATAAAAATTTTTTAAAATAAATCTTTCTGAAAAAAATGTTCTTACAGAACGTGTAAAATACTAAGAATAAAATTAGTTTCTATGTCACCTTACAGTATTACTTTGTAAACTGAAAATTAGTAATAAGTCATGAGGTTATAACAGATTATTCAGTATTACTTATTCACTAATTTAATAAACATGCTTTGAAATTCAGAACATACTCTTTGAAAGATCCAGATGAGTATACATGTCTTTACTTTATGATTTTTGGATTAGCCATGTATGACTTTAAATCCTTGTTCTGCTATCTTACACTTACTTTGGGGTTAGTAAATCATTGACTTTTTCCAGAGCTTGAGGCTCATCAACTGTAAAAATAGAGAAGATAATATTCTACCTCTCAGGGTCTTTGTGAAAAGAGATATGAGAAAAGACGTGAATGCACTTGTAAATGAAGAAACACATTAGCACAACCATTGTAGATTGTTACAACGCTCAGTTCAGTTCAGTTCAGTCGCTTAGTTGTGTCCGACTCTTTGCAACCCCATAAATTACAGCACACCAGGCCTCCCTGTCCATCACCAACTCCCGGAGTTTACTCAAACTCATGTTCATCAGGTCAGTGATGCCATCCAGCCATCTCATCCCCTGTCATCCCCTTCTCCTCCCACCCCCAATCCCTCCCAGCATCAGGGTCTTTTTCAATGAGTCAACTCTTCCCAGGAGGTGGCCAAAGTACTGGAGTTTCAGCTTCAGCATCAGTCCTTCCAATGAACACCCAGGACTGATCTCCTTTAGGATGGACTGGTTGGATCTCCTTGCAGTCCAAGGGACTCTCGAGAGTCTTCTCCAACACCACAGTTCAAAAGCATCAATTCTTTGGCACTCAGCTTTCTTCACAGTCCAACTCTCACATCCATACATGACCACAGGAAAAACCATAGCCTTGACTAGACAGATCTTTGTTGGCAAAGTAATGTCTCTGCTTTTTAATATGCTCTCTAGGTTGGTCATAACTTTCCTTCCAAGGAGTAAGTGTCTCTTAATTTCATGGCTGCAGTCACCATCTGCAGTGATTTTGGAGCCCCCCAAAATAAAGTCTGTCACTGTTTCCACTGTCTCACCATGTATTTCCCATGAAGTGACAGGACCAGATGCCATGATTTTAGTTTTCTGAATGTTGAGCTTTAAGCCAACTTTTTCACTCTCCTCTTTCACTTTCATCAAGAGGCTTTTCAGTTCATCTTCACTTTCTGCCATAAGGGTGGTGTCATCTGAATATAGTCCTCAATCAATCACATCTCCATGTGTCCACAGAGCTTTACAGTGGGATTGTCATACGTCCTATCAAAGGCAGGGTGTGTTTCCTCACCCCTTAAGTAGAAATGAACCCCTGCCTTATTTTACGAAAAGAATGCAGTAGGAGTGGCATGTAACTTCCCAGACTAGCCTTCCAGTCTGGCCCTTATCATAACCAGGAGACCTCCATGCTTGGAATAGGCCCAGAAGGTATAGACTCCATAATAGGGAGAAGCCCAGCTGCTCAGGCCTCCAGCCATCTAAACTAAAGTTTTAGGAGTCCTCAGGAGCACTTTGCCAGCAAGAGTCACCCCGTTGAACCAAGTGAAACTGGAAGAACTGCCCAATCAATCTAAGCATCATGAGACAAAATGATAGTTATTATAATCATTATTATCTTAAGTCATTAAATTTTGGGGATTGTAGTTAAACTACTTAATTGATCATCTAGTTTTTATACATTAGCATTATGTATAATGTCTCAGTTTCCTTTACAGTCTTTAAATGCTACTGACTGTTAGGCCATTTAACTGTCCAAGTGAACTTGAGTTGTTTGTTAAAAATTTCCAAACTCCACCCTTCTAAACTATAAAACAGCCCTGCTGTATGCTGCACTTAGTCACTCAGTCATGTCCAACTCTTTGCAATCCCATGGACTGTAGCCTGCCAGGCTCCTCTGTTCCATGGGGATTCTCCAGGCAAGAATACTGGAGTGGGTTGTCATGCCCTCCTCCAGGGGAGCGTCCCAACCCAGAGATCGAACCCAGGTCTCCCACACTGCAGGCAGATTCTTTACTGTCTGAGCCACCTGATGAACCCTAAAACAGCCCTGCATGCTTGCAATGTGAGACGCTCAAGCAAGAAAATATGTGGGAAGATGATTTTTTAACTAGGTAATGCTACCTTAATGTAAAGTTATATGAAAAGATGGAAAACCTATTCATGAGAATATCTGGAAGAACGTCAATGTATTTATTTGAGAAATTGCCAGGAGTGGAGGACACTCAAGGTCCCATTCAGGATGGTGGCTAGATTACAGAAGTCCAGATTCTTGAATTAAACACTTGGGATCAGAGGTTCAGAGTTATTTTTAGGATTTTATAGAGTTAATATAATACATAAACTATCCATTATATAATTGTACCTTTAATATATATCCAGGAAGACCTGTTAACATTCACATTAACTTCTAGAGGAGTCGGGATCACATCAACTAGAGGATACTTCTTTTTATCTAGCCTACTAGAGTTCAGACATTTTGGAAGACAAGCTAGGTCTTATGTGAATTACTCTGCAGAATAAAGAGAGAGCAATTTGAATTGGTTGAGGAGCATGGATTAGAAGACAAAAGTAGAGAAACATGTAAGGGAAGGAGGGGACTTGATGCCACTTATTTTATGGAAAGGAGAAATGGAAATGTTCTCACTGTACTAGCTTTGTTTCTCACGTGCAATTCCAGAAAAGTCCATGTTTCTAAGGCATTTGCACATGGATTCTTTGAGAGGTGAGAGATGGCACAGAAAAAGATGCAAAGCTTTATATCCAAGCTGATAAACACTAAAATTTAGGCACTATACCACAGCTATTGTGTAATTTTTTTCAAATCCATGTAGAGTGACTTGACATTTTTATTTAGAAATGTCTTTCAGTTAGTGGAATATGATACATAAATAGGTGAATCAATTTAGTACACACGCTAAGGTTCATTATTTTTCCAGGAATAACTCCTAGCCTAAATATAACAAGAATAAGGAAGTTGAATATTCTTTATTACATACTTAAGGACATTATTCATTACTGATTTGGATACATTTGTAAAACCTGAGTAATGCAACTCTGGTGAAGCTTTGCTAAACTGTCCAAAACTTCTAAATAAAACATTACTGTCTGTAACTATATACACATATACACACACACACATATATCTGCAATAAGATATCATTTGCATTCATAGGAGTTGAAGGACAAAGGACATCTGATATCTGTGTTTCAGTCAGTATTATCATACATGCTGAAGTGCAAGGTTTATGATGGTTTGTAGAGTCCCATAATTTTCCCATGTGATCATTCCAAACTAACGGAAGAAAACTGGAAAGTTTTGCCCTTGTCGGTATACAAGCAGAAAAAGAAGAGGGAAATTTCAATAGCAATATGTAAAGTCTAACTGGAAGAATTACTTTTACAACACTGGTTCACAGCCCTGAAAGGATCTTACATAGACATTTTGAGAAAGATCAATAGCTAGACCTCATCTTAAACAAATTAAAGCAGAACGTTGAGGAAGGGGGTGGCATTCATACTTCTTAAAGCTCCCCAGATGATTGTAGTATACAACCTGAGTTGAGAACTACTGCTTTGAGAGGATAATAGGTTTTAGTATCAGAATTACAAGACTGAAGATAAGAAAGAGGCACTTGGGGATCAACGTAGACTTTCCTTTGAAGCTGCAGCCAAAGGCATCCACAGCATAGTTGCCATTGTTAGAAATAAATTTTGAAGAAAAAGGTAAAAGACACAGCTTTACTCTGTTCAAAAAAGTATCTGCATCTGGAATATAGATGCGATATACAGTTCTGGCCACTGCATTTTTCAAAATGCATAGTAGAGTTAGAAAGGTACAGCAAATTAAAGGAAAAGCAATATTAATCACTTCAATCTACAAGTCTGAGTGGGAGAATCTAGTAAGAGTGAAGCTTCTTACTGAAGAATACGAATTTGAAATATTCACCAAAATCTGGTAAACTAAGAGGCTTCTTGTATACACAGCAAAGTCATGCTTAAGGGGGGAAAAAAAAAACAGGATATAATTTATTTATGGGTTTTATTTACATCTCAAATTAGGATGATGCATGTTTTTTCCCCTTTGGGGCGAGTAGCTAAGCCACAGTTCCCAGAGTCTCTTGCAGCTGCACCTAATGAAATGTGCTCCTCCCAGGCCTAGCCCAAAGCAATTCTGGGCTTCTCCCTCCTGTGGTTGGCGGGGATGGAGACAACAGGTCTACTCTAGCAGGTTCTTGGGTTGAAGATTAAGGAGCCATCAGGTAGGCTCCAGAAGGGTTTCCTGATGACCATGTGTGGCATTTTGCCTTCCACTACTAACTACACTTTCCTTGGACAGTTTTGTAAATGAGGGGACAATATATATATTATATTTAAGCCATAGTACATTTTTCATTTTGGGTCTTAAAGTAGTCAGCATTATCTTAACTAAACCACGATAGCAAGATGTAATTCTATACAGGAGAAACTAACATTAATAAAATACACCCCCCTCTTATCCATTCCACATCAGCGATCATGGTTCCATTTTTCTTTTGAAACAGCAGGACGGGTAAATCTGGGTGCCTCACTGACCCCGGAAAACGCTCTGCTCGCCTCTTCTCCAGTTTTTGTTCTTTTTCAATCTGGCAAAATTGTCCTCCCACCTCTGTACATGAATGCATTTCTCAAGGCCAAGCTCAAGGGTCATTTATCATGATAAGGTCTTTTCCTATTGTGAAGCTGCTATTGTTCTCAATTATTATTTGAAAATCTTATTGTCTGTTTGACATTTATTTGCATAAGTTCTTCCTTTATTTGGTTAACTGTTTCAGAACTGAGGTCTTCAAATGATGCAACAATGTTTTTGTTTCTTTTACAATCCTATCAGTAAAGTGCACACAGTGAATGCTCAAACCAACAGACATTAAATACATTACTTAGCAAGGAGTCTTCAGGTTAAAAACGTGAATAATTCAAAAACTGCAATAGGTTATTTTGCAGAGGATATCTACAAGGCAGGGGGTAAATAAATGCTTTCATTGAGATAAAGGTATCCTCATCTGTAATGGTACAGTTTTTAACCCATAAATAATATATTTAGTATATTACCGAGGTACTCTCTTAGGTATTTTATCTATTTTTATCTCAGTTCATTCTTTTCATAATCTTGTCATTTAACTACAGTTTTGTCCATTTTATAAGTGAAAACTAGAAATTCAAGAAAGTTATTTAAATTTCTTAAGGTCAATTAACCAATAAATAACGAGAAAATTCAAACCTAACTCAATCTGAATCTTATAACTACTGTTTCACTTAAATTAAAATATCATCCATTTCTACGCGGAAAAGCCAGTCACTGCTAAAGAGTCTATATGATATGGTGTGTCTTGTGGCCACTTTTGGAACTTGGCTAATGCATTAAGTATATTAGAAATATACATATACTTTAACAAAAAGTATAATAATTAAAAAATTACATGTAGAATTTTAATTGTAAAAGAAATATCTCATATTCCATAGCCAAGGATAGGGAAAAATATATTTAAAAGAAATAATAAAACTTTCTCATTATGCTTTTCTAGGGTAATTTAATTTTAAAATTTGTCTTTATCATTATCAATTTATCATGTTTTATTTGGTATTTAATGCTAGATGTCTTTGCCACAAATAATGGTAAGAACTTTATTGTTCACCATTTCAGGAGCCATTTAGGGAACATTTAATTTTATTCCAACCAAGCTCTAGATTGGCCAGGTTAATTATTGATGAGCAAGCAGAGGGTGGAAAGGATTTTATACAGTTCTGCCTGAGGCTTCCCATGTCTTCCTCCATTTGACTTCATACTAATATATATATTTTTAAAAATCACTGTCTACTTTTGGCAGATGGTCCATAATCTGCCAGTAATAGTAGTAAGTTCATGTTTCCTAATGGCCTTCACTGCAGGGATCTCCAACTTTTGAAATCTAACAGCCATACATACTGCAATAAGCATCATAGGTCTGTTTTATAAGTGGTTAAACTGCAGAAATGAATCAATGAGCCAGTTTCCAGCTTAACTCTTGAGTTATTTACACATGCCACTAGAGAAGTTTAATTTTTCACATTTTATTATCAGCATCCATCTCATAAGACCAAAGACACACCAATCACAAATTCAAAATCTGATCTCTTCAAAGACAAAAGCTAATTGTATCAATCTAATAAATGACACTCCAAGATAGATAATCATGGTCTTTTATTGATTTCTTTGCCATTCTTGGCAGGAAATGGTGTCTATTTTTAATCATAGATAGTAGACTCAAATAGAAGCCGCTAGAGAGATTTTCCACAAAGAAAGGCTCCTTCTGAAGAGAACAGTATAGTTTCTTTCTAAGCATTTTGTAGGTTTCATTTCATTCTCAAATGCATTCTGAAAAAAGATGATGTGGCACCAGAAACAAGGTCATCCCTCACAACCCACCAATTCGCTTTACATGGCCAAGAAGTTCAGCTTGGAATCATTTCTGTCCCGATTGCCTGCCTTATGACCTCCTGGCTTTGCTCAGTGGGGCAGACTTCCTTTATTCAGCAACCAGTCTGATAAGCTACTATGTGTTGATGCTAGAAATACAGTGTGATAAAAAGGATTCAAGCAGGTTCCCTAGTTCCTCTGCCTAAAGAGTGTATCATGTAGTTGGGAGAGACAGATATTTTTCAAAGTGATTATAAGAGTGCTTATTTTATTCTCAAAAATGGCAAACTAGATTATCTAGATAGGTCCTCTTTAAAAAAAAATAAGTTGGTCAAAAATGCATTTAGAAGAATATTAAAATGCACTACAGATGTGAAAATATGGTGAAGTATTACCAGGCTCAAACTGAAGAGACAGGGGAACCTGCAAGCAGCTTTAGGGCTGAGAGTATCTGCTGATTCAGAAAAATTTCAACTTTCCTTTCAGCATCCTTGTACAGTGAGGAGGATTGAAATACAAGCCCAGAGTTTACATATGGTGAAGGGTCTGACATAAGAGCCTCCCAATCATAAACTGGAACACCAAAGGTCTTTAGGGCAAGTGTGAACTAGAAGGGGATCATTTCTCTCTTTTGATTCCCCAAGCTACATAGGAAAAATTCAGCCTGTTAAAATGGTCTGTAAGGATCATTATGTGGAAGGCAAAAGCATATAAATGTCTTATCTGGAGGAAGGGATTTTCACCCTAGACCTCTAAAAATTTCTACTCTTCCTGGGAGAGAGGAAGTCTGATTCTGAGATTGTTTCAGGGTAGCTGGTGAAATCTAGCTCAAGACTGGAGTAGCTTATGAGAAGAAAGGGAAAGGAAACTAAAAAGGGTATAACTAAACAAAACAAAACCTGAGTAGTAAGAGATGCCCAACTGATCCTTGAGACAGAGATTGTAACAGCTGTCTGTGATATTTCTGGTCAACATGTTGTCCTTGGACCTTCCACATCAGTACCATCTAAAAGCCTGTGGAAAGACAGACTCTCAAACCTGACTCCTGAGCTACTGAATCAGGATCTGTACTTGAACAAAGTCCCTAGGTGATTTGTATGCACATTAAAAATAATGAAGTGACAACTCTATCAGAGAAAGAAGAAAATTGATGGGAATGTGGATGCTACATATTTTGATTTTAGAGCCCATGTAGTTTTTAACATAAGCACTTGGAAAGATGGTGTTTCAACATGTTTTCAAATCCTGTGGCATAAAGTTAATCCAGGCAAGGAAGTTGTATTACAAAAGTTCGTTTTCCCCCCGCACTTAATGCTTTGGCTTAGAGAATGTGAGCGTTTAGACAGAACATCTATTTGATTATAGTAGGGGTGTAACTGGAATTCAGTATCTTGAGCCCAGAACCAGTAACCATTCTACTGAGCATAATGTTGGACAGAATCTTCAAGGCATGACAAGCAAAGCTAAATATGAAAAAGATTCCCAAGAGACTGTTGTGGTCAGCCAGCCTCTGTTCAATGGCAACCATGTAAGATTGAAAACCATAATCAAAAGGGCAGATATGTCAGATTTCTTTACTCAGCTGTTGAGGAAACACAGCAGAGAGGACGTTGTGACCCACAGAGAGTTTAACAAGTAGTACAACCCTACTTAGCACTGAGGAGGAATTTTGGTAGTTATGAAATCAAACACTTTATTTCTCCCTGGGCCAAGTGGCCATTCACCTGTTCAAATCTACCTTAAAACATGGACTGTGCCATGCACACCATAATTCATCCAAAAACCAGGACTTCAGCCTCAATTCCAGATGTCAGAGCCTGAAATCTTCAGCCTTGCTATGGGAGTACCTTGATCTTTAAACCTATTTTCTGTTGCTTTGTACCAAGAATGGTTTGCAGTAGTTGATTGTGATCATAAAATAAATGACAAAACAAAAAAATAATTTAACTATGTTTTTAAGATCAGAAACTTTTATACTATCTTGATAAACTCTAATGTTAAGCATAAAGTATGTGTTAGTCACTCAGTCATGTCCAACTGTTTGTGATGACATGGACTGTAGCCCGCCAGCCTCCTCTGTCCATGGCATTCTCCAGGCAAGAATACTGAAGTGGGTTGCCATTCCCTTCTCCAGGGGATTATCCCAGTCCGGGGATCAAACCCGGGTCCCCTGCACCGCAGGCGGATTCTTTAATGTCTGCGCCACCAAGGAAGCCCCTGTGCATGAAGATGTGCTATTAAAATCTTTCACAATTTTTTTTAAACCATCTATTCTTTCTTTGGCAACACTATTATAATTTGCTCATAAAACATTTACTGTCAGGGTAAAGCCAGTATGAAAACAAATTAAGTGAAAGCAAACAAAAAATAGGAAGTGAACAAATCCTTACATTCATCTTGAGAACTGGGTTTTTGGCAAGAACCTTTGGGAAGCTTCAGGAAGCCTTATCCACACATAGGTCAGAATAAAATGGTGACCACACACCATTTCCTCTACCAATAGTGGCTATGATGACAAGCCAGTTACTAGAGGACTGAGTGTAGCCCACAGATGCTTTATCTTCTTCACAGTGATTTTTTATGCATTTTTTTAAATTGAGAGATTTCCTGTTTAAAATTTCAGATTTCTTGCTTCCAGGTAAAAATGAAACTGACAGCACTGAACCCAATCTTATTTGGCAACAATCGACTGTGATGGGCAGGCAGTTTCTCCTTTAGACTTGCTCCCATCTGACTTGTTGGTTGATATTCCATGCCTGCCTCTTAGAGAAATTCTGTATTTGACCTTTCCACAGTTTCTACTTCTTACCAAGAGAGGACATCAGCTTTCCACCAATTAGAGTTAACTAGCTGGGGCTTATGAAATTCCTAATTGATTTTAAACCTGTCAAGTGAACTACAATTTTAAAAGACAAGGAACGAGACCTGCATTACATTATAGACCTCAACCACATTTTGTCCTTTGCATCTCCACTGATTCCGCCATTGATTTTTCTTTGACCACGTTTGTTTGTGTGCTTGAATTACAAGTAGTGACAGATTGAACTTCCCATATACCTGCATGTGTCAGATTTGCAATTAACGATCATTTAGGTAGAAAAGCAGTGATGGCAATATAAGAGAGAAATGTCAGCCTCTTAGTGTCTGGAGGTATTTTTTTTTTTTTTTGTAATGAATCTCTTCCTTTTGCTACACAGAACATTTCCCTCCAAAAATAATAAATGTCAGACACGAATTTGCTTTCCATGTAAATCTTATTTCTAAAACTCTGTTTGAGGTGAAAACTTAACACTGACTGTCTTCTTTTATGAACCCTAGTCTCTGGAGTTCATAATTCTGTAGGACTTACTAACTTTGGGAGAAGTTAGCAATATTTTAAATCTCTTATAGATAATTTGAAAAATTAACATGTCATATACCTGGACATAAATTGATATTAAAATAAAATTCTAGTTAACCTTTAAATCCCATACACATTTTTAACTTATTTCAGAAAAAAATCTGACCCAAGTAAGAAATATGTGAGTCACTTGAGACACCTTCCTTTCCTGAAGGTTGTTAAATTATATACTGCAAAATCTCTAGAACAAATACACTCTTACTGATTTATTTTCGCCTTGTCTCCTACATGAACCCTTTCCCTTCCAAGATGTCTCATATTACCTCTTTTCTTCACTGATGCTCAGGCATGCCCTGATCTTGTGTTCTTATTCCCATGCAAGTCTATCCAAATCCTACCCAAATTTCATGGACCTTCTCAAATGCATAGCCTTCATGAAAGCAACCCTGCTTACTGTATTACTTTCTGAAGCAATCATCTGGTATATATCATGTTCCAAGTTGAAATATTATTCACTTTATGAGGTTCAGTTCAGTTCAGTCACTCAGTCATGTCCGGCTCTTTACAACCCCATGAACTGCGGCACGCCAGGCTTCCCTGTTCATCATCAACTCCTGGAGCCTACTCAAACTCATATCCATTGCTTTGGTGAGGCCATTCAACCATCTCCTCCTCTGTCATCCCCTCTCCTCCTGCCTTCAATACCAGTTAACTTCTTACCAGTTAGCAATCAGGGAATGACAGTGCTCCCAAGCCTGAAAAGAAACCAGGGTTAGCCATGGGCATTAGACTGCTGTCACAATCTACTGTGAAAGATTCTGACAGCATCTGAGGGACATCAGGCAGTATAGATGTATATTGGGGAGATTTCCACTTTAGTGGTAACAAGACATCAGTCAGTTCATTTCAGTTGCTCTGTTGTGTCTGACTCTGAGATCCCATGGACTACAGCATGGCTTCCCTGTCCATCACCAACTCCCAGAGCTTGCACAAACTCATATTCATTGAGTCAGTGATGCCATCCAACCATCTCATCCTCTGTTGTCCCATTCTCCTCCTGCCCTCAATCTTTCCCAGCATCAGGATCTTTTCCAATGAGTTAGTTCTTTGCATCAGGTGGCCAAAGTATTGGAGCTTCAGTCAGCATCAGTCTTTCCAATGAATATTCAGGAGTGATTTCCTTTAGGATTGACTGGTTGGATCTCCTTGCAGTCCAAGGGAGTCTCGAGAGTCTTCTCCAACATTACAGTTCAAAAGCATCAATTCTTCAGCACACAGATTTCTTTATGGCCCAACTCTCACATCTATACATGACTACTGGAAAAACCATAGCTTTGACTAGATGGACCTTTGTTGGCAAACTAATGTCTCTGCTTTTTAATATGCTGTCTAGGTTGGTCATTCTTAAGCAAGGCACAAATTGTCAAAGTTCTTTTTTATATTAAATAAACCATGTTTCAGATTTCACTTCTTTCTCAAAACTGGTTTTACTAGTTTCAATTTGTAAATAGAGTTGCATGCTTATTAATGGCATTAAGATTTTCTTTTATTGGAAACTCAAAGGCAAACATATCTCTCATTATCAGGTTTCCTGATTACGTTGACTTTGTGTGATCATGAACAAATATCAAACCTTCAGGAGGTAGGGTTGCAAAAATGGTTTTCTGTGTCTTTTCAAGAGTGCTGGTCAGTTATTTTGCAGACTCTCCTCAATTTTAGTTTGACATTTTCTCATAAGCACATTTAGGCTATACATTTTTTGGTAAAAACGTAATAGAAATGATGTGATTCTTTCAATGTCCTTTGTTCTGAGATCCAGACTGCATAGAAAATTCCCAACAAATATCTTATCATTTTAGTGGCTAAAAGACTTTTTTTGTTTTTCTTGCTTAATGAGTTTTTTTTTTCTCTATAAAATCTGGATACCAACTATGCTTTCCATATATAGTTACTGTGGTGGTTAAGCAGGTGATATTTATAAAATATATATGACAGTACATAGAGTAAGCTATCAATAAATAGTATGTGA
This sequence comes from Odocoileus virginianus, assembly GCF_023699985.2. Lineage (NCBI taxonomy): Eukaryota > Metazoa > Chordata > Mammalia > Artiodactyla > Cervidae > Odocoileus > Odocoileus virginianus. Next base: position 77,427,602 of record NC_069674.1, read on the forward strand.
TATCAATATTAGTTGATAAAATACAAATAGTTAACATTATTTTGAATCTACTATGCCTTTATTATTTAACCTATTTAAATCACTGAACAACTCTATCAATTATAAATTTACCATTTAAGTACTACAGCAATGATGCAGGCAAGATCTATCAATGGACGCTAAATTTGGATAAAAGTTTGAGAAGAAACAGGATATTTTCTTAGTCTCAATATATTTCCCTCCCAATATTTATTAACTACAAGGAGGAACAACAGCGACTTTACAATGGAGAAACCCAGCAGATACTACATGATCGAAGTTAACATGTCATAGCCTATCAACATCATGCACTGCCTAACATGTTGTAGTGATGAGAACAATCACTTGTGGCACTCTTACCCAAAACCAGTTATGAGAAAACACCAGATATCAATCCACATTGACTGACATTCTGCAAAGTATCTGACCAACGATCTTCAAAAGTATCAAAGTCAAAAAAGATAATGAAAGACTGAAAAGCTGTTACAGATAGGAAGAAATTCAGGAAATGTGAAAATCAAATGCAGCAAGGCATCCTAGTTAGATACTGAACCAGAAAATGAACAATACTGGAAAAAACTGGTAAATCTGTATAAAATCTACAGTCTACTTAATAGTATTGTACCAATGTTAATATCTTAGTTTCAGTATATACGGTGGTCTTGTAAGACAAACATCAGAAACTCAGTGAAGAATATATAAGAATTCTCTATTTTTTACTTATCTGTAAGTCTAAAATTATTTCAAAATAAAAAAGATGAAAAGAAAAAATCCAGTAGATACCACCACAATGAGGGATGAAATATGAGGATGAAGGTATGAAGGTAAGGTAATGAAGTAAAGTATGTTGAGTTCACGTGGCTAGCAAGTTTAAGAGATGACATGGCAATCCAGTTATCTGGACTATAAAGTATGTACCTTTAAACTATTATATACCACCTCTCGGTAACATAGATATACACTGATACATAATGATAACTTGGGAAGATTTTAACCTCCCACCCCAGGGTCTAACTCAATGGTTAAAAAAAAAATGTTTACCTTTATAATTTATTATTTTTATTATGCTAGTAATGCATATTGGCATAAGAGGTCTAGCTCAAAGACATCTAACTATGTAAAATTGCACCCTTTACCTCCACTCTTTTCTCCCCACTTTTTTTTCCTCTTAAAACTCAACTGAAATACACTCAATACACTCAATGCACACACACATACCTATTCATTAATTTCATTTCGCTTCATCTCCATGCTTTAGAATATTAGCTCTATGAATGCAGGAATTTTTGTCTACTTTATCCCTAGTTTCTTGCACATAGTAAGCAATCCATTTCCTAAATAAATGAATGAATGAAAGAAGGATCCCCACTTTCACAGGAAAGGATGGATTCCAATAGGGATAGCCAGGGAGAACTTCACCGAGGAGAAGGTATTTAAGCAAAGATCTGCAGGAAGTCAAGGAGCAAGCCATGCATGTAACTGGAGAAAGAGAATCTGATTCAGGAAAAGCAAATTAAAAAATCCTGTGTCAGCAGGCTGCCTTGCTTGCTCCAGAGCAGCACGGAGGCCACAGCAGTTAGGGCAGATGAAGCAGGCGGGAAAGGCAGTGAGAGATGCAGTGAGAAAATCAATGGGAGCCATAGACACACAGGGGCTGCTGGATTGCGAAGAGTACTCTGGACAAGATGGAAATCCAGTGGAGGATTGTGAGCAAAGGAGTGACATTATCTGACTTAAATTTGAACGAGATCACTTTGCCTGCTGTGTATAAATTCCAGGGAGCAAAACGGAAGCAGGGAGACCATTAGAAGCTGGTTCAAAAACCTGGGTAAAACATTGTGGTGCATGGACCAGTTTGGAAACAGCAGTGGGAAGAAGTGGTGTATGTATCTACACACAGTTTCCATGAATAGTTAGTGTTCAATAATCTGCAACAGTTTTCTACCATGTCCCATAGAAAAATTCTGAAATGCATGGAAGTCTGGAATCTCTTCTTACTGACTCCATCCTAAAATATGTGCTCCCTGGTGGTTCAGACAGTAAAGAATTGGCCTGCAATGCAGGAGACCCGGGCCTGATCCCTGGGTTGGGAAGATCCCCTGGCGAAGGCAGTGGCTACTCACTTCAGTATTCTTCCCTGGAGAATTCCATGACAGAGGAGCCTGGCAGGCAGCAGTCCATGGGGTTGCGAAGAGTCGGACATGACTGAGTGACTAACACTTTCACTTTTTCATCCTAGAATATGCCTTCTGCAGATTTCTTCTTTAAGCAGTCGTGAAATTCTCACCTTCTCAAGCGCATTCTGCAACAGTCTGGATTTGTGTGTACCTAATAGTGTTACTCAAACATCATTTAAAATATAAACCACAGGATGACATCATTCTTACCTTTCCCTATGGGGCTCAGATTTTAAAGCACAGTAGAAAACCAAATTTCTCTGGTATGAGAATGAAACTGGGAAGGAAATAAGGATGCAGGGCATCTGCTGTCTTATTTCTTAATATAAATCAATCAATAATTTAGTGACTTTTGACCAGGAAGTACAGTTTGCCTTTTATAAAGATTATATAGGAATGATTGCATCAAAATATCCTGCTTCCCTGAGCCTCACCTGGGACAACTCTTTTGTTTTGAATTAGCTTTTAGAAAATTGCTAAATTTCAAACATTTTTTAGGAAGCATATTTTCAAACTAATGGCTGTGAGACTTGTACTCTTTACCCTGAGAAATTAGAGAGTCATCTTCCTCAAAAAATTATAGTCAAGGGACCAAAGAATACCTTCCTAGGAGGGTTTAGAAGCTGCCCTGTTGGGAGATTTAGAACTTTTTGACTTCTTTTACTTGAAAATTCTTTCAGAGTTTAAACGTTAAAGAAAATCTGATGAAATGTTACAGTTGAACCCTGCCTCCATCTTTTTTTCTTATATTATAGGGAAGCGTTATGACTATTTTTTTATATAAGTCATAGCCAGTCCTACTAGTCAACAGGAAAGAAGGGGGCTGTGTATGCAGACAATTTGAGGGACATTTTTCAAGGTCCCCTTCTACCTAAACTTTATTCCCCAAGAGTTTTCATTTCAGTTGCATCTTAATACAAGTTGTTTGTGTGTGTGTGTGTGAACTGCTACCAATAAAATGTCTAAATCTCAACTAAGCTGGAGAAGCATGCTTATATGAGGTTAGCCAAAGATCTTATTGAAAAACCCAAATGAATTCTTTGGCCAACCCAATATATTAGCAGTTATTAATAGTTTTAATTAATCAATTATAAGTATAAAGTTTGTAAGGGAAGAAAGATACCAGGAATAGATGAAAATGTAAGAAAAAATTGGATAAGGAGGAGTGAATGTCCAGGACTCATGAAAACATGGTGATCCAGGGAGCAGTAGAATAAATTAGAATTATGGAGAGCAAAGTGAGTGAAACCATCATAGAGAGATTTTGGTAACACTCTAGGATAGTCCCCTACCACTTCCTTTAGAGCAGCTGAATCATTGTACTCTTAAGAGTTTTAGGAAATGGAAGCTTATCTGCTCATCCTTCTCACGTGTCATTGAAACTGTTTTTTACCCTCTTTATGCCCAGCAACATTCATAGAGTACTCTAGAAAAGACCTTGAGGAAAAAAGGACAGTTTTTGAAGGTTGATTAAAAAATGTATGCCAATGGCTCGGTTGCTCATGTTAGAATTTATTGCTAAAAATAACATCAAGGGTTATGCTAAGAGTAAAAAACAAAATATGATATTATTTATCTCTGAAATCAAATATTAACAAATAAAATAGACAAATAAGTTAAACAACTCTTAATTTCCATAATAAAAACTTTTCTGACTGGTTAATAACTAAATTAGTGATTCAGTGAAAATTTTGAACTCATTGTGATTTTTTAATGTAACTTTTTCATTATTGACTAACCATTACAAAAGCTTTATAATTCTCTGAATACATATGAGTAGAAATTTTACATTAGGAACACATAGCTCTTCAGTTCAGTTCAGTGGCTCAGTCGTGTCTGAGTTTTTGTGACCTCATCGACTTCAGCACGCCATGCCTCCCTGTCTATCACTGACACCCAGAGTTTACCCAAACACATGTCCATTGAGTCGGTGATGCCATCGAACCATCTCATCATCTGTCATCCCCTTCTCCTTCTGCCTTCAATCTTTTCCAGCATCAGGGTCTTTTCCTGAGTCAGCTTTTTGCATCAGGTGGTCAAAGCATTGGAGTCTCAGCTTCAACATCAGTCTTTGCAATGAACACTCAGGACTGATCTCCTTTAGGATGGACTGGGTAGATCTTGCAGTCCAAAGGTCTCTCAAGAGTCTTCTCCAACACCACAGTTCAAAAGTATCAATTCTTCAGCGCTCAGCTTTCTTTATAGTCCAACTCTCACATCCATACATGATCACTGGAAAAACCATAGCCTTAACTAGATGGACCTTTTTTGGCAAAGTAATGTCTCTGCTTTTTAATATGCTGTCTAGGTTGGTCATAACTTTTCCTCCAAGGAGCAAGTGTCTTTTAATTTCATGGCTGCAATCACCATCTGGAGTGATTTTGGAGCCCCCCAAAAGTAAAGTCTGCCACTGTTTCTGCTGTTTCCCTGCTATTTGCTATGAAGTGATGGGACCGGATGCCATGATCTTAGTTTTCTGAATGTTGAGCTTTAAGCCAACTTTTTCACTCTCCTCTTTCACTTTCATCAAGAGGCTCTTAGTTCTTCTTTGCTTTCTCCCATGAGGGTGGTGTTATCTGCATATCTCAAGTTATTGATATTTCTCCCAGAAATCTTGATTCCAGCTTGTACTTCATCCAACCCAACATTTCTCATGATGTACTCTGCATATAAGTTAAATAAGCAGGGTGACAATATACAGCCTTGATGTACTCCTTTTCCTACTTGGAACCAGTCTGTTGTTCCATGCCCAGTTCTAACTGTTGCATCCTGACTTGCACACAGATTTCTCAAGAGGTAGGTCAGGTGGTCTGGTATTTACATCTCTTTCAGAATTTTCCACAGTTTGTTGTGATCCACACTGTCAAAGGCTTTGGCATAGTCAATAAAGCAGAACTAAATGTCTTTCTGGAACTCTTTTGCTTTTTTGACGATTCAGGGGATGTTGGCAATTTGATCTCTGGTTCCTCTGCCTTTTCCAAAACCAGCTTTAACATCTGGAAGTTCATAGTTCATGTATTGCTGAAGCCTGGCTTGGAGAATTTTGAGCATTACTTTGCTAGCATGTGAGATGAGTGCAATTGTGCGGAAGTTGAGCATTGTTTGGGATTGGAATGAAAACTGACCTTTTCCAGTCCTGTGGCCACTGAGTTTTCCAAATTTGCTGGCATATTGAGTGAAGCACTTTTATAGCATCATCTTTTAGGATTTGAAATAGCTCAACTGGAATTCCATCACCTCCACTAGCTTTGTTCGTAGTGATCCTTCCTAAGGCCCACTTGACTTCACATTCCAGAATGTCTGGCTCTAGGTGAGTGATCACAGCATCGTGATTATCTGGGTCGTGAAGATCTGTTTTGTACAGTTCTATGTATTTTTGCCACCTCTTCTTAATATCTTCTGCTTCTGTTAGGTCCATACAATTTCTGTCCTTTATTGAGCCTATCTTTGCATGAAATGTTCCCTCGGTATCTCAAATTTTCTTTAAGAGATCTCTAGTCTCTCCCATTCTATTGTTTTCCTCTATTTCTTTGCACTGATCTCTGAGGAAGGCTTTCTTATCTCTCCTTGCTATTCTTTGGAACTCTGCATTCAAATGGGTATATTTTCCCTTTTCTCCCTTGCTTCTCTCTTCTCTTCTTTTCACAGCTATCTGTAAGGTCTCTTCAGACAGCCATTTTGCTTTTTTGCATTTCTTTTTCTTGGGGAAGGTGTTGTTTCTGTCTCCTGCACAATGTCAGGAACCTTGGTCCATAGTTCATCAGGCACTCTGTCTATCACATCTAGCCCCTTAAATCTATTTCTCACTTCCACTGTATAATCATAAGTGATTAATACTTAGGTCATACCTGAATGGTCTAGTGGTTTCCCCCACTTTCTTCAATTTAAGTCTTGATTTGGCAATAAGGAGTTCATGATCTGAGCCACAGTCAGCTCCTGGTCTTGTTTTTACAGTAAGTTACTGTACTTCCTACTAATTCCTCCTACATTTAGAGCATGAAAAACCATTAGCATAATTAAAAAAGGCTTTTGTGATGTCAGTAGCATTTTTCTATACCTAAGATTTAGTTACTAAGTCTCTTAATACTAGGTATGTGGGATTCCTAATCTTGCCTTTTAAAAGTCTTTCTATTTAAATGTGATATTTTAACAAGTTGAAAAAATGTCATATGATTAATTCCTGTGGTTTCACACATTAAAAACTGTTTTATTTTCCTTAGTGAAACTTTTTAAAGAGGATTGGATGGATAATTATTCTTCTCATGGCATACGCTCAGTATAAGCAGGTAAAACAGACATTAGTCTAGCAAGTCTCCCTACATTCTCCCTGGAACAAATTAATACATTCTCTCTCTTAATACGGTATATGGATTGTGAAATAAGTAATCCTTAATGTAAAATACATGTTTGTTTTATTAAAATCAAATTTCTCTACAACAATTTATAAAATGAACTTAGAATACATGATTACTCTTCCAGTTATTATTTGTAAAGAAATCCACTCAATGAATAATCATATAATTAAAGTTCATACATATCCCATCATATCACATTTAATCAGTATCAATACAGTATAATTAACCTGTTAAATGTATTTCTTTATAAAAGCATATGGTTACTTAAACATAGCTATGTCAGAAATATTCATTATCCTTTTACTTAAGTATATAATAGAAATGTAGTTATAGTAGACTGAAAAATGACCAAGGATGTCATCAGATCACTTGCCTTTTTTTAATGGGTTGTAAGAAGATAGCATACATTCTTTTTAGAACTGTATTTTGCAATATCAAATTTAGAAGCCTGATTTTCTGATTGTTCACAGTCATATTTCAAACCAGTTTAAATATAGCTCTAGATTAAATGACTGTGCTTTATTTTTTGGACTTTGGTAACTGCTGTGCTATTTGCATCTTGTTTCCCTTGCCCAGAATTTATAGGCATTTTCAATATTTTTATGTCATACATTTATTTACAAGCAGATAAAACAATTAAAAGAAGAAAAGTGAACCTACATACAAAACAAATACACCCACAGACATAGAAAACAAACTAATGATTACCAAAGGGGAAAGGGGGCGATGGGATAAATTAGGAGTCTGGGATTGACATATGCACACTACTTACATATAAAATAAATAACAAGAATATACTGTATAGCACAGGAACTCTACTTAATATTTCATAACAACCTACAAGGAAAAAGAATCTGAAAAAGAATATGTATATACATGGATAACAGAATGCATATCTGAAACTAACAAACATTGTAAATTAACTATACTTCAGTAAAATGTGGTTAATAAATATATTTCAAGAAAAAAAATGGTTAATATATAAGTGAAAAAATAAAAATAGATGGGTCACAGTTTTATGTGACCATAAGATCCTGTGTTCTTCTAATAAGGAAACTAGGATTCATTCTGTACTCAGAAACCCACTCCTCAAATGTCTGGGGATACATAATTCTGTTGGGAATCTTGGGACAAGGGGGATGGCAATAGAAGTAACAGAGAAGCCCAATCAATCTCAGGCTTCAACACAAAGGTTCAAAACCTAGTTCTGCTCTGTAACCTGTGCAAATCACTGAGGAGGAGAAATAGCCAACCAACCTAGGGCACTAATGTAGGATTCCCGCATTCGAACCACTATGTCATTTAAACTTCACTAGAGACTTACTTTATGGATTAGGAAATTGAGGTTACTTTGCTTCTCCATGTCCACTCAAGTAGTTGAGTAGAGACTAATCTCAGGTCATCCACATCCAGAGCTCACACTCTTAACCACAAATCTATACCTTTAAACCTCAGTTTGTTGTTTTGTCACTAAGTCATGTCCAGTTGTTTTGTGATCCCATGGACTGTAGCCCTCCAGGCAGCTCTGTCCATGGGATTTCCCAGGCAAGAATACTAGAGTGGATTGCCATTTCTTCTCCTCGGTTTACACTTGTACAAAATGATGCTATGTTTGAGTATACTGTACACTCTGCCTACTGTCATAATAAATTCAAGTATGGTTCAAAGGATGTCAAAAACCTTTCACATAATAAATTTAGGTAAGTGTTGACATTTGCTAAGCTGGTGACAGAGTAGCTACTGTATAGTGTCTGGAATCATAAAATGAAGTTTTAGAGATTATCTTTTTTTTTAAATTAAATTCAGATTTCTGAATCAAATCTGACATCTTCTTGAAAGGGAAGATACCTTCTAGGACCTTGACTATGTGAAAGTAAGTGAACTAATTTTGAAATATCAACTCTATTTGGTAATACAAAGAATTTTAACTTTTGAAAAAAAACTTAAGGAATACTTAGCATGCAATTAAGTTTTCAAAAAAATATTCATTCAAATTAGCAAATTAAAAAAAAAAAACAATTTTAGATTCCAATCCACATTGACAATAATGTTCTAGAGCAGAATTTATGTGGTTGATAGCCTGGTAGTCCCCTAGTGCTGTTGAGCTCCTATCTTCTTGACTCATATATAATATTGGCAAATGTTTAACTGTCAAGACTTCCACACTAGAGGACAGCTTGGTGAGACACAGAGGGCAGTGATCCTAGATTTATTTGTTAGACATAGTTTGCATACCTTTGGATAAGTCCCTAACCCTTGCTGCACCTCTATATTAACAGGTATAAAATGTTTTCTTTAAAGAAAGAGGCTGTTAGCATCTTGATATTCCAAGAACTACACAAGGCAGCCTTGGTTTGGGTCCTTAATGCATTGCTAAGGAGCTCACACATATATAGGTGGTGAGGGGAAGCTGGGGAAGGAAGGAGTAGCAATGAACCAGGTGTCAATGAACTGATTCTATGTATAAAAACAGTGATTGTTCATGACATTATATTTTTAAATCAACAGATGATATTTTGTTGTCCAAGATCTAGAACTGAATGATACCTGAATTGAATGATCTTCAGATCTTTGATTAAGATATTTACACCAATGTTTCCATGTTGTGCAGCTTTGTGAATTCTCTGTATTTTCGCATTACTTTCCCAAATCACTCTTTCTTTGTAAAACTGCTGTTACTTATACTAAATTTTCTTTGCATATGAATAATCTCCATAGAGAGCAGCCATATCTAGAAAACACTGCACTAATCAAAGAGAAAATATAGCTTTTCCAAGTTGTATTAATTTGCTTGCCTCTCAAGAGCTGCTTTGAAAAATGATATAAGACTGCCATAACTTAAATTGCATATAGGATTCAGATATACTACATATAATTTCCTTGAACTTGATTAAAAGTATAATTTGTTAAGCAAGTAGTATTTCATTTATTGCTTTCAAGTACCTTGTTACTTTCAGTGAGAATCCTGAAAGTAATTCATGGGAAAGAAAACAAAGAGGCAAAGATTTTCTAAAGAAAATTCAAATAAAATAATTTGGTTATGAAAAAAAATTAGTTATTAAAAAAATTTCCATGCTTTAGAAAAAGTCACACATATACCTCCAAATCTAGATAATTAGGATAATTATTCACTCACTAGAAATCATTTTTTCAGTCAGTTTCCAGATTGTTGCCCTTCATTTATTTAATAGCTCCCCACTATGTCAGTGCTACTGCTCTTTCGAGTGTGGTAAGCCAGATGTTGGTTGAGTTATGGCACCACAACAGCCTTTAATAAACAGAAGCACATCTAGATTAACATAAACATTTGCTTTTAATTTACAGATATATAAGACTTTCAAGTAAAATAAACAGCTCTGATTATCAACAAATAGGCTGATTTTTAAAGACACAATAGCTAACGTAACTAGATTATTGAACTAGTTTTCTCAGGTGTGTTTATCTACTAACAATAGAACATCCACATGCCTTGAATAATTTACTATTAAATATTTCATCGGCCAAACCAACCATAAAATTGCTCCTATACTTACTATCAAATGACAACATTGATTTATAAAGACATATGAATTCAACTGGGGAGATAATTACTCTTAGCAAGAAATATACTTTGACCTGCATGAGAAAAATAAAATTTTAAATTTAAAAAGAAAAATATTTTCATTTTACCATATTAACTTTCCATTGTGAAGCCTTATCTAGCTAGAAAATGTGTCCTATGTATAACGGTTTCAAGCTTGTGTAGAAAAATAATTTTGAAAGAGGACAGATAAATGCATACTAACTCATGTAAATTTTACTTATTGTCTTTACCTTTCAATTTTTAATAAGATTTATAAAAATATCTTATGTAATTATGGCAGACAGTTCAGATCCAGGGCTAGTTTCATGCGCATGTATCTGTACTGTCACAGAGGACTCTGTGTTTAGAAACTGGCTTAGTCAATGCTTCCTTGCCATCCATCTTGAAATTCTTTTAACATCTCAACAAGATGCCTCATGTTTTCTGCTTGCGCCATGCAAATTAGGTAGCTGGTATTGATCTGATATTCATTGCATCTGTGATTATTATATTGCTTGGATTAGTAAAAGAATTGCAATCAATTGAAATACTGTGAAAAACCACCTATTAGGTGTCTTGTGAGTCCCTTTTCTGGAAGAACTGCCCATTGAAGACTGGGTGCTATAAATGACACTGCTGCTTTGCAACCCTGACCAAAGCTAGTAGTTCTCTCCTCTCATTTTCCTAGATTTGACTCTTTCGGGTCTTCCTGGGATTAGATGTGATATCTCAGGAACAGTCTAATTAATTCTCTTTTACCTTAACCAACCCCATGCAGATGTCAGTTCCATTCAACCAAATGAGATTTAAACAATATATCATTAAATAGGAATTTGATTAAAATAAATCATGAAAACTCATTAAACACAATATCATGCAAAACTGAGAATGAGAGTGAGTTATGAATAATGTCAGAAAAGACACAATGTATCAGGAAATTTTTTAAACAATTTGCAAAGCAATATGTTGTGCAACATCTCCTTTTATTGTTGGATTTAAAAAAATACTTTAAATGTGAATAGATTTTAGAAGATATACTTTCAAGCTGTTAGCAGAAATGGTTACAGGAGGTGAAGATATATATATATATATATAAAATAGGGACTGGCTATAGAAGAATTCCTAAATCTACTGGACAAATATTTGTTTACCCAAAATGATTTAAATAGTCTTACCAAAATCTTTCTTTTTTAATTATAGAAAATTTAAGAATGATATTCCTAACAAAATAAATGCTTACATTAATATGACTTCTCTTGTTGAGGGAGTTAATTCACATTTTGAAAAATATTTGGTCATTTTCCAAATAGATATTTTAAATTGTGATTTAGTAGAGTTAGTGAACTATTGCAATCATCTAAACAAACATTTCCCTAGACCATTTTAATTACCTAGTTATTTCATATTTATAAATATTAATTCATATGTTTGACATTATTAAAATACAGACCCTTTAAGGTTATACATATGCCAAGAAAATCAGTTAAGTAAGTTTATTCTGTGATTAAATATAAAACTTAGTCCCTGCCTTCAAAAAACTTACAGTTTAGTGAACCAGACAGCAAGAAGGACATCATATTTTAACTCACATTATAAAATAGATGAAAAACCTACTGGAAACTGTTGTAAGTTAGATGGCAGAGTCAATTCTCTTTTTATCTCTTCATGCCCCTAAATGAAAATTACTTCTAACAGTTTCATGTAAATGACTGACTGACCAGGAAGCAAAATAAAGAAAGAAGTCTGTAGTAGGGGTATATTTAGAGAATTTTTTTGTTAATCTCAAAGTTAATTTGTTTATCTCAAAATAAAATGATGGTCTAACAAATAAGATTCATGAATTCTGCCATTCGAAATGATCTTGTAGTAATAAGTTAACTGTTTACCTAAGAAATTACCATTAGTGGTAAAGGTACTGCCCATATCAGCATGCACATTTTGTTATGAAAGTTGAAGTCTTAGTCATTTAGTTGTGTCTGACTCTTCGAGTCCGTGAACTGTAGCCCATCAGGCTCCTCTGTCCATGGAATTCTCTAAGTAAGAATACTGCAGTGGGTAGAGCATTTTGTTATACTGTAAACATTTTGACTAATTTGTCCATAAAATGGCAACTGCCCCAAATTTTAGAGTATTATCACCATCATTTGGAAAAAGACCCTGATGCTGGGAAAGATTAAGGGCAGGAGGAAAACGGGGCAACAGAGAGAGAATTATGGGCTACACCTTGTTGGATATAGTATTGATGAAGACCTAAGACCTAAATACTAGATGAGTGAACATATTTTTCTCAAAAAATTCACACCATTTGCCAAGAAAGCAAAGAGATATCCTCTGTGATGATATCCTTTTCACATGTGCATAGCACAAGTTTTTGAATCATTTGTCCGGAAATGATTATACTTCTAATTCATTTTTATGTCTAACAGTTAAAATACTCCAAGTACATGTAAAAATATTTGTGTGTTTCAATATTTTTATGTAGCTTTTCTCAGATCTCAGAGCTAACTTCTTATTGGACCAAAAAACAGCTGTTGATTCTTTCTCCATGATTAAAAATAGAGTCATCCCAAGTTATTTAAATGAGTATTTTAACATTCATAGGCTTTTCTGTTAAGGTCCATCAAGATTTTTCATTGTCCTTAGTTGAGAGCTCGCATGTGATAAATCCTTTTATAATGAATAGTTTCTTTTACACAAAATTAAAACCCCTACAACAACCTTCAGCAATTCTACCATAGAGATATTCCTTAATAGTCCTTCATAAAGTTTGTCAATTATAAATCTCATTACAATCGTCTATCAAATTATACCATGTGTTATTAAGCCAAAGAATTTAAGGCTTAATCAAGGTAAAAGAATTACTTCAACTTCATGGCTGAGGTTGTTTTCAACAGCTTTTCTGTAATTATGGGGGCTAAGGGAACTCAACCACAGTCAGTCCCCATTTACTTCCTACTTATGTGTGGTAATAAATTCCCATATTAAGAAGAAGCATTTCTATCCAGGCATGGGAAACAAAGGTTTGAAAATCAATCACATTTTTCACATTAAAATAGCCACCAAATTGCCAAAGTTAAATGAGTCAGAAGTCTAAAACACCACTTCCATTAAATCCCCCCTTTGGCTGGGTGCTACAGTATATTATGTTGTCAGCAATGAACCAAAAGAGGTCACAGGTTATAAATATTCAGCCAGATAAATACAAAGAGAAAATATTTCCTATTGACTGGTACTTATACAAAATAAGTATAAGAGAGAAAAAAGACATGAAAAGAGCAGGTGAGAAAAAAAGATGTGTAGTTATGGTCACATGACTCAGAACTCTCTTCAAAAGAATGTGCTGCAAGGTGGCTACCTGCTGACAGGACAGCCTCCAGCAGCTATTTTCTCACTTTCATCAGCTCAAACTGCCAAGGCCACATGTACACTGGATGGTTCCTGGACACTAACTGGGAACAACACTGGTATAGAGCAGGCCCATTTCTACCTGTACCCAGGACTTCTCTACTGGGCAACCAGTGCTCAAAGACAGGCCCGACCAATACTTCCTTAGGCTCCACCGCAGCAGAAAGCTCCTCCTTCCCAATTCGTCCTTCTCTTCCTCCTGTCATGAGTGTCCAGTGTCAGGCATCAGTGACACATCCATCTGAGGGGTCTTCCATTGCTCCCTCCCCTCTTCATCTTTTACATTCATTTCTCCCATAAATCATTTGCATATCTAGACCCAAATTGGTATCTGCTTTTCAGAGGCCCAAAGGTGACAAAGAAAGTAAGGTCAATGAAAGAAAATATCCAGTTTTTTCCTTGAAGAAAAATAAATATCTACTTTAACTATTTTTACTCCTTGCCACTTAAGGATAACAAGCAAGATCTATAATTTGAAGAAATGTTTTACTTTAATGAATAAATTAAAGAACAATTTTTAGGTGTTTCTTCCCTGCACCCTCCTTCCCTCCTTCCTTTCTTTCAGTTTTTAGACAACTACTGAAAAGGAAAACTTGGCAAGGAAATTTTATATAAAAATTTTATTCTCCTTATTGTAGATTTTAAAACTTGCAAATACTTTTCTGTAGTGTTCTTTGTAATGTCACTCATAGTGATAAGATTTTTTTAAATTAATTAATTTCTGTATTTTAATTGAAGGCTAAGTACTTTATAATATTGTGGTGTTTTTTTGCCATACATTGACATGAACCAGCTACGGGTGTACATGTGTTCCCCATTCCAAACTCCCCTCCCACCTTCCTCTCCATCCCATTCCACTGGGTTGTCCCAGTGCACTGGCTTTGAATGCCCTGTTTTGTGCATCGAACTTGGATTGGTCATCTATTTCACATATGGTAATACACATGTTTCAGTGTTATTCTCTCAAATCATCTCACCCTCACATTCTCCCACACAGTCCAAAAGTCTGTTCTTTATATCTTTGTCTCTTTTGCTGTCTCATGTATAGGGTCATCATTACTATCTTTCTAAGTTCTGTATATATGTGTTAATATACCCTATTGGTATTTTTCTTTCTGACTTTCTTCACTCCGTATAATAGGCTCCAGTTTCATCCACCTCATTAGAATTGATTCAAATGCATTCTTTTAACAGCTGAGTAATATTCCATTGTGTATATACACCATAGCTTTCTTATCCATTTGTCTGCTGATTGACATCTAGGTTGCTTCCATGTTCTAGCTATTGTAAAGTGAAAGTGAAGTCGCTCGGTCATGTCCGACTCTTTGCGACCCCATGGACTGTAGCCTACCAGGCTCCTCCGTCCATGGGATTTTCCAGGCAAGGGTCCTGGAGTGGGTTGCCATTTCCTTCTCCAGGGGATCTTCCTGGGGAACCTGAGTCTCCCACATTGCAGGCAGGCACTTTACCCTCTAAGCCACCAGGGAAATCAGCTATTGTAAACAGGGCTGCAATGATCATTGGGGTACACATGTCTCTTTTAATTCTTGTTTCCTCAGCATATATGCCCAGTAGTGGAATTGCTGGGTCTTATGGCAATTCTATTTTCAGTTTTTTTAAGGAATCTCCACACTGTTCGCCATAGTGGCTGCACTAGTTTGCATTCCCACCAACAGTGTAACAGGGCTCCCTTTTCTCCACACCCTCTCCAGCATTTATTGTTTGTAGACTTTTGGATAGCAGCCATTCTGACCTGCATGAGATGATACCTCATTGTGGTTTTGATTTGCATTTCTCTGGTAATGAGTGATGTTGAGCATCTTTTCAAGTGTTTGTTAGCCATCTGTATGTCTTCTTTGGAGAAATGTCTGTTTAGTTCTTTGACCCATTTTTTGATTGGGTCATTTATTTTTCTAGTATTGAGCTGCATGAGCTGTTTTGTTTGAGACTAATTCTTTGTCAGTTGCTTCATTTGCTATTATTTTCTCCCACTCTGAAGGCTCTCTTTTCACCTTGCTTACAGTTTCCTTCATTGTGCAAAAGCTTTTATGTTTAATTCGGTCCTATTTGTTTATTTTTGCTTTCATTTCCATTATTCTTGGAGGTGGGTCATAGAGGATATTGTTGTGATTTATGTCGAAGAGTGTTTTGCCTATGTTTTTCTCTAGGAGTTTTATAGTTTCTGGTCTTATGTTTAGATCTTTAATTCATTTTGAGTTTATTTTTGTGAATGGTGTTAGAAAGTGTTCTAGTTTCATTCTTTTACAGGCGGTAGACCAGTTCTCCCAGCACCAGTTGGTAAAGAGATTGTCTTTTCTCCATTGTATATTTTTGCCTCCTTTGTCAAAGATAAGGTGTCCATAGGTGCATGGATTTATCTCTTGATTTTCAATTTTGTTCCAATGATCTATATTTCTGTCTTTGTGCCAGTACCATACTGTCTTGATGACTGTGGCTTTGTAGTAGAGCCTGAAGCCAGGCAGGTTGATTCCTCTAGTTCCATTCTTCTTTCTCAAGATTGCTTTGGCTATTCGAGGTTTTTTTGTATTTCCATACAAATTGTGAAATTATTTGTTCTCCTGCCACTGCTGCTGCTGCTGCTAAGTCGCTTCAGTCGTTTGTTCTAGTTCTGTGAAAAATACCGTTGGTAGCTCAATAGGGATTGCATTGAATCTATAGATTGCTTGGGTAGTATACTCATAGTCACTATATTGATTCTGCCAATCCATGAACATGGTATATTTCTCCATCTATTTGTGTCATCTTTGATTTCTTTCATCAGTATTTTGTAGTTTTCTATATATAAGTCTTTTGTTTCTTTAGGTAGACTTATACATAAGTATTTTATTCTTTTCATTGCAATGGTGAATGGAATTGTTTCCTTAATTTCTCTTTCTGTTTTCTCATTGTTAGTGTATAGGAATGCAAGGGATTTCTGTGTATTGATTTTATATTCTGCAACCTTACTATAGTCATTGTTTAGCTATAGAGATTTTCTGGTGGTGTCTTTAGGGTTTTCTATGTAGAGGATCATGACATCTGCAAACAGTGAGAGTTTTACTTCTTCTTTTCCAATCTGGACTCCTCTTATTTTCTTTTTTTCTCTGATTACTGTGGTTAAAACTTCCAAAACTATGTTGAATAGTAGTGATAGTGGGCACCCTTGTCTTGTTCCTGACTTTAGGGGAAATGCTTTCAATTTTTCACCATAGAGGATAATGTTTACTGTGAGTTTATCATATATGGCTTTTATTATGTTGAGGTATGTTCCTTCTATGCCTGCTTTCTGGGAAGTTTTTATCATAAATGGGTGTTGAATTTTGTCAAAGGCTTTCTCTGCATCTATTGAGATAATCATATGGTTTTTATGTTTCAATTTGTTAGTGTAGTGTATCACATTGATTGATTTGTGAGTATTGAAGAATCCTTGCATCCCTGTGATAAAGCCCATTTGGTCATGATATATGATCTTTTTAATATGTTGTCAGATTCTGTTTGCTAGGATTTTGTTGAGGATTTTTGCATCTATGTTCATCAGTGATATTGACCTGTAGTTTTCTTTTTTTCTGGCATCTTTCTCTGGTTTTGGTATTACAGTGATGGTGGCCTCATACAATGTGTTTGGGGGTTTCCCTTCCTCTGCAATTTTCTGGAACAGTTTGAGTAGGACAGGTGTTAGCTCTTCTCTAAATTTTTGGTAGAATTAACTTGTGAAGCCATCTGGTCCCTGGGCTTTTGCCTGTTGGAAGATTTTTTATTACAGTTTTGATTTCTGTGCTTGTGATGGGTCTGTTAAGATTTTCTATTTCTTCCAGGTTCAGTTTTGGAAGGTTATACTTTTCTAAGAATTTCTCTCTTTCTTCCAAGTTGTCCATTTTATTGGTGTATAGTTTCTGATAGTAATCTCTTATGATCCTTTGTATTTCTGTGTTGTCTGTTGTGATTTCTCCATTTTCATTTCTAATGTTCTTGATTTGATTCTTCTCCCTTTTTTTCTTGATGAGTCTGGCTAATGTTTGTCTATTTTGTTTATCTTCTCAAAGAACCAGATTTTTGTTTTGTTGAATTTTTATAGAGTCTTATTTGTTTCCCTTTCATTTATTTCTGCCCTAATTTTTATGATTTATTTCCTTCTACTAACCCTGGGGTTCTTCATTTCTTCTTTTTCTAGTTGCTTGAGGTGTAAAATTAGGTTATTTATTTGATTTTTCTCTTGTTTCTTGAGGTAAGCTTGTACTGCTATGAGCTTTCCCCTTAACACTGTTTTTACTGAAGTCCATAGGTTTTGGGTTGTTGTGTTTTCATTTTCATTTGTTTCTAAGCATATTTTGGTTTCCTTTGTGATTTCTTGCATGATTCGTTGGTTATTCAGAAGTGTGTTGTTTAGCCTCCATGTGTTTGTGTTTTAATAGCCTTTTTCCTGTAGTTGACATCTATTCTTATCATACTGTGATCAGAAAAGATGAAATGATTTCAATTTTTTTGAATTTACCGAGGCTAGATTTACGGCCCAAGATGGGATGTATCCTGGAGAATGTTCCGTGTGCACTTGAGAAAAAAGTGAAATTCATTGTTTGGGGGTGAAATGTCCTAAAGATATAAACTAGGTATAACTGGCCCATTGTATCTTTTAAAGTTTGTGTTTCCTTGTTAATTTTCTGTTTGGTTGATCTGTACATAGGTGTGAGTGGGGTATTAAAGTCTCCCACTATTATTGTGTTGTTGTTAATTTCCCCTTTCATACTTGTTAGCATTTGCCTTACATATTGAGGTGCTCCTATGTTCAGTGCATATATATCTATAATTGTTATATCTTCTCTTGTATTGACCCTTTGATCATTATGTAATGTCCTTCTTTGTCTCTTTTCACAGCCTTTATTTCAAAGTCTATTTTATCTGATATGAGTATTGCTACTCCTGTTTTGTTTCTATCTCCATTTGCATGAAATATTTTTTTTTTCCAGCCTTTTGCCTTCAGTCTGTATGTGTCCCTTTGTTTGAGGTGGGTCTCTTGTAGAAAGCATATATAGGGATCTTACTTGTGTATCCACTCAGCCAATCTTTGTCTTTTGCTTGGGGCATTCAACCCATTCACATTTAAGGTAATTATTGATAACTATGATCCTGTTGCCATTTACTTTGTTGTTTTGGGTTCGTGTTTATACAACCTTTCTGTGTTTCCTGTCTAGAGAAGATCCTTTAGCATTTGTTGAAAAGCTGGTTTGGTGTTGCTGAATTCTCTCAGCTTTTGCTTGTCTGCAAAGCTTTTGATTTCTCTTGCATATTTGAATGAGATCCTTGCTGGGTATAGTAAGCTGGGTTGTAGGTTTTCCTCTTTCATCACTCTAAGTATATCCTGCCATTCCCTTCTGGCCTGAGGAGTTTCTATTGAAAGGTCAGCTGTTATCCTTAGGGGGGTCCCCTTGTATGTTATTTGTTGCTTTTCCCTTGCTGCTTTTAATATTTGCTCTTTGTGTTTGATATTCATTAGTTTGATTAAGAAAATTCCACTATCTACCTACCTTAATTGTATGAGTGACTTTCAGACTATAGTCAGATCACCACAAAGATAAAATAATTGCATGTCAGAACAAAAACATTTAATATAGAGAGTACTGATTAGCTTAATTGTAATTGTATTCTTTTCTGACCAGAAAGCAAAATCCATGAAGACTGGTAACTTGGTAAAATTTTGAGATTATTTTAACACCTTTTAGTAACAAAATAAAATCAACATTATTATCCATGGAAATTATCATTAATATATGAGGAAACTAAGTATATGTTTAGATGTCTAAGGATACTGATGTTGTGCCTACCATGTTCAGGTGGTGGTAGTGATGTGGTTTAGTTCAGGAAGTTTCTAAACTTCCCAATGTTGATAAAATCAATATTTGATTTGTTCACTATTTGTTCATTTTAATTTCAATGTCCAGAATCCTCTAATTCTTACGGACATTTCCATTCTAATCTCCAAATGTTGTCCAACTCTGCTTCAAGTGTGGCCACTCCATTTGTTACACTCCAAACCATGTCCTCTGTTCAGAGGCCTGGAAACCTATTGAAATTCATCTACCTTTCATGTCTTGAGCAATCTAACTTTCTGATAATCACAGATGAAAGAGGTGAGCCTCCCCAGTTAACATGATCACTTTCATTTTGGAAAGTTGTGTCTTCCTAAACTCTTTAGATATGCAGATGACACCACCCTTATGGCAGAAAGTGAAGAGGAACTAAAAAGCCTCTTGATGAAAGTGAAAGAGGAGAGTGAAAAAGTTGGCTTAAAGCTCAACATTCAGAAAACTAAGATCATGGCATCTGGTCCCATCACTTCATGGGAAATAGATGGGGAAACAGTGGAAACAATGATAGACTTTATTTTGGGGGGCTCCAAAATCACTGCAGATGGTGACTGCAGCCATATTAAAAGATGCTTAACTCCTTGGAAGGAAAGTTATGACCAACCTAGATAGCATATTAAAAAGCAGAGACATTATTTTGCCAACAAAGATCCATCTAGTCAAGGCTATGGTTTTTCCAGTACTCATGTATGGATGTGAGAGTTGGACTGTGAAGAAAGCTGAGCACTGAAAAATTGATGCTTCTGAACTGTGGTGTTGGAGAAGGCTCTTGAGAGAGTCCCTTGGACTGCAAGGAGATCCAAGCAGTCCATCCTAAAGGAGATCAGTCCTCGGTGTTCATTGGAAGGACTGATGCTGAAGCTGAAACTCCAATACTTTGTCCAGCTCATGCAGAGTTGACTCATTTGAAAAGACCCTGATGCTGGGAGGGATTGGAGGCAGGAGCAGAAGGGGACGACAGGATGAGATGGCTGGATGGCATCACCGACTCGACGGACATGAGTTTGAGTAAACTCTGGGAGTTTGTGATGGACAGGGAGGCCTGGCATGCTGCGATTCATGGGGTCGCAAAGAGTCGGACATGACTGAGCGACTGAACTGAACTGACTGAAACTCTCTAGACAGAGCAAAGGGTAAGTTTCCTTAATAATCACTCTCTTTTCTAATCACTGATTATTTACAATTACGTTATCTCCATTGTTGGACTTATTGTTTGACATACAGTACTACCCACTTGAGCAAATTTTTAAGATTTGAGAAGGTCTGAACATGGTGGGCTTCCCAGGTAGCTCAGTGGTAAAGAACACCAGCCAAGTAGGAGATGCAGGTTCAGTCCCTGGGTCGGGAAGATCCCTTGGAGAAGGAAATGGCCACCCACTCTGGTATTCTTGCCTAGGAAATTCTATGGACAGAGGAGCCTGGCAGGTGATAGTATGTGGGGCTGCAAAGAGTTGGACATGACTTAGTGACTAAACCACGTCACCACTACCACCTGAACATGGTAGGCACAACATCAGCATCCTTAGACATCTAAAAATATACTTATTTTCCTCATATATTAATGACAATTTGCATGGATAATAAATTCTAGTTTCTCCCTCACCTGTTTTTAGGATTTTGAAAACAGACTTCATTTTTCTCCTTGTACCCACTGTTAAAGATGAACTGTCCAAAGTCCACTTATTCTTTTATCCCCATAAAAAAGAAAAATTGTAGATGACTTTCTATATTCTTGGGGTTGTAACACTTTCCAAGGGCCCATATAAGTGCTAGTCTTTTCTCAGTTATGTTGCTCATTTCAGAGATCCTTTCAATCTGAAAACATATGCTTTTCTTCAAGGAAAGAAAAGTTTTCCTATTTCTTTGATTTTTCCCTACTTTTATCTTTTGTTCTGTTTCCATTTGTAACTCTTTAGGAAGGTGTGGAAAGGTTTCATTCTCTTTAGAAAGGTAGGCTCTACCTACCAGATTATTCAATTGGTCTATAGTCATTTAACTTCTAATAGCTAGCCCATTAATGAATTTTTAAAAAACTTTTTGATCTATTTTTAATATTTCCCAAACTTTTGCTTCTTCTCTGGTTGTTCCTTTTTTCAGAAGCCTGGTCTTGTTTTCAGAATCAGCATCCTCTATAATCCCTCTGAGAACACTAATCAAAATTTCTTTCCTTTGTTCCCTAAATTATCTGTTCTCTTCCATGTCATTTGTTCTGATTGTCTATATTTGGTCTTTCTATTTCATGCTGTTAATTTCCCAAATTGTGCTGATCCTTGGTTTCCTATACATACTATTAGATAGACAGCAAAGGTTCCCCTGCAATTGTGTAGTCTTCCTGTCTCACATAAAAGCATCTTTCTCAGTGGGAGGGCTAACGAAACTCAAATATGTTACTTTCAGACTTTGCTCTTTCTGTGCAGCACAAACCCTACCAGATTCTCCCTGGACATTTCCCAGGATAGGCCTAACCAGTTCCTGTGTGACTCCATCTGTAAGTACAGTGAAGACTAATTCATTTGTACATGCTTTCTCTTTCTAATGCTATAAACAAAAAGCTCTTAACTACTTGATTAAATCCCCACTATGTTCTTCTCTCTCTTCATTTTATAGTCATCAGAATATAAACACTTACATTTTTCCTCTTATTTTCTCGATTTCCCCCCAATGCTTTGCTCACCAGTCTGTACCCACTCTCCTGAACTCATTGCCTACCTACATTCTGTTTCTCTGAACTAACTGATTTTCTTGTCCTTCAAACGTTAGATTTCACCCAGCAGCACTAATCAACTCTGATCACTTACCAACCTTCACTGTCTGCTCTCTTTGTTTTTATGTTTACTGTGATGATGAATCAAGTATCTGCCATTGATCAAAGGTGGAGGAAGAGACCTTGTCTGTTAAGTGTGTAAACAGTTCTCTGGTCTAGATGGAGGATCTGTTTCCTTGGATCACCTACCTACAACCTGGGGTATCCTACTTGAGTAGCCATTTCTTATACACCTCACATCCCTCCAACAAACTTTTCTCCATGTCTTCATTCACCACTTTCCTTAGCTTCTCTATCAGCTTCGTTTGCATCTTGAATATCTTTTTGAATTCCAATCTATAATGGGAGCCAAGCACCATTTTCTGCTGCTGTGTATTGTAGGCAGCAGATTTGTGGAGAAGAGCAGAAGGGAAACAAAAGAAGGTGGGAGGACTTTTTTTGATTCTCAGCAACAGAGGCAATAATTTGCAAGTATTAAAACACTGATTTTGTTTTGCCCTTAAAGCATGTTCCCTTTCAACCTTCCAAAGGCAAGTTCTAATCAGATAGTGTATTATTTAAAAAGGAACAGATAGGGACAACCTAGAACAAAAAGATCATTGGTCAGTTTTGAGTTCTGAGGCTGAATTTCTCTACAGCTTTAGTTTGGTAGTGGCTAGCAATGCCAAAAAAATACTTATAGACAAGTCTCTAAATTACTTTAATATTAAAAATGTTATATTCAAGCCTGGAGAATTCAGATTATGGGTTTTATTCCATAGTGCTGCAAGATGGCTATGACTTATGTGATGGCTGATCCAGGAGGTCTAGCTTCTAGGACACTAGCAGGATATCACATAAAGGAAATTAAAATAAATTAAAAAAAAAACACCTCCTTCCCTCTTGATGGGCTCATGAAGAAGAAGAGTCGAGTAGGAAAAATAAGGAACTATAGATTGGGATTTTCAAGTCGAGATCAAATTAACCACAAGAAAACCTAGACACATCTATAATAATTAATGGTTTGTTTCTTTGAGAGAAGAGTCAGAGGTCTGCAGAACCCCCACCACAGCCCCTGACTTCCTGCATATTTTCAGCTTTAGTAATCATGCCATGTGCAAAAAGGCATGGGAGAAACCGCCAAAAGAAAGTCCTTAAAAGCCAAATATAATTACATTGAGGCAGTGCTTTTGGACTTCTGTGGTGTGTACAGGAAACTAGGAGTTCCAACGTGGAGCTCTGAAGAAATTTGTGAGGACCAATGGGTAAGCATGGGCCTGAATGGACTTTGAACAAAGGAGCCAATTTATTTAAGGACATTATGGAAGGAGGCAAACAGTTAGGACTATAGCTCTCAACATCTGATGCTAGGACACTGAAACTTGAGATCGCTCCTACTTTAACTGCAGCAGACACCTCAGTAGATTCAAAAGACCCCAACATTAATTCAGTAACCTCCTTCATTCCCCTTCATTAGATGGTTACATAAACTCCTGCCATATATTCATTGGCATCATCTAGAAAGGAGCACAGGACAGTTTAAATACTGAGCACACACCTGGGAAATTCAAGTAGAGGATGAATTACCTGAAAAGTTCATTTAACTTATTAAATATATATTATCATGCATTTATTTAACACATGGATTGGGAACCTACTGTGTATTCAGTAAGTATATTAGACCCAGCAATGGAACACGGGTCTCCTGCACTGCAGGCAGATCCTTTACTGTCTGAGCTACCACGGAAGCCCAAATAAGAAATAGATTGAGCTGGGGGGTGGGTGGGAATTCTCCATTCTTACAAAGCTTTCATTCTACTGAAATTATTGGTTCACACTAACTTTGCCAGGATTAAACCAAACATATCTTCCCTGAGAACGGTAGTATTTTTTTTTTCCATTGTAAGGTCTTTAGTAGTTTCCTGACCCCCTCGGCACTTTTGTGCATTTTGTAGGTCTCAAGGACAATTTGTGTGTGTGCATGCTCAATCACTGAATCATATCTGACTCTTTGTAACTCCGTGGGCTGCAGCCTGCCAGGATCCTCTGTCCTTGGGACTTCCCATGTAAGAATACTAGAGTGGGTAGCTGTTTCATTCTCCAGGGGATCTTCTTGACCCAGGGACTGAACTCATGTCTCCTGCATTGCAGGGAGATTCTTTACCACTGAGCCACCTGGAAAGCCCCCCCCCCCCCCCAAGGCAATGTAGGGCCCTGTATATGTGAGCTAATACAAAGACCAGGTTGTCAAATCCAGCTGACACAAGAGTCAGATATTTTATCCACTGTCAAGTTTTACTAATAATGTCAAGAATACAAGTAATCAAGACCAGATGAAGAAGGGAGAAGTCTGGACACACTAGATCACAGGTGCCTTCATCACACATCAGTCACACAACTGCGCTCTGTGGCCCAGAATAACACATGAGGTCTTTAATAAGATGCACATGTCTACCTCTCATATGATGGGCCTTATATGCATCATAGGTTATCAAACAGCTCCATTTTAAACTCAGATATTTTCACAGCCTACAGGACACTATTTGAAGTCATATTTCAAAAATCCATAGATTCTATATATGTTTACCATAAGCAATCCTAAACCAAAGAACAGCTGCTAATAGAATTCAATAGATAAAATTCTACTCCTGGTAAATACTGGCTTTTTTTCTAGCAGGTGTACTATTAGTATGTTTACAAGAAGATTAGGCCAGGTACCTGCTTGTTTTCTTTGCCAGGAGCATCCCCAGCCTCCATTCCTAAAGGCTAGAAAGGGATCCCAGGATTTAACTCCATTCTTTTCAATATGTCAAATAAGCTTTGAGGAACAATTGCCACAGCCTCAGGCTCATCTAGTTACCCACTTTCTTCTGCCACTTTCATGTCCATACTGATGGGGCATTTTGATGTGGCTGAAGTGAAGAGTAGATATTTCCTAAGGACCGATGACTCCCTAACACTGTGCTCCCTCAGTTAAATTTGGTCACCTCTACACCACCCAACTGGAGGTGTATAGGAGGCAGAGGATGAGGAAGGATGGGAGCTTTGACTTCTGATATCCTTGCCCTTACTCATTCTCTCTTTTAAATCCCAATATCACACCAAAACTTAAGACCAACTTTCCTCTCCTTATCCTTTATGTAAAAATTGATGCTTTCAGTTCAGTTCAGTCGCTCAGTCATGTCAAACTCTTTGCAACCCCATGAACCACAGCATGCCAGGCCTCCCTGTCCATCACCAACTCCCGGAGTCCACCCAAACCCATGTCCATTGAGTCAGTGATGCCATCCAACCGTCTTATCCTCTGTCGTCCCCTTCTTCTCCTGCCCTCAATCTTTCCCAGCATCAGCGTCTTTTCAAATGAGCCAGCTCTTCACATCAGGTGGCCAAAGTATTGGAGGTTCAGCTTCAGCATAAGTCCTTCCAATGAACACCCAGGACTGATCTCCTTTAGGATGGACTGGTTGGATCTCCATGCAGTCCAAGGGACTCTCAAGAGTCTTCTCCAACACCACAGTTCAAAAGCATCAATATTTGGGCTCAGCTTTCTTTATAGTCCAACTGTCACATCCATACATGACTACTGGTAAAACCATAGCCTTGACTAGATGGACCTTTGTTGAGAAAGTAATGTCTCTGCTTTTTCATATGCTGTCTAGGTTGGTCATAACTTCCCTTCTAAGGAGTAAGCGTCTTTTCATTTCATGGCTGCAATCACCATCTGTAGTGATTTTGGAGCCCAGAAAAATAAAGTCAGCCACTGTGTCCACTGTTTTGCCATCTATCTGCCATGAAGTGATGGGACCGGATGCCATGATCTAATGTATTCTAAATACATTAAAACAGAGATAAAGGGATTTATTGATTTTTAAAATTTCATGACAAAACATGGTTTTCCTATATTCCTTAAGAGTCAAGAAATTCATCCTATGATTAAAATTTAATTCAAGGCCTGGTTTAGCAACTCAATGATGTAAGGATCACTATACTAAGCCTCTCTAACTTTGCTCTCTTTTCCTTCTCCTCATAGCCAATGGATGAATGCTTGAGCTCCGGATAGCACATCGGGGCTCCAGGCACAAACAACGATAAAAAGAGACACGCCAATCCTATTTTCCCATTTCACAAGAAAGGGAGCAGGATGCTGCTTCCATCTCATAAACCTGAAATATGTTATACAGTAAAGACAAGCAAGAAAAATAAGTATTTTGCCTGGAATAAGAAATAGTGTTTATCTGAACAAAATGATACTTCAGTAAGTAAACAAGACAGAGGAAGCAACAATATTTCTTAAAATTTACTTTGCCACAGACCTACAATATTCATTTCTACTACATCACACATGCACACATATGCATATATACTAACACAATTTCTCATAAGTGAGCTACAGTCTTTGCATTTATATAATTTAGATTTATTTAAATATCATTATACTGCTCTACATAAGTCATGTAGGTTATTCCTCTGAATTTTTCTCTCATAAATTATATAATCATGCATCTCACAACGTTTTTTATTTTTTGCAAGTTGAGTTCACCAGAAAACAAATTCTGAGAAAGAACTGAGCATGTTGGGTGTTTATCACAGGTGGCTCAGACAGTAAAGAATTTGTTGTAATGCAGGAGACCCAGGTTTGATCTCTGGGTTGGGAAGATCCCCTGGAGAAGAGAGCGGCTACCCACTCCAGTATTCTTGCCTGAGAAATCTCATGAACAGAGGAGCCTGGTGGCTAGAGTCCATGGGGTTGCAGAGTCGGACACGACTGAGCAGCTAGTCACGTTGGGATCAACATCTGTTGAAGGAAGGGGAGAGAAGCAGGGCTCAGCGGCTACAGCCGTCGTGGATCCCTCAGGGAAGGCGAGTTGCTGCTGGAATGGGCCTCCCAATGTACTGAGTTCGGGGAAGATGCCTGGCCCTTTGAACCGTCATATTCACAATTCACTGACTGAGAGACGTGGTGTTCAGCGGCCAGAATCCAGAAGGGCTGACAGTTGAAAGGTGCCTGTTGACACTCACAGCAGGAAGGACGACAAGTCTTCCTCAGCTGCACTAAAGGGAAATCTGAGTGGAGCATTTTCTCTCTGGGATTTTAGTCAGACATGCTTTTCTAGAATACAGATACCAAAGAGGTATATATATATGTATACTTAGTTGTTCAGTCGTGTCTGGCTCTTTGCAACCCCATGGACTGTAGCCCACCAGGCTCCTTTGTCCATGGGGATTCTCCAGGCAAGAATATTGGAGTGGTTTGCCATGCCCTCCTCCAGAGGATCTTCCCAAACCAGGAATTGAACTGAGGTCTCCCACATTGCAGACAGACTTTTTTTTTACCATCTGAACCACCAGGGAAGCCCACCAAAGAGGTAGAAGTGTGTATTTAGTAATATTTTAGCTACTTGAATAGTTAAATTCAATTAGTTGAATAGATTTGAGTAGTTAAATTATTACTAAATACACACATTTAAAATGATCCTTGAAATAATCATTGTACTATTGAAATCTGTGAAGGACTTAATTCACTACAATAGGCTACTTTTGTGCTTTAAACTCTGAAGCTTTAACTGTGCCTGTACATCCAAGAGCTGAACATGATGCCTTTAAATAAGTGGTCTATTTATCTACCTTAATACACATGGTCATAAAATGCTGTCAGCCATTCAGAGAAAAATTCTGTGTTTTTACACTTAATAACAAACAAGAAATGTGTTTAGAATAGGTTATATTTACATCCATGGCATCCTCTATATAGAGTGGCTTGCTAAGTTATTACTCATTGGCACTGTCAAAAAATGATAAATGGAAAGAGAAGCTTTTCTTTATGTAACAGATATGCTTCTGGGTTGATACTATTATCATATCACTTATTTCTCTATGGAATTTTAGGTAATGTACTAACATTCTTATACTGTGCTTTTGAAGGATTCAATACTAATCTGCATAGTTTTCATGCCAACTTCATTTAGACAGCTCTACATGCATGTAAAAGCAAAGTCATGTTTCATTACCTAAGAGGAACACTAGAAAAACTTTGTTGTTCTTAATGAAAACTTTATTGATTCAATTTGATATTTTGATTAAGAACAAAGGTCAAGATGGTCATTATTCTCCCTAGGAAATACTTGGAAAAAAATACAAAATGTTTCACTTATTATTAAAAAATTACAGGTAAGAACAGAAAAAGACAATCAAATATTCAATCAAATGTTCAAGTTGGATACTGGTATTACCAAAAAAAAAATCTAAAATTTAAGCAGTTTCTTTTGGGGATGGCAGCATGGATCAAGGAAGAACCAGAGTAGGGTGATTTCCTAACCCTTATGACTTGTGGTCCCTCTACAGGCTGCTATCAAGAAGCCCCCTTCTACACTGCAGGCTGACATCCAGATAAGCAGCAGTGGAAATTGCTAAAGCAACTCTCACATATTACATTGAATGGCTGATAATAATAATAATAAAATCCTTCTTATTTCTTCTCAAAAGGCATAATATTAACTTCTAAACTAAGGAAAGGCACTAAATTATCTCTTATTTTTAATTTAAGGAAGCTTAAAATATTGAACTATATTTGATGCTATACTACAAACGTCTTAAGAAGAAATGAATTGTGGTACAAATAATATATGTAGATTACATGACTGGGAAACTTCATTTCCAAAATCATCTCTGAGAAAGAAACTGCTTTATATTTAAGCCCTATACAGCCTCTCACTGTAGAAGAATTTTTCATATATATATATTACTTTAAAGTACTGCTTGAGAATGATACATTAGCCTGCAATGACTTTTTGTTGTTTTTAGTCACTAAGTCATGTCCAATTATTTTGTGTGCTCACGGACTGTAGCCCGCTAGGCTCCTCTGTCTATGGGATTTCCCAGGCAAGAATATCAGAGTGGGTCGCAGTCACCTTCCTTAGGGGATCTTTCAGAACCAGGGATCGAACCTACGTCTCCCACATTGAAGTTGAATTCTTTACTGCTGAGCTACCAGGGAAGCTGCAGTGACCTTAGCTGATGTATTTTGAATGCTTATTGAGGACATCTGGTGGATTAAGAGAAAGAGAGTCAAGTAGAGGTTTTATCACAGATCAAGTAATTTTAAGCATTATGATCTCACATTACAAGTGATGGATATTAAAAAGTCCTTTTAAAGATCCTTTCTAAAGCCATGTCTTAAGTAATATGTTCTAGAAGTTTCAATACATACTCACAGGAAACAATGTTAAAACCAAAACCCAAGATACCCTAAAGTTATATGAATAAGTAATTGGGTTGGTATAAAATTTCCAATAATTATAATTCTATGCAGATTGAAAAAGTGCTCAGTTTAAACAATTTAGGCAGCCAGAAGTACAGGCAGTAGTTTTTCAGAAATTGTTAGATGAGTTCAAAAGTGATTCTAGTTATTATCAAAGGTATCAATGTCAAAGCTGTGTGTGAAGACTTTAGTTTCATAAGGAATGGAAATGGAAATAATGTCATTTGAAAAGTATTACATATATAAATAGGATTTTAAATGTATTTGTAAAAGTGAAAAATAATTTTATCTAGATCCACAAGAATTTATAACATAACATTTTTGGGGATTGTCTAATTAGAAAAATGTGGCATTAACTTATACCTGGCATCATCTTATAAATGAACAAAATATTCAAAATTAGTTGAGGACATCCCTGATGCAGTGCAGTCATTGTGAATCCACCTGCCAATGCAGGGGACATGGTTGATCCCTGCCCCAGGAAAGCAGCACATGCCTCAGGGCAACTAAGCCTGCATGGGTAACTACTGAAGCTCAAGCCCTAGAGCCAGCTCTGCAGCCAGAGAGGCACCGCAACAGAAAGCCGGCTCACCGCACTGAAGCAGCCCCTGCTTGCCACAACTGGAAAAAGGCAACAACAAAGATCCAGTGCAACCTAAGATAAACAGACTCAATTTAATTTAAGAAAAAATACAGTTAGTTGAACAAAATTCATAGGCAAGTCCTTTTTAAAGATTTTTAACTTTGGATTTCAACTACACTTTCCCTTGAGGTAAAACAGCACATATACATAGCCATATTTCTCTATGAAAAAAACTTACTCTGTATCAATGACAAATTGCCTTTAAAGCTTGTATTTAATTTAAGCAAGTTACTCCATTCTTGAGTACAAAAATAAATTTGTACCATAAAACTGATTAAGAGAATTTTTGTTAAAAAATAAAAGTTTACTTTAAAAAAAATAGCTTTTTTTTTTTTTTAAAGGAAGAGATACATTTTATGATCATAACATAACCCGCATCTTTAAGCTAAGACATTCAGATATAAGCCCTTTTTTGATTGTTTTGAGTCATAACTTCTTGGTGGACTTCTAAAAATGATATGAGCAATTTTTTTCAGGTAGTAATTACAAATGAGCTATCATATAACTCCATGCTATTGTTAACTTTGAAAAATCAGATAATTCAGAACATGGAGCACAACCTGCTGAATCATACTTTATCTCTTTTAAATCAGTCCTTAGAAAATAGACTCTCAGCATAGAGTATTTCTGGGAATGAGATCAGAGAGCACTTAGCTGGCAGAAATTCTGAATTTTTTTTGAGCCTAAAGAATTATTTTTATATGTCCCTCTCTTAAATCAGGGGCTGATTTCAATGCCTGAAGATATTTCAGAGACTATAAAGTATGTGAAGTGTTTTGATTATTACCGAGGAGACACTAGCTTAGAGAATCTCATCATATAGTATATAAGAAATGTCAAGAAACACTGTTTTTTTATTCAAACTGTTTCAGAATACTTGCTTCTTAAAAAAGGTGGATTATTGTGTACCATTTTCAGACCAAAAACTAGAGGCAGATAGGGAATTTTAAAAGCTGCTGGAGTAATCCTTATGTATTCTGATGTATGAACACCATCAGTCCAAAGAATGACATAGTGACCTAATTTATATAGGAGTCCTGAATAATAGATAAACCTATGCTGATCTCTGTGGAGGAGTATGAAGTGGGTCATTGTGAAACAAGACATCTAGATAGATATGCTATGTGTCACTTTATTTTGGAGTGAGCTGTTTAAAAATGAAAGGTATACTCCTAGCATTCTGATTAGGCAAAGGGAAGGAAAATATAGCAGATGACTGCAGCAGTGGAACACATAATATCAGTTAGGCTTTATTACCAGAAGGAAAAGACTGACTATGAGAAAAAATACTGAAATCATTTACAAGACCTGGTAGATGATACCTTGAATACCAGGACCTAAGGGAAGTGTCTTGGAAAGTGCACAAGATCTGATGTAACAGTCCCAGGAAGACAGTCCCAGACACTTCTGGGAGAGAAAGCACCTTGGAAGATACCATATTTCTTGGAAGTGTATTGGTGAAGGGGCAAAAAGAGGTTGAATGTAAAGAAAGTTCTCAAACAAATAATACCAAAAAATCAGAAGAGAAAAAAACATTAAATGCACCATTTAAAAGAAAATGTCCTATTCTATAAAAATAGAAGAAAATGAATCCAGAAACTATGTAAGTTGCAAAGTCTGTCACAACCCCTTGCCCATAGGATGACCAAATGTTACTGTACAGAAAAACAGAATTCAAACAAATAGGAAACTACTTCAATAGCATTCATTCCAAGTAGCTACTAAAAATATAAATATATATAAAATATTTACTATTATATAATTTTATATTTTATGATGCTATTTATAAATTATATTTATATATAATGTTATATAATTATATATATATGATCCAAATTTTTCAGCAGATGAAAACACACAAATACACATACACAGATAAACTTATATGACAATACATAGGATCTAGAATAAATATCGAAGGCCATCAGTAAGAACAAAGTCAAGGAATTTTACTACCTGAGATCAAGGTATACACTTAATGCAGTTTCTCTAAGGAGAAATACATCAATGAAACAGAATGGAGTTCAGAAAGAAATGTATACATATGTTATCTTCTGATCTATAACATTACCATTGAAACACTTGGTGAAAAGATGGTCTTTTCAATAAAAGGAACTGATATCTGAATGGGGGGAAAAAATCAATCTTGACTCCTACCTTACACAGTAACAAAAAAAAAAAAATAAGCAAATAAATCACATAGCTTACATGTGGAGGGAAAAGACATTAACCATTTCAAGAAAAAAACAGAGAATATGTGCATGATTTGGGGGAAAAGAAAGATGTCCCAAGGAGAAGACAGAAAGCACAAACCATAAAAAGATTGATAAACTGAACCTCACAAATATTAAGAAATTTTGTTACCAGAAGCATTATCAAGAGAATGAAGACCTTCCAAATACTTCTACCTGACAAGGGTTCATATTCAGATTTAAAGAATTCCTACAAATGAATGAGAAAATAAGTAACCTACCATCAACAACAGTAATAAACAGTTAAAAGACATGAATAGTCACTTCACAAAAGATAATTCTCTGAATGGTCAATAAGCACATAGACTACTACGTATTCTTGTTTGGTTGCTGCTAAGTTGTGCCTGACTCTTTAGGACTCATGGACTGTATCCTGCCAGGCTCCTCTGTCCATGGAATTCTCCAGGCAAGAATATTGGAGTGGGTAGCCATTTCATTCTCCAGGGGATCTTCCTGACCCAGGGATTGAACCCACATATCCTGCTTGGCAGGTAGATTTTTCACCACTGAGCCACCTGGGAAGCCCTCTAAGCCACAGTGTGAAGCCACCAAGCATTGAACAGAGTGGCTGAATTAGAATAGAAACATTTATGTCAATGTTCATAGAAGTACTGTTTTTGTTTTTTTTAATTATTTATTGGGCTGTGCCAGGTCTAAGTTGCAACACATGGGATCTTTGATCTTTGCTGTGTCATGTAGGTAGGATCTTTTTAAACTGTGGCAGGCGAACTCTTAGTTGCAGCATGTAGGGTCTATTTCCCTGACCAGGGATGGAACCTGGGACCCCTGCAGTGGGAACAAAAAGTCCCAATCACTGGACAACCAGGGAAGTCCAGAAGCACTGTTTCTAACTGTAAAAAGTACTTTAAAAAATGAACTGTTCTCCAGGAGAACAGGAAAAACTATTCATTCAATAGATTATTATAAGGCAATTATAATAACTGAACTAGTTCTACATGTATCAACATGTACACATTATATCTGGTGGTAATGGTGGAAACCCAGTGGCAAAATTTTGTATACTACTTGAAATCCTATATCTGTTGCACGATTACACTCATGTGGTAGCATATAAAAATATATATTAGAATTATAGAAAAAACTTTGGGGAAAGCAAAAAGGGAAAATGATGGGAGAAGAGACTTTAGCTACATCTATAGGATGGCATCACCGACTCGATGGGCATGAGTTTGAATAAACTCCGGGAGTTGGTGATGGACAGAGAGGCCTGGCGTGCTGCGATTCATGGGGTTGCAAAGAGTCGGACAGGACTGAGCCGCTGAACTGAACTGACTGATACTGTCTTACTTCTGAGAGGGTAACAGGCAGGAAGGCCAGGGGTCTCCAAATGGATAAAATAGGCTGCAAGTGTCAAACTTTTTTTTTTTTTTAAATCTCTCTCTTAAGTGGCAGGAGGAAACCAACTAGTGCTATATTTTTTTCCCCTTCTCTATATTTCCCTGGTGGCTCAGACGGTAAAGCGTCTGCCTACAATGTGGGAGACCTGGGTTCAATCCCTGGGTAGGGAAGGTCTCCTGGGGAAGGAAATGGCAACCTACTCCAGTATTCTTGCCTGGAAAATCCCATGGATGGAGGAACCTGGTAGGCTACAGCCTGTGGTGTCGCAAAGAGTTGGACATGACTGAGCGACTTCACTTTCACTTTTCTATACAAATTTAGAAAGAGGTGTCTCTTAAAATGCTGTGTTGCCTTAAAGATACCTGGTTCCACCTGAACTTAACTTTTTCTCAAATCTTGAGTTAACCAATGCATTTTTCTTACAGAAATGTTTGTCTTAAGCTGTGTTAATGCACTACTATGCATTTACCCCAGACTCTGCTTCAAGTCGGTTCCGCCTAATGGCTCAGAACCTACTTGACAAACCAGTATGTTATACTCAGACATCAGTCCCCTAATTTATGTAAACGAAATTATTTGTATGGTGATCTGCCTTTCTACAAGACTCAAGTCAGCTGTTTTATGGCCCAGGATGACTTGTCTGATGCCAAGATTATCCCCAAATACATTTAATGATGAGGGGCCTGGTGCCATTCTCTGAGTTTGAAGACATTCCTTTCTTTCATTAACAGACTGCTAGTAACTATATAACATGAGCTAAAAACTAGCAGGCGGGTATTCTTTCTGCCCCCTTCTGATGTCTATGTCAGAAGCTTTCTCTATCTCCTTTATACTTTAATAAAACTTTATTACACAAAAGCTCTGAGCAATCAAGCCTCATCTCTGGCCCCGGATTGAATTCTTCTCCTCTGGAGGCCAAGAATCCCAGCATCTTTTCGTGGTTCAGCAACAAGCTTTCACTTCCATAAAAGAAATTAAATAAGAAAATAATAAATAAAACATTGAAAAAAAGTAATAGCTTAATTTTAGAGGTTGGTGCATCAATGCATTGCTTACATTGTTTTATGTACTCATTTGCATTATTTTATGTATTTGATTTTTTCACAACAGTTAACTGTCAAACCAAGAAATAATCATTGACAGAAAAACAGTTAAAAAATGGACTGTCAACTTTATGTTATGAAATATCTGAAATTTAGCTGACAAATTTCAGCTGACAAATAAGATTTAACAAAAATGAAGTAAATTACAGTGAAAAATATGGTTAATTATGGTGAAGAGCCACACACTCAGTAAGCACCCAAGATAAGAACACATTTTAAAAGCCAATGTTCTGGAGAGAATGAAATACCAGTTGGAAGGGAACTGTATGTTCTGGATAAGACAGTGAGACATCACAAAGAGACAAACCCCCAAATATTACATCAACATTCATCATATGAACAGGATGATTGAAAATGGCCAGATTCCTGAATCTAGTCCAGAGATGTTCATATTAAGCCAAAATCTGGTGTGATCATTTTGAAATTTCACTATTTTAAGTTTCAAAAACCAAGCAGCATTTTAAGAGAAAATTGAATTTCTAGTCCTAAGTATTCCTGCCTGACAACTGCAAGGGACATTATTTCCACTATATCATATGAAAATATTGCATGTATTACATGCACATGTGGTGATCTTATAGTTCTGCTGTAATCCATTTTATGAGGTAGTCATTTTTCTTTAAGAAAACCTCCCACTATGAAATGATCTTTTAACACAGCTGACATTTTGGTTCTTAATACTGGGTGCACAGTTAAACTTCCTGGGGAAACATGAGTATATATATACATATATATTTCATTTTCATCATATTTACAATTTTTACAATTTAGATAATTTTCATAATGCCCCCACACCCACCACACACCTGCATGAACTACATATACTCAGTACACACTTACCCACTGCAAATATACAACCAGCACACACATCCTCCCAAAAGTATTGTAGCATAATTTTGGCTAAATGTGTATCTAGCATTTATATTATTATGAAAATAAATGTTCTTATTTGACAAGTTATTGCTTCTAAATTATTATTTTTTATTTGGGTGTATATTCACATAGGTAAGTTTCTAAAATGTTTAATGACTTTTGGCTGCCTACTTATAATTAAGAGTTGTACTTTAGAATATGGAGTGGAAGCTTTGTATGCATGGACAGATTTGTCAAACATGGCTTCATTGTAGAAAATAACTGGATTATATTGGAGAATACCACAATAACAGTATCTTTAACTATTTTCTGTTATACTTCTTTGAGAATAATTCTCACATCTCCTGTTGAGAGGGTAAAAACCTAGCTTCTGAGGCTCTGGGGTCCAATAAATGGATAGAGTTGGTAAACTGATCAGCAGAAGAAAGCTATTCAATTTCATTACTCATCAGGGGAAAGAAAATTAAAATTATGATGTGATATGACCATATGTATCAGATAATAGCATATGTTGGTGAGGATGAGAAACAACTGAAATTCTCATGAATACTGATGGGAGTATGAATTTACACAACCACATTAGAGAGAGGTTTAGCAACATCTACTAAAGTGGAATATATGCATACCCTATGATTCGACAATCCCACTCAAAAGCATTTATACTTTCGTACATATTTCAGTTAAGATTAAATGTACATGAATATTACAAACCTAATGTTCTGGGGGTGGGGAGAAACAGGACCAGACAAACCTAATGTTCTGCAAAAAAAAAAAAAAAAAAAAGACCAGAAAATATATATACTAATTCCACTTATGTAAAGTACAAAAGTGGGCAAAGCTAATCTGTAATGCTAGAAGTCAGAATAGTAGCTTTTTTTAAGAGAGGAAGAGAAACTGGGTGAGAGCACCAGGTGGAGTTTCTGAGGAGCTAGTCATGCTCTCAATTTTTTTTGTTTTGTTTTGTATTTCAGTGCTATCTACTTAAGTGTATCCAATGACAAACAGAAGTTCTCACTCTCCCAGGTAACAATTGACTGTCCAATAGCAGTGGGATCATATAACCACCAAAAATGGTTTGAAACTTGTTGATTATAAATTCCACACTTCCCCCCAAACTTTGCATATAAGATCACCATCTGCTCTGATCAGAGACACTGCATCCGACTAGTATATTTGTCCTTCATAAAAACAATCAATAAATTAAACAATATTTTTATTTTAGATATTGAGTGGTGGTCTTGTTTGTTTAGATACTGAGTGGTGGTCTTTGATTCTGTAACAATAGAGATTACAATACAATATTTTTTAAAATTCAAGAGGTAATCTACTTCTGACCAAGATGAAGGGATAGGGACTAGGTTGATGCTATTGTCTTAAATAACCAAAAAGCAGAAAAAAATATACAAATCACTAGGTGTCAAAATGTTAGACATTAGACAGTGAAAGACAGAGAACATTTAGAAGAGGTAAACAAACAGATCCCTAGGATGGACTTCCCTAGCTTACTGCCTTAAGAGAGCTTCCAGATCATGAGAAAGAAAAGAAAAACCCAGGGAGATAGTGATTTGAGGAGATGGAGCAAATGATCTCCATGTTTTAGAAGTACCCAACTGTCCTATAAAAATTGTTAAGGACAGGTCAGGATGTTTAAGAATAACTGAATTAATAGGTATAAAACATACAAAATGCAGCCTGATTAATAAAATTTTTCAGCACAAGCTCTTACTATCAGTACTTCTTCAGTTCAGTTCAGTCACTCAGTCATGTTTGACTCTCTGTGACCCCATGGACTGCAGCACTTCAGGCCTCCCCGTCCATCACAAATCCCCAGAGTTTACTCAAACTCATGTCCATTGAGTCAATGATGCCATCATTCCATCTCATCCTCTGTCATCCCCTTCTCCTCCTGCCTTCAATACCAGTTAACTTCTTACCAGTTAGCAATCAGGGAATGACAGTGCTCCCAAGCCTGAAAAGAAACCAGGGTTAGCCATGGGCATTAGACTGCTGTCACAATCTACTGTGAAAGATTCTGACAGCATCTGAGGGACATCAGGCAATACAGATGTATAATTGGGAGATTTCCACTTTAGTGGTAACGTGACATCAGTCAGTTCACTTCAGTTGCTCTGTTGTGTCTGACTCTGAGATCCCATGGACTGCAGCATGGCTTCCCTGTCCATCACCAGCTCCTAGAGCTTGCGCAAACTCATGTTCATTGAGTCAGTGATGCCATCCAACCATCTCATCCTCTGTCATCCCCTTATCCTCCTGCGTTAAACCTTTCCCAGCACCAGGGTCTTTCCCAATGCGTCAGTTCTTTGCATCAAGTGGCCAAAGTATTGGAGCTTCAGCTTCAGCATCAGTCCTTCCAATGAATATTCAGGAGTGATCTCCTTTAGGATGGAC
This sequence comes from Odocoileus virginianus, assembly GCF_023699985.2. Lineage (NCBI taxonomy): Eukaryota > Metazoa > Chordata > Mammalia > Artiodactyla > Cervidae > Odocoileus > Odocoileus virginianus. Next base: position 77,465,620 of record NC_069674.1, read on the forward strand.
TGGTTGGATCTCCTTGCAGTCCAAGGGACTCTCAAGAGTCTTCTCCAACACTACAGTTCAAAAGCATCAATTCTTCGGTGCTCGGCTTTCTTTATAGGCCACTCTCACATCCATATATGACTACTGGAAAAACCACAGCTTTGACTAGATGGGCCTTTGTCGGCAAAGTAATCTCTGCTTTTTAATACTGCTGTCTAGGCTTCTTGCAGCTTTTCTTCCAAGGAGCAAGTGTCTTTTAATTTCATGGCTGCAATCACCATCTGCAGTGATTTTGGACCCCAAGAAAATAAAGTCTGTCACTGTTTCCATTGTTTCTCCATCTGTTTGCCATGATCTTCATTTTTTGAATATTGAGTTTTAAGCCAGCTTTTCACTCTTCTCCTTCACTTTTACCAAGAAGCTCTTTAGTTCCTCTTCACTTTCTGTCATATGGGTGGTGTCATTTTCATTTCTGAGGTTATTGATATTTCTCCAAGCAATTTTGATTCCAGCTTGTCCTTCATCCAGTCTAGCATTTTGCATGATATAATCTGCATATAAGTTAAATAAGCAGGGTGACAATATACAGCCTTGACATACTCCTTTCCCAATTTGGAACCAGTCTGTTGTTCCATGTCCGGTTCTAACTGTTGCTTCTTGACTTGCATACAGGTTTCTCAGGAGGCAGGTAAGGTGGTCTGGTATTCCCATCTCTTTAAGAATTGTCCACAGTTTGTTGTGATCCACACAATCAAAGGATCTAGCATAGTCAATGAAGCAGAAGTAGATGTTTTCAGGGGAAATTCTTGCTTACTCTGTGACAAACAGACGTTGGCAATTTGATCTCTGGTTCCTCTGCCTTTTCTAAATCCAGCTTGAACATCTGGAAGTTCTCCATTCACATAGTGTTGAAGTCTCACTTTGAGAATTTTGAGCATTAATTTACTAGCATGTGAGATGAGTGCAATTGTGAGGTAGTTTGAACATTCTTTGGCATTACCTTTCTTTGGGATTGGAATGAATACTGACGTTTTCCAGTCCTGTGGCCACTGCTGAGTTTTCCAAATTTTCTGGCATATTGAGTGCACCATTTTCACGGCATCATCTTTTAGGATTTGAAATAGCTTAGCTGGAATTCCATCACCTCCACTAGCTTTGTTGTTCCTGATACTTCCTAAGGCCCAGTTGACTTTGCAATCCAGCATATCTGGCTCTAGTTGAGTGATCATAACATCATGGCTATCTGGGTCATTAAGATCTTTTTTGTATAGTTCTGTGTATTCTTGCCACCTCTTCTTAATATCTTCTGCTCTTGTTAGGTCCATACCATTTCTGTCCTTTGTTGTGCTCATCTTTGCATGAAATGCTCTCTTGGTATCTCTAATTTTCTTGAAGAGATCTCTAGTCTTTCCCATTCTATTGTTTTCCTCTATTTTTTTGCATTGATCACTGAGGAAGTTTTCTTATGCCTCCTTTCTATTCTTTGGAACTCTGCATTCAGATGGATATGTCTTTCCTTTTTTCTTTTGCCTTTCACTAAGTCATGGCATAGTGACTTGCTAAATGTGTTCTGTACAAACTCAGATTATCTATGATTTACTGTCAAAATTCTTCATGGAAACAATATTAGTGAATTAAATTAAAGTATAACATATCTTCAATAGCCTGACACTATTTAGAAGACAAAACGCATGCCAGTGTTCAGCAGAAAACATTTCTTTTTTTAATGATAATGGATGCCAGTTCCTTTCCTCCTTTCTTTTGTCTTGACAAAAGAACTGGGCAAAATTGTGTGGAAATCACTTAGCTGCATTACATAGCCATAGACAAACATGCTTCTATCTAGAAACACTGGAAACTTTTGAACTTCATCCTGAAAACTTGCTGGACAGAATGGGTTAGTTGGCAGAGAAAACCCAAATATTATACTTATTTTGGCATCTAAGTGAAATACAAAGGTTTTGCTGGTTATTTTAATACAATTTCAAACTGTAAGTGGAGTTGAATGCTTTTGACAAGAAATCTTTATCATTAGATTTCTCAGGAATCAAGATAGAGTTCTTATTAATGTAAAGAACAGAACCAAGCGTGGAGCCAAGACAGACTTTAATGTTCATCTCTCCCCAGGAGATGGCCAGATGGCTGTTTAATACTTTAGCCTGGCACTGCTACCACTTATCAACTGTTTAGATTTTTAATTTCAAGCTGAATGGTAATTCCCTGCTTCAACATAAGGGGTTATTTTTTATAATTACACTCATATATAATCTTCAGTTTTCCTGTCTAAAAGTTACCAGAAGATTCTCATGAAATGGTTTTTGTGAAAGTTAAGAAATTTTAAAGTTAAGAAATTTACCTGCAACAATCACAGGAAAAGTATAAAAAGTGTGTATCTTCATATTTATATTTTTGCAGGTAAAATTATATTTAAAACTAATTCATGTGAAATGTATATTTTTTGTTTGCTGGAGCTATTACCATGTCCTGGAGTGTGGCTCCTTTTAACTGTTTTAATAAATGCAATTAATAAAAAATAGTCCTGGAGACCAGATACAATCTCAGAAGTGCTCATCCTAAAACACAGTAAGTCTATTTAAAGAAAATGCTGGTCTTTTGATTTAATACAGACATTTGCTGAATGCACTTGTATTTTGGGGCCACAGGGGGAAACAGAGTAAAGTCATTGAGAGGAAGGGAGGAACAGAGTCACTAAAAGAAAAGTGAAAGTGAAAGTCACTCAGTCGTGTCCGACTGGACTCTGCGACCCCATGGACTATGCAGTCCATGGAATTCTCCAGGCCAGAATACTGCAGTGACTAGCCTTTCCCTTGAGAGAAAGGGAGAAGCAAAGCCAAAAATTTCAGAACCATGAGGAATTAGTTCATTTATACTAATTGGAGAGAGGTCCCTGCTTAATGGAATTATAAGCATTTATCTTTTCATTTCTTTTCTACTCACCTCTTCCTCTAATCATGTAACTGGCTTCAGACTTAGTCACTCTAGTTAAATTTTTGTCACATAGTCGCTGATGGCCTCCCTATTGCTAAGTTAAACAGCTTTTATTTATAATCTGTCTCAGCATTATTTGTGCCATGTGCAATCTGCCTCTCAGGATGGCCTCTTCTTTGTAACACATGACCCTATATTGTTTCAGCAGATTTCATTTTATTATTCCTTCTATTTCACTGACAAGTCTCTGCCTTCTAGATCCTTTTCTCCACCTATGTATACCATACAGTTCCACTTCAGAAGTTCCTTAAGTCTAACAGTGCTTGAAAGAGTGAAGTCTGATTTGCTGCTCTAATTCTATTCCCAACATTTCAAACATCTTATATTCAAATCCATTCCTAATTCTCTCTACTGAAAAAAGTTTTCTATTAATTTTCCTACCATTCATCCAAAAGTACACACTAATTTTAACTCATCATTTGCATTTTCCTTAATATTTATTCAACCAAGTCTTGCAAGTTTTCTGTAAAATATGCTTCTAATATCTACTTCACCCTCTTCATTCCCATTAGAGTGATCTGTATCTAGATAATATTGTAGAAATGTAAATGTTAAGCACATTCCTAACTAGATACCTATTGGTCGACTCCCTTGCAACCAGTCTTTGTTAGGAAAACAGTTCTCCATGAATAATTTCCATATTCTGTACAATCTGGGCTTTCTGAGCAGACTACTGACAGCATGGGTGAAAGGATAATTGAATAGTAAACAAGTCTTGGAAGTTAAAGATAAGGAATTGCTCCGGAAAGATGTTAAGGCATATCTCGCAAAGCTGTCTGCTTACATTGAGACGCCTTTTTCCTCTCCCTCAAAGGTTTTTGCTCACTTCCAGGGCAGTTGTGGCCTCCTATTCCCTGCAGAGGATTTGTCATGTTATACCTTTAGAGCAGGGGTCCCCAGTTCCCTCCGCAGACCAGTGCTGGTCTTGGCCTCATAGTAGGAGGTAAACAGCAGGTCAGGAGCAAAGCTTCATCTGCCATCACTCACATTACTGCCTGAGCCATCCCCACTGTGCCCCCAATTTATGGAAAAATTGTCTTCAGTGAAACTGGTCCCTGGTGCCTAAAAGGTTGGGGGATGCTGCTTTATAGAGAGAAAAATCCTCTCTCACCTTCTCTACTCTCTCTCTCTTCCCCTCCTCCTTTCCTGTTTCCTTTTCTCTTTCTGTCTGTCTCCCTTACTCCCTCACTCTGCCTCTCTGTCTTCTTACAAAAGGGCCAAGTCTCAGAAATTTGAGGTGCTGCAAACCACACTGCAGGCACAAATGCCATCAGATGTGCATTGCACTGTGTATGGGGAGCTGGGGGTGTGACACTGGTAAGATGCTCTATGAGTACATGTTATGCTTTCTGATCAATAGATCTCGTGTTTCCTATTAGGACTGGTTCATAAATTAAACAAACAACAAACTTACTTAACATCTTGAACAATTTTACAAAATGGATATTGCTTAAGCCGATTATTTCCGTGCACAAAATATTTGGGGGATAAACTCTGCTTCATGTTTTTGGGGTTTTTTTTGCCACTGGGCTTTCAAAATCCTCATTCCTCAGTATGATCATATACTCTGTACTCTAGTCTTTCACAAACAAATCACATTTATTTCTGCTTCTTGAGAGTGCAGAACTTTTCCTTTAATAAAAGTGGTATTCTAGTAATAAAATGGCTTTATAGGAAAAAAGAGATTTGGATCCAAAACTCACGTGATACACCAAGACAAAGAGATGAGAAAATTTGAAGTTTGCCTGCTAACTCAAACATCTGTGCCATCTTGGATTCGGTTTTTATTGACTGGTTCTTCTTTCCCTTATATGTCCACTGATAACTGATTGAAAAATTTGGATAGTGTGGATAACACACTGTAAAGACTCCGATGCAATATTAATAGGAATTTCACTTACAGTGGATCACTTGAACTTGAGAAGTCTTGGTTTTATGACTTTTTGAAACTGAATCTGTGAAAAGTCCAAGTCCCTCTGACTTGATGGGTCTCAACTTTCGAACTCTCTCTTGTGAATTTTATGAAGGACTTTTTCTAAGGCTTTATTGTGGTGGGTCTAACATAGGCATAGGCCTTGTTTTCAGGCCTGTGTTTCATGAACAACTCCATTAAAATCCATTATCTTGGCCTCTAAGAATGCTCACATTCTCTCAAAGAAGACAGTGTGTATTCTTCACTTTTAAGTTTCTGGCTTAGCACTCTGTCATTGCTCACTTTTCACTATATGCTTTACTTTTCTTCTCTCTCAGTCATGCTTCTAAAATTATCCTTTTGATATTTATCCAGCATATTTAGATGTTCTATACCAGGAGTTTATCTCCAGATATCTAATCTATTTTCAGAGAAAGAAGTCTTACAGTATTTTTGCTTTCTGAAAATGGCAGTTCCTACCAGTGAGTAGTTAAGGACTTCATGCAGATACAGAGCTTTCAAAGCATAATGTGTGCTCAAAAATGATAGAATTGGAAGACATTAAATGAACTTGGAGTGGAACATCCTTGAGATAAGTAAAGCAGCAGACAGAAATTATGCAAGGGCACAGAAGGGCTGGAGTTAGGCTGACACATTATCTCTAGGTGAGGAATTGCATACAGAACTGAACATAGTGAAAGACCAAATGGAGAGCTCAGAACCTAGGAATTATTGTGGCTAATCTGTATGGAAGCATTTGCAATATATTGCAAAAAAGTTAATAAACAGAAACCCCAATTAAATGGAATTGAGAGACCAAAGAGAGGCGCTCTCATGCCTATTTTTTCTGGCAAGGACTTGGCCAATGAAAAGCCATAGACTCTTTACTTTATTCACTATAGCTCTTCCAATTTCCTTCTCCCTTTTATAGAAATATCCTTCCCATGCTGTGCAGTGACTTGCATGTGGCTTGCCCAAGTGGCAGACCACGATTGCTATTCTCTACTGATCCTGAATATGTCCATCTTTGCTGGAGAAATATCTGCCAGTCTATTTACTTCAGGTCAACACTTTGGTGGCCCATAATGGAACCAGAAGAGACTCCCTACAGCTCCAAGGCTGGTGAGTGAACATGTGCAGAACTCACAAATTCAGTCTATTGTCACTCACTGCTTTCCTTGCTGACCCTAGAGACTGAAAGTAAGTCTTTCCCTTGGATCTGAGTTTGTGCCCTGTTTGTGTTTGAAGCTCTCCAGGTTTTATCTTCCCTTGTGGCTCAGCTGGTAAAGAATCCACCTGCAATGTGGGAGACCTGGGTTCGACCCCTGGGTTGGGAAGATCCCCTGGAGAAGGGAAAGGCTTCCCATTCCAGTATTCTGGTCTAGAGAATTCCATGGACTCTATAGTCCATGGGGTCACAAAGAGTCAAACACAACTGAGAAACTTTCACTTCACTGCATTTCAGATTTTATTTGAGATCTATTTAAAGGTTTCATCTTCTAGTTAAGTACTGTAGATGAACACTTATTTGGTACTTTGGTCTAATCTTGAGATCAGATTATTTCAATGGAAGCTGGCTGAAAATGCCCTTAACCCAATTTCTTTGGGGAAGGGCTGCTTCAAATGAAAGTGTGCTGATCTAGCCATTGGCCTACTGGTTTGGAAAGGGCTGGTCTCTAGAAACTGGCTACAAAACCCTTTGACCCAGCTTTTCTGGGGTGAAGCTGTTTCCTTTCAACTGGCTGGTATACAGGCTTGCAAGCTGTTTGAATCATGCCATTTGTGCTGTAGGTTGTTTAAGCTGTTTGAAAATTGTTCTTTAGAGGAAAAATTGTTTTTTACTCTAAGAAATGAGATCCTAGCTATCTTAATGGTGATCCTAGTTGACCACCAGAGGGACTCTGGCTGGTTTTGTGTTTTAATACTTCAGCCCTTCCCTATGTGCACTTTTTACAAATTTATTAATTTTTAAAAAATTTTTCGCTGTGCTAGGTCTTCATTGCTATGTGGGCTTTTCTCTAGGTGCAGTGAGTGGGGCCTACTCTCTAGAAGTGGTGCGTGGGCTTCTCACTGTGGTGGTTTCTCTTGCTGTGGGGCGCAGGCTCTAGGGCAAGAGGGCTTCGCAGTTGTGGCTTCTGGGCTCCAGAGCACAGGCTCAGTAGTTGTGTTGCACAGGTTTGAGTGCTTCACTTCATGTGGGATCTTCCCGGATCAGGGATGGAACCCATGTCTCCTGCATGGGCAGGCGGATTCTTTACCAGTGAGTCACCAGAGAACCCCCACTATGTGCATTTCTAACTAAATGGAACCACAACTACGTGACCAAAGGCAGCTTTGACTGTCAATGGCCAATATGGGAAACTTTTGAAATCCTTCTCTTAAAGTCAAATTAGAATAGCTCAAAAATTTCTACAACTGAGTGGAAGCTTGTTTTCATTGGTATTTTGAGGCTTTCCAACATTATCAGAAGTGTAAGGTTGCCTCTCTGCAAAATAAGATTTTAAGGCTAAGGCAAACAAATGATTAAAGAAATGTAAAATGCCCCCAAAGCCTCAAGTTCTTCTTCTTTGGCTTCTTTATCTCAGGCTCTGTCTCAAGGGCCATCCTGTCTCTCCCTCAGCTCCTTGTGGCCCAATGCCACCACCTGCGCCATCTTCCTCCTTCTTTTCTATGCTACCCATGCCTCCTCCTCTATATCCACAAGTCGCCCATACTAATTCTCTCACCAAACTTTTCCTTTTCTCTGAAATTCTCCCCACTCCCTTTTCTTTTGAGCTTGTCAGAACCTACGTCTTTTTAATTAAATCTTCTGAGAACCTATAGGCTTACTTTCTTATACTCCCTGGATTAAAACTCAACTGTTAGCAATGGTCAAAGATGTTTCCAAAGTAACTGAAGATGTTCACAGATTGACTAAGGAATTCGATATAGACATTCAAACTTAATAACCTAGTTCCTCTGACTTATATCAGCTAATTCATATACTTGTTGGTCAAGGTCAGAACCAGCAATGGATAAAAACCATTAATTGGGAAAGTCCTGAAAGATCTCTAGAATTATAACCAGGAAATCAGTCTAACTTTTATGATCAGGTGTAGGCAATCACTATGAGACTTTATCCCGAAATTCTTAGAGATTTTCTAAAGACTTATTGAAATAAAATTCAGACTTGCACACAAAAATCTGACAAACCTGTTCAGGAATATCAACCTCGGATTGTTTTTAAAGAAAATTCTGGTCTTGCTTCAGATGTTGAGTCAACCTAGGTAGTTTTTAACCCTATGTTTAAAAAGAGACTGAACCAGGACCTTTCCCATTGAGCAAAAAAAAAAAAAAAAAAAAGAAAGAAAGAAAGAAAGAAAAAGAAAAAACCAAAATGGAATGAGGAACTGTTCACTCCAAATTTAGTTAACCTGGCAAATAAGTTATCCATACTCTAGATGTGACCTTTAAGAAAGGCAGACAAAATTTTTAGCTTTCAGCTCCAGCAAATGGAAATCCCTGAATAAAACCAAAACTACCTACTTACTGCTGTTATTAAAAATATCCAGGATGTTGAAAATGAGATTGTTACAAATTTAAATGATTTCAACACTTTCAGTCATATCTTTCCAACATTTTCCCAATTCTTAAAGATGAGCTCTGAGTAACTATAGGGCTCTTCCCAATTTTCCCCTTTAACCATCTTGGATAAACATTTTTCCAGCTTGGGGGTGAATCTCTTCCAGTCCTAATTAGCATTAGTGCCACATTCTTGGTTCTCAACCCCACTATGAAAACACCCCACCCCTACCCTGTATTAGAGTACTAAAACAGTTCAAATAATGGGAATCTCTAATGAGCTTCAAGAGATTCCTGCCTCTGAATATATTCCCTTCTGTTTAGACCCTTTGAGAGCTCCCTATCTCTTTTCTCCTTATTTTTTTCTGCCCCTACATATTTATTAAGCTGAGAGTTCTTAGAGAAGAACTATGACAGAATTTCTTTCTCCCAAAAGGGGGAAATAATTTTAGAAATTGATAGTAATCATCAAAGTAACTCACCAGGTGAATTAAATGAACCTTTGACATATTATATAATGTTTATTTGGTCTCGGATAGTACTAACAGATTCTAAAAACAGTGATCATTTTGTCTCTGTTGCATCAGTCACCACATTGCTTATGGGCAAAATCACCAACTGATGTTGGCAAAATTCACAGCACACCTCCCATTAAAATTCACATAGATGCCTCAAAACATATTCCTGGCATTAATCAACATCCTATGAGTAAAGAAACCCTTCAAGGCATAAAGCCCATAATAGAAGATTACAGGGCTCAAGGCACCATATTCTTGATACTAGCCTCAAAAGCACTCCCATTTTATTGGTGAGAAAACAGAGTATAGAGGTCTCTCCAGGACCTCTGAACAATAAACAGCATTATTATCCCTAAACATTCTGTCATCCCTAACCCTCATAGGTTACTAACATTCATTCCCACAGGAAACAAATTCATTATTGTAATTGATTTACGCAGTGCATTCTTTAGTATTCCAGTTGATGAAGCTAGACAATATCTTTTTGCCTTCACTTGGGGGGGAAAAAAAGCAAAGCAAAACAAACCAATTTATCTGAACAATAATGCCTGAGGCTTTCACTGAGAGTCCTTATTTTTCAAAATTCTGAAGGATAATCTGGACGATATAATTTTGCTTGAGGTTCTACTTTGTTGCAATATATGGATACTTTACTTCCTTGCTCTCCTTCTCAAGCCTTCTCACAGGAAGACAGGATCCATGTTCATCTACACGACAAGGGAGAGACAGGACAATTGCTCTTCTTTGGATATAAATGACACCCTCTTATCTTAACCCATCCCAGTAAACTGGGAGCATCTCTGTGACCATTATAATTGTAATGAAATGTAATGTAACCAGGACCATTAGAATTTCGACCACCGATTTTCAGTAGGTAAAGATTTTTCCCCATACCATCAAGCAATTCTCTGATACCAGCTGGTTATCCTATAACTCAATTCTGACATTATCTATGAGAAGATAACATCAGATTACATAGGTTTAGTCCTACAAGTCTTTCCTCACTAACCCCACCTTCAGGTGTCAATTGTAAGTTCAGGCCATCACCTGTGGTCAGAGGTTCCATGACCCTAAGTTTGGGTTTGAGTTTGATTAATTTGCTAGAGGAGATCAGAGAACTCAGAGAAACATTTTACTTACCAGACCAATTTATTATACAAGGACATAACTCAGGAACAGTGATATGGAAGAGATGCATAGGGCAAAGGAGGGAGAAAATACACAGAGAATGCTTTCTCAAAGCTTGCCACTTTTTCCAAATCTCCAGGTGTTCACCAATCCAGATGTTCTCCAAACCCTGCCCTTTTGGGTTTGTTAGGTAGTTAGACTAGGGAAAAGGAGCCCAAAATGGTGGTGGCTAAAAGACAAAGAAAAGAAAAAGCCTGCAAAAGTGGAACAAAAGAAAATCCAAGAACCAAAGTGAGAACCTCAGGCGAAACAAACAGCCGTTCTGGTTAGCCCAATCTACATAGGGCAGGCTCAGGAGGAGGAGCAAACATATAAAAAGAGGAGCCAAGATCGGGCCTCTCCTTTTGGGTCAGCCCGCCCTCATGCCTCGAAGGGTAATATCTTTTGTTTGCCAAGTAAAACTGAGCTGTAACAGAGCTGTAACACTGGTCCACCATTTCAAATCTTTGCTGTGGCAAGACAGAACTGAGGAAATTACACACTCCCCTGACATATCTCGCGCCTTGTCTCAGATTTAACCTGGCTGAAACAGCCTCAGCTTGGCCCCAGTGAGGCGGAGACTAAGCACTGCAGAAGCCCAACTTAGTGAAAGCTCATGTGGTGGAAGCTGAAGGTGAAGGAAACCCAGCACAGCTAAAGTGACAAGAAGCCTAGTGTGCTAAAAGCCAGGACAGCAGAAACAAACTCAGCAGAAAGCTCACAAGGCTCAGTCTCAGATTCCAGAAGACCTCTGGTTAAGGTAGGAGGTCCTCGCTCCTATGGCTGGAAGGACAGACATATGGCTAAAAAATCTTAATTCCTTTATAATCTCTCGCTTGTTGTTTCCTCAAACCCTCTGCAAACAGGCGAGTGGCAGTGGGTGCAACTGAGGGACTCTGGCAGGAGCTACTCCCCAGTGTGTCCCAAAGGCTCCACTATCCACTTATGAAGGGGATTCCTTGACACGTTTTTCCCACTGCTTTTTCCTCCTGTCCTTCAGCTCCTCTCTTCATCTATGCCACTGATTGGCTGGGCAGGTCATCAGCTTTCCATTTCTTAAAGTTGTGTTTGAAACTGTTTACCTAAGATTGGGACTCACACCCACGTGGCAGGGACTCTGTTCTATGCTTAGTCGCTCAGTTGTGTCCAACTGGGACTTGAGCCCTGCCAAAACACTTGGTGCCTGGTTTCAGGACCTAATGAAGCTCAGGTTTTTGATGTCTCATTGCAAAAAGAATTCAGCAAGAGACACAGAGATAGGTAAGAGGTAGATTTGTTCAGATTCAGAGAGAAGCACAGTCCACAGAGTGTGTGCCATCACAGAGGGTGAATGTGGCGGCCATGAAATGTGTGGTTAGTTTTTGTGAGCTGGGTGATTTCATATGTTAATGAGCAGGAGGGTCATTCCAACAATTGGGGAACCACCCATTCCTTGGTCTTTTGATAGTGCCTTGGAACTGTGCTGTTTGGCTTGTAGATTGAGGATCAAGGTTTGGTTAGATCTGGCTTGTCTGCCATCTTGGACCCATTTGGTTTCGATCAGTTTGTGCTGTGCCCTTGGGCTATGCACTCTTTCAAAAGTTGTGCCCTGCCCCCTTCCCTCCTGCTTCATCCTCTTCCTTAGCCCCATCTGGGCCCACAATCTTGCCTCTACAATCTTCTGGAGGGACAACCAGAAAATAGCTGGCCCTTGGGAGGGAAATACTGTATAATACCCAATCCCTCTAGATATTCAGGCCTTCATCTTCCATGTTTCCTACAACACGTGCAACAACATCTCTCAGAGAACCCGCTAAGGTGGGTCACAGGCATACATGCCTGTTAGAACTCTGTTTGTTGGTGGCATCCCTTCAAGGGCAGTTGGGCTTCCAGGGGTAATGTTGGCCATTTTTTGAGTTAGCCCTGCAGGCCGTTTGGGCCCAAACCCTTACCACTCTTCTCTTAAAGTTACAAACATACCCATGGATCAAACCTCCATTCCACTTTTATGGAACATCTGGTCTGTTGCCTCTTATCAATTTGTTCTTAAGCCACTTACTAACTCACACAACTAGGACCCTGCCCCTTTGTACACAACATCACTCCACCCCGCTTATTATTAAAATACTCTTAAAGCCCCTAACAGGACCAGATAACCCACTACTTTATCATTACTTCTATTATTACCTAAAGTGGGCCTATGACAATGCAATGTTCACTATTGGAAATACCCTAAACTCAGGAGTCCAATGAGAATACCGTTGTCTTTCTGGAAAGTCTAAAAGAGGCCCTCCAAAAGTTTACCAATCTGGACTTAGACTCTTACAAGGGACAGGTGACTTTAAAGGACAAATTCCTGTCCCAATGTGTACCAGATATCAGGATAAAGTTAAAATAGCTACAGCAATAGGACTTTGCTGCCTCTTTAACTGAGATGGCCCAGACAGCCACCAATGCCTTTTATAACAGAGAACAGGAAAGCGAGGCCAAGGCTCAGGAAAGGGAGAGAAGGAAAGAGACAAGGCATGCCCAGATGCTGGCCGCCCTCCAGGGAAGCCCTATGGCACACCCAGAGTCCTTGAAGGACAAGGCATGAGGTAAACACTTAATCTGTAGACAGGCGGGACACTGGGCCAAAGAGTGTCCAAACCATGACCAGTCGCCTAAAATGGCTTGCTACAAATGCCATCAATTGGGTCAGTGGGCATCACTCTGGCCTCGGGACCCAAGAGCCTCAAGGTGAAGTGCCAAGCCTTCCCTCATTCAACAGGACTGAAGTGGCCTGCTCCACCTAGCCTGCCTGTCACAGATAACCATACAGGGCTGGAGCCAAGGATGCAACTGGATGCGGCAAGCAGGTAGGTCCGAGAATTTCTTGGTTGACACAGGGGCTACCTACTCTGTCCTGACCTACTCCAGAGCCTTCTCCTCCCAAACATGTACCATTTTGGGTGCTACAGGAAAAACAACTACAGAAGGATTCACCTGAGCACTTTTTTGTTGCTGAAATGGATGAATATTTTCCCACCAGTTTCTGGTGGTCCCTGAGTGTCCTACTTCCTTACTGGGAAGAGATCTCTCCCTGCCTTCAAAATCTTGCAGCTATTTCAGTCCTGACAGAAGATGCTTTAAAATTCTCTCTTGGGGGCAAACTATTTTTACCAGCCACCAGGTGAAACAACTCCTGAATGGGAGAGGCCATTTATGGATGTCTTATCAAAGGATCCTCAGATATCAAGTAGTGCTGATGGAAAATCCAGGCCTGACTATATCCCCTTGTGAGGTTCTTAAGACAGTCACCCTCCTGCTTACCTCCAAGGGCTCACTCCCCTTTCACTCTTGCCTAGAGACTTTGGACCACCAGATAAAACACTGAAAAGGATTGTTAGAAGATCCTCTGACCAATCCTGAGAAAATCTGGTACATTGATGGAAGCAGCTTTGTCTTAGATGGAAAAGAAAGAGCCAGACATGCAGTAGTCTCCAATTTCAAGACTATAGAGGCTAAGCCTTTGCTGCCAGGTACTTCAGCCCAATTGGCTGAGCTCATAGCTCTGACTCGAGCTTTAGAGCTGGGAAAAGGAAAAAGAGTAGCCATTTACACTGACTCTAAGTATGCCTTTCTGGTGCTACATGCACATGCTGCTATTTGGAAAGAAAGAGGCCACTTGATCACCCGAGGGTCCCCAATCAAGTATGGTGATTAAATCTTTAGGCTCTTGGAGGCAGTCCATCTGCTTGCTGAGGTTTCAGCCTCCCATTGTAAAGGACACCAAAAAGGGAGCAGGGAAGTGGCACGAGGGATCCAAGCAGCTGATCAGACAGCTAAGAGAGCAGCATTACAGAACTGTGACCTAACAGGGATTCCACTTTAGTTCCACAGACTAATTGCCAGAAATGCCTTCATATAATGAAGGTGAGACTCTTAAACCTAAGAGTGAAGACTTTCAAGAAGATCATATGGGGTGGTTCCAAAAGGAGGGACTCCTTTTTCTGCCTGGGAACTCCAATGGAAGTTGGTTAACTCCTTACATGCAACCACACATTTAGGGGAAAAGGTCCTCCAAAGATGACTTGACAGATCCTTCAGAGGAAGAGGTCTCCAAATGACTATAAGGTAAGTGGTCTCCTCTTGTCCCACTTTCCAGTTAAACAACCCCAAGGAGCTCGAAGACCCTAGCTGGCCCAGCCTGTCCAATGGCATGGGACCTACTCAGGAGAGGACTGGCAGATGGACTTCACCCAGATGCCAGTTTCTCAAGGGTATAAATATCTATTAGTCATGATAGATACATTCACAAGATGGATTGAAGGCTTTCCCACCCAGATTGAGAAGGCTGAGGAGGTAGGAAATAAACTGCTCCATGAAATCATTCCAAGATTTGGTTTGCCCAGCTCATTACAAAGTAACAATGGGACATCATTTACTTCTAAGGTCACCCAAGGGGTCTCTAAAGCATTGGGCATTACTTATTACCTTCATTATGCCTGGGGCCTCAGTCTTCAGGAAAAGTAGGAAGAGCTAACCAATTCTTAAAATCAGTGATAAAAAAAGATAACCCAGGAGACCTCTCTCAGAAGGAAGGAGGCTTTACCAATAGCTCTCCTCTGCACCCATATTGCCCCTAAGGAACAGGTTGGTCTTAGTCCTTATGAGATGCTATATGGGAGACCTTTCATTTATGTCAATGACTCCTTCCTAGATCCAGAGGCTCTCAGACCCTCTGGTCTTACACTGTGATCATTGGGCAATTCCAACAAGATATACGCTTATGGAGTGTCAACCAAGACCCAAAAGATTCTAAACAGCCACCACTACATGCTCCAGGGACTCAAGTCCTAATTAAAGTTTGGAAAGATGGGTCCCCAAACGCTCAACTCCAGTCCACATGGAAGGGCCCCTACCCTGTAATACTTTTTACTCTCACTGCAGTCAAGGTTCCAGGACACAACTGCTAGAGTCACTACTCATGAGTCAAGCCATGGAAGAAAACAGAAGAGGACACTCAACACACCTGTGAGCCCCTGGGAGACCTCAGACACCTATGCAGAACTACAAATGTGTGCCATTTTAGTGAACACCCCCAAAATTAAGTTTCTGTGGATAAGCTTTCTCAGGAGAGCTCTAAAGAGCCAACACAGCTTGGCAGAGGTTGTACTCCCAAAGAGACAGGAGATAGATCTCCTGATCCCTGAACAAGGAGAGACTTGAGACATCTTGAATGAGATGTGTCATTTCTGGGTAAATACCTCCAGCCAAGTTAAAGAAAATCTCACAGCCCTCAAGAAAAACATTCAGATCCTACAGGATCTCAAAGAATGAGCTGGAGAGTCCTCAGGGTGGCTACTATCTCTCTTTGGGGGATCCTTCTCCTGGCAAAGGGGAATTTAGAGTTGGCTAATGCCCCTGCTAATCCCTGTTATCACCATACTGATGCTGTTTATGATTGCTCCATCAATTGTCTAACCCATTTTGTCTCTGCCCAGGTCAACAAGCTACAACATGCAGTGCCAGTTAAACAAGGATATATAAAACTACACCTGACCATGGAAAATAACACTCACCCTTAGAGTGATTAGGACTATTAGGACTCTGCTATTAGAACTCTGAAGCTTTATACTAGCAAGAGGGGGAGGCCTAATGCCCCTCACTGTCTCAGCTCAGCAGAAGTAGCCAGAGAGACCTCAACACCCCTATTCCCAAATAACTGGGCCTCCCATCTCTTGAGGGGGGGAATGTTAGGTAGTTAGAACAGGAAAAAGGAGTTCAAAATGGCAGTGGCTAAAAGACAAAGAAAGGGAAAAGCCTGTGAAAATGGAACAAAAGAAAATCCGAGAGCCAGAGTGAGAACCTCAAGTGAAACAAACAGGTCTCCTGGTTAGCCCAATTTACACAGGGCAGGCTCAGCGGGAGGAGGAAAAACATATAAAAAACAAAAACGAGCCAAGATTGGGCCTCTCCTTTTGGGTCAGCCTGCCCTCATGCCTTGAGAGTGTACCACCTTTTGCTTGCCAAATAAAACTGAGCTATAAGGGAGCTGGAACACTGATCCCATTTCAAATCTTTGCTGTGAGACAGAATTGAGGAAATTACACACTCCCAGGACAGGTTTTTATGGAGGCTTAATCACATCAGTGTGACTTGATTAAACCTTTGGTGACTGAACTCAATCTCCTGCTCCTTTCCTCTCCCTGGAGGTTGCAGTGAGGGTGAGTGGGACTGAAGGTCCTAACCATTCAGTTATATACTGTTCCTGGCAACCAGCACCCGTTGGTAAACATTCCCAAAGTCACCTCATTAACATAGCAAAAGACACAATGCTTGTTCTCATCCCTTAGGAAATTCCAAGGGTTTTAGAAGCTCTATGCTAGGAATCACATCTTGTCAGAACTCTCCACCCTGATCCATGTCTTGGGTGGCCCTGCAAGTCATGGCTTATAGCTTCATTGAATTACACAAGACTGTGATCCATGTGATCATGTTGGTTAGCTTTCTGTGATTGTGGTTTTCAACTGGAGACCTTGGGACTGTAGTTCTTGTTTCTTCTCTCTGTCCCCTGATGGATGAGGAGAAGAGGCTTGTGCAAGCTTCCTGATAGGAGAGACTGGTGGTGGGGAAAATTGGGTCTTGCTACGGCGAGCAGGGCCATGCTCAGTAAATTTTTAATCCAACTGTATGCTGATGGGTGGGGCTGTGCTCCCTCCCTGTGAGTTGTATGGTTTGAGACCACCCAGTCCTGGAGTCTGAAGGCTGTATGGTAAGGCTTTTGGCAACTTCCGAGAGACTCATACCAACATGTGCCTCCACCTCCCAGGACTGCTGTTGCTAGCGCCCCATCCCCGTGGCAAGCCACTGTCAATCCATGCCTCCACAGGAGACCCTCAAACACTCACAGGCAGTTCGGAGCTCATCAGAGAGTTGCTTGTAATGATCTACAAGGTGATTTATTGCTTCACTCTATTGCTCCTCTTGTTCATGCCTTCACCCCCTTTTCTTATCAACTTTCCTCACTTTAACTGCCATTTTATTTATAATTAGTCTCATAGGCATAGTTAATTTATAAAATGCAGCTTATCAAGATTTTTTGGTTAGAGCTCCACCTGCCTGAAAGGGCAAATCTCAACTAAAAGATTTAAACTTACCTCTGCCTTGAATTGTGCTGAAAGAAATAACCATAGACTGGAATCAGATAGCCAATTTGCTATCAGTTTGAAGTTTTTCTTAATCCATTTTGATAGTTTCTATTGTTCATGTTTATCATGTTCAGGTTCTAATGAAAAGTTTTATTATAAGTAGCTGATTTTAAAACCTTTAGCATCAATAGTTCATTTCCATCCCTTTACATAATCATCATTTTTATTTCTAAATAATTATAGCTTAATCCTGTTTTTAGTTAACAGTGAATTAGTAGTCTTATGAATATCACTTTTGAAATTAGCCGTGCTAACAAGACTATACTCAACCACTAAAGAAGATCTGATGTGATGTTTACAAGTCTACAGTTTATCACAAGAAAATGATATAATTCAATAACATCATTAAAATAAGGATATGCATTGTAATTAATGGCTGTCTCACAGCAATGAATCCAGAGAGGCCAAGCTCCAATTTAGAAGTGTAAGCTCCAACTGTCCTCCTTCACAAAAGTCATTCTGGATACACTTTCACTCGTACATCAGGAATCACTGGTATGTGTACCAAACGCCTGAAAACCAGGAAGCTCAAACGGAGTCTCAGTTAGGTTTTCTTATATCCCATGGGCATATTCCTATTATACAGCCAGTCTTGAAGACAGAGCCCTCCAGGTTGCTGAGAAAAGCTGCAAATCCCCATTCTCACTGATATCAGTAATAATACTCACAGGCTGACACTGAAATGGAGCAAGACCCAATGGTCCTTGCCCCCCTGCCATGTCCTCTGCCTGCCTTTTGCCCTTGGAAAAGTTCAACACGTAAGTTTAATCAGAGAAGTGAGAAATGCTGAAACAAAGGAAAACATTCAAATGAGACTGAATAATGCAGTCATTAAGCATAGTCAAGGACATTTAGTTCTTTCTCAAGGCTGTAGATAATACTCCGAGCCATATCCTGTGAGCTGTCTCACAGACACCAAACATCAGGTGGAAAAGTTTAACTACATGATGACTAGACTGTACCCAGGACATGAGCTGCTACAATTTCGAGAACTGCCTGCAAAGAAACGTGAACAAATGGTCTCTGGAACTGAAGATTAACTGTACCTAAAACAATCAAGATGATGCTGATCAGACCACTGATGATCAATTTGAAGATGACTGTTAGAGATGACTATGCTGTTTCTGCGTGGACACCGTCCTCCCCCCCGCACTGGCCCAACTCTGTTTATAAAAGCTCTCACCCCTTGCTTGTTGAGGTTGAGGATGGGGAATGAGCCTTTGGACAGATGTCCACCACCCATGCACCCACAGCTGCTGGCATCTGAACAAATGCAAATTTTCCTTTCCCCAAACCTGGCCTGTTTACTGGCTTTTGAGCGGCGAGCAGCTGAACCCACAAACTCCTTTCAGTAACAATATAAAGTGTCACCAAGTTTCCAAGACTCATGATATAGAGCAAAACTATTAACCAGTATGATTTATGTTTTGACCATACATCAGTGCCTGATGCATTCTTATTCAGTAGATCTCAGGCTAATTTCAATCCTGCTAGAATTAACCATCACAGTCCAACTGTCATTAATATCTTCTTCTAATAGCTCAATCTAATGGCCCTTAACTCTATTATATCATCTTGCAAACATTCTTGACATGTGAGATAAAGTGAGAAGCTCAATTAACAAAAAGCTATATTTAGCAGTAATAATTTAAGTGCTGGTATGTATATATAAAATTTCAAAAATGCTCTCTTCACCCCTTGATGTCCATTTCTAATTGAATGGGTTTTATCAGTTCACTCACTATGAAGATACAGAGTCTTTCTATTAGTACTTTATCATCAATAGAACACAGTCTATTCTGCCTTAAACTTGTTGGTTGCACTATTACTAGGAGGTCTATCTTCTATCCTTCTCATCTATGGTTACTAGGCATCTGCTATCTATCTTCAACTTCAGAATATTTATTATAAAACCCTCTAACACATTCCATGGGGTCACAGGGACTTAGATACAGCTGTGCATGAGGCATGAGGGCCTATAGCAAAACACTTAGGATATTTTCCAAGGTATCTATGTCCTTAATGTCTCCCTCTCTAATGCTTCCCCTCAACCTTCAACCAATATTCAGTCCATGAGAACCATTTCACCTGTGAAGCATGCCTGTTTATTACCGGTTACAAAGGTAAATTTAAAAAACACTTTAAAAACTGAACAAAACAGTCTTCACACCATAGTCTTATTTTTAATGTTTAAATAGTCCATTTTAGTACTCAATTTCAGTTTACTCTTCCATGTATTTCTTCTGATCTGTTTTATTTACCAATCTCTGAACTATTAACTGTGACAACCAAAATCAGGCATTCTAATTGGCCGGGCAACTGCTACTCTACTGTGATGCTCGAATTACAGGAAATGATTATCCACTATTTCCAAAATATATTTTGTTATCAAAAAATAGGAAAAGAAGATCATGCTTGGCAGCAATTGTTGCATAGTTGCCATGGCTCCATATATATAGTGAAACTGTAGTAGAAAAGATGTAGGAGTAGGAAATAAGACATGTTCACAGCAAGAAGCTGCTCAAATAACTTAAAAAAAATTTTTTTTAATCCCCTAAGTACTAGCCTGAAATAGTAATTTTGATTTAATTTTGATTTAAGTAAGGTTTGATTTAATCTTCCTCTGAATTCCTTTCCAAAGGAATAATGTTTTTGAAGCTTATTACCCAAGAAGTCAAAAATCCTAAAATAAAAATTTAATTTTCTTTTAAACTGGAAGAATGAGGCAAGTCCAAGTCATGCCCTGAATCACAGGTATCACTTCATGCTCAGCCATCATAAACTCCTTACCAAGTAAAGGCAATAGCATGAAAGCTTAATGGAAAGAGATTCTAGGGTGAGGTGAGGGTATGGGTGTGATTCCATGGAGAAAATAGAATGCCTTATTTCATTATGCAAAATGCATTTTCTTTTACCAATTTTTCTTGTGAATAACTGTAAGATCTGACATGAACTGAAACATGTTAAATCTATTATAATATGGTCTCTAATGAATCTTATTGTTTAAAAGATGAATACTTGAATACAGCCACTAGGACTTACAATAAGGAGAGGATGCAAAAAAAAGAAAAGCATACATTTTAAAGTAAGGTTTATAATTCATTGATAGCATGTATACAAAACCTGTGAACAATGCAGGTTTGAACAGAGTGGGTCCACTTACAAACATTTTGTTTTTTGTTAGTCAATATACATATGCTACAGTACTGCATGATCTGTGGTTGATTGACTCTGGATTGAAAGGACTGATTGTAAATTATACATGGATTTTCAATTATGCAGAGGGTCAACACTCCTAAATCCTGTATTGTTCAAGGGTCAACTGTGTATATTTTATGGTAGTTCTGCTAATATGAGAGCTCTACTAATATTTTTAAAACACTGACTTTACAAATACAGGATGATAAATCTAATTTGCTTCCAAATTAATATTTCCAAAGAGTCCCTGGCTAGTCATGAGACTAACAGGTACTTGAACCTAATAGCTGTTTAGTAGACTTTAGAGTGGCTTGACTAGGTGCTTAAGTATATTTGTACCATAATTAGCAAAACTTATCTATAAAATATTATTAATTCAATAAGTTGCTTTTTCACGTCTTATAAAAGATTTCTTACATCAAGTTAAAGGAATATGGGAAGATAATTGTGGTTTGTACTACTTCAAATCCTTTATCTTAAGGAGAACATATATTTTATAGTAAATTTTAAAACAACTATAATACAAATCTATTCATTACTATTTAATAAATCTAAATATTAAAGTTATTATTCATTTAAAATAGTCAACCAAGTATGTAAGTTCATGTTTGATTTTGAGGTGTATTATACTTACATGTATGTACATATAAACATATGACATATGAACATATGAGAATTTGTATGTATAATCTTATAAAATTCCTAACTAAATGATTATTTATCATATCTTTTTCTTAAAATGTTAAATATTATATTACTTTGTATTAATAAATTTTAAAAATATTAATATTAAAATTTTAATGAAGGATGACATGGTTAGTATTATGATTAATATATAGTCTGTACTCTTGACAGGAAACTGAATTACAATAAATATAATATTTCATTGTATCTTTGCCTCTTAATTGCTTATGATGCATTCATCACAAACATCTGAAGGAGACTAAAGAGATAGAAGGTCAAAATAGGGTAAGAAAAACTATTTAAGTTAATTTTGCCAATATGAATAAGATCATTTTAAAATATATCATAATAGTTTTAAAACAATTTAACATTTTATTGACACTGACAACCCTTCCAGCTCATTCATATTCATACTTATCATTATCAGTATTAGAAAACACTTACTAGAATGCATAGGTCACAAAGCAATACAAAAAAATTTTTTTTTAATATATAAACGAGGAACATATCCAATCCTTGTTGATTTTTTCTATTTTCTTTCAACTCTTTACCTTGCCCCTTCTACCTGGAATGCCCTAACCTACCTATTACAGGCTACATTTTGTGCACCCAAAATCCATGTTGAAGTCTTTACTGTGGTAACTCAGAATGTAACTATATTAGAAGATAAGATTTGTAAAGAGGTAATTTAGGCAAAATAAGGCCAATAGGGTGGTGACCTAATCAAGTATGAATGTTACCCTTATTAAAAAAAGGAAGAAACACCAGGAATGTGCTCATACAGAGGAAAGAGCATGTGACAACACAAGAAGGCAGTCACCTGGACGCCAAGGACAGAGGCCTCAGGAGAAGCCAAACTAGTTTTTGACACCTTGATCTTGTACTTTTAGTCTCCAACAGTGAGAAAATAAATTCATTGTTTCAGCTACCCAGTCTGCACTATTTTATTATGAATGCCCTAGCAAAATAATATATGTGCTTTCCCCCATCTCAATATTTCCAAGTTCTATCAATCCTGTAAAAGGCCACCTATTCCACAATATCTTCTTTCTTTCTTTCCTCCCCTATCCAATGGCGGTAATCACTACATATTTTTAATTCACAGGATACCTTGTCACTTTAATTTCTACAAATAAACATATGCCTTTGAAAACATGTCCCTCTAGGAATCCTTCAAAGTGCTTAAAATATTTTCTTGATTCATCAAATCATGTTGAATGAACAAATGGAGAGACATATGATGGTAACATAAACAGACAGCAGTATCACAGGAAGACTTTCTTGAGATAAAAGATATGAGAGAGATTGAAGGTACAGAATGATTTCGAGATGGATAAAAACATAGCTGTTACATTTAATGGCTCTGATTTTAGTGGATTTACTTTTACCTTGTAGGGTGGAGGTAAGGCTAGGAATCTGAAGGGTGTCTTGAAGAAACACTCAAGAGCATGCTAAAGAAAATGAACAGTAGACAATTGAAAGGATTGTTGAGCAGTAATGAAGATAATTTTCTTTTGGTAGTAATGTTAAAAAGTACATGATGCTGAGAGAAGTGGTCAAGTAACATTATTCCATGAACTTCTGTAAACTAATCTATAAAACTAGCAATTGTTTTATAGAAAGTATTAGCATATCACTTCTAGGTGGTGAAAATAGAACTCTATAGTTGATTTAAGGGGTTATGGCAAACTAGACACTCAGAACCTGGAATCTTGGCTTTAAATAAAGCCAGACCCATGAATGATACTTGGCTGCAGTTATGGGCTTGCGTAACTTAAAGGACCCAGGGTACTTATTGACTGAAGAAAGGAAAAAGGTACACAGTTGGGAGGGATGGATGGTGGAAAAACTTGTTTCTGAATAAGAAATTCTGTATGAAGAATCTTCTCCATTGTAAATTATATACAAGGATGAATCTTAGCCTGGAATTTCACTTTATCCCAGTAGCATATGATTATGAGAAATAAATAATTTAAGCAACAAGAGAACCAGGAAGTGGGAAAGAACCATATTTAAATATTAGCACTGAGCCTTAATTCTATAATTATCTCTTGCCTTTTCTGGCAGGGTTGGAGTGACTGGCTTTAGAGAAATAAATAAGCAAAACACAAATGAGGCCTGCAGAACTCTACCTACAACAAAGATTTAAACAGGGTTCCACATTAACAACCAAGTATAAGTATTTTGACAAGCCAGTGACACGTGATGTGAAGGGTGTCAGAGGTAAGATGTCACGGAATACTGTAAAGTTTTCACTTTAAGAAATTAAAATTCCTATTTTAGAACTGCTGCTGCTGCTAAGTCACATCAGCAGTGTCCGACTCTTTGCGACCCCATGGACAGTAGCCCACCAGGCTCCTCCGTCCACGGGATTCTCCAGGCAAGAGCACTGGAGTGGGGTGCCATTTCCTTCTCTGATTTTAAAACCATTGCCTTCATTTTCTTACATTTCTACATGCTTCTTTGAGGGGAAGAAAGAAGCAGAGTTGGAATAGTGGCTCTCAAAATATGATTAAAAAACCCTTGTGACTCCCTAGCACTCTTAGGGCCCCAGGGTTCTCCTTTTCTAAATTTGTATCTGCTTGAGGCTGAATTTTCTTTATTATCCTACAAATAAACAACACTTTACAACATACTGAATGCAGAAGCAGGTATTAGCACCCAACTATCTTCTAAGAAGTCGGCTTAAAAGAAGTTTACACACAGGTAAACAATCATTCTTAAACATTTTTTTCACCTAAATATGTCATTTTACTTAACATATAATGAGTTTATTATTGTGATTTTAAAATAAGTTCACAAACATGCTTTTAAATTACAGGTTGTAATTTCTAATATGGTAAATATCAAAGGGTACAACATACACAAGCAAAATGTCCTTCAAGTCCTTAAATAAATTTTAGAGTGTAAAGGTGTCCAAGACCAAAAAGTTTGAGAACTGCCAATCTGCTCCTCCGTGAGTCACATGTATCTTTTTTTTTTCATTTATTTTTATTAGTTGGAGGCTAATTACTTTACAATATTGTAGTGGTTTTTGTCATAC
The DNA here is from genome assembly GCF_023699985.2 of Odocoileus virginianus. NCBI lineage: Eukaryota > Metazoa > Chordata > Mammalia > Artiodactyla > Cervidae > Odocoileus > Odocoileus virginianus. The sequence goes on from NC_069674.1 coordinate 77,489,863, forward strand.
ACTGACATAAATCAGCCATGGATTTACATGTATTCCCCATCCCGATACCCCCTCCCACCTCCCTCTCCACCCGATCCCTCTGGGTCTTCCCAGTGCACCAGGCCCGAGCACTTGTCTCATGCACCCAACCTGGGCTGGTGATCTGTTTCACCCTTGATAATATACATGTTTCAATACTGATCTCTCGAAACATCCCACCCTCGCCTTCTCCCACAGAGTCCAAAAGTCTGTTCTGTACATCTGTGTCTCTTTTTCCGTTTTGCATATAGGGTTATCATTACCATCTTTCTAAATTCCATATATATGTGTTAGTATACTGTAATGGTCTTTATCTTTCTGGCTTACTTCACTCTGTATAATGGACATGGAAGCAACCTAGATGCCCATCAGCAGACGAATGGATAAGGAAGCTGTGGTACATATACACCATGGAATATTACTCAGCCATTAAAAAGAATTCACTTGAATCAATTCTAATGAGATGGATGAAACTGGAGCCCATTATACAGCGTGAATCACATGTATCTTATAGTCTAGTTTATCTGTAAGAAAATACTAATCTTGGTTTGTCTAGGGGAGTATGTCATCTACCATGAGCATCCAGGGGAAAATGACACTTCTTTTCTATGCTGGTAGGCTCTAATGAGGAAACTACCAAAAGCCTGCTCCTACCAACCCCATGAAGAAAACAATTTTATTTTAGTTCCTGCATTTGTTATCTGTGCATGTTTGTCTTCCAAGAAGGAAATAAATTCTTCCAGGGAAAGATAAAATGACTTACTTTAATCATCATATTTCTTCCCTCATCTTTTCCCACTGAGAACAGCGCTTGGTGTAGAACAAATCACTAAGAATTATTTGTTGATTAAAACTAAGTCAGAACCACACAGGGAAAGTATCTATAGAAGCTATCTAGAGAATATAAAGCTGGTAGCCAGAGAGAAAGAACTGAACCTCAAAAATTATGTAAATAAAAATAGGGTTAGAGGGGATATCTATATCTGTATCTCTATCCATCCATCCTGATAGTGAAAAAGATATATGTAATGGGTAAATTGACCACTGAAAATATTTCAAGCATTGAGACACAGAAATTTTGTTAACCCACATCTTTCTGCTTTTATCAATGAAAAGCATTACACAATCCATTTGAACATACGGAAACCACCAAAACAACATTCATTAAATGCAGCATCAGGTTATTTTTCTTTTCTTAAGTAGTGAGATAAACATGAGCAAATATGTTACCTTTTAATATTTTATTATTAGACTTTTTTAAACCAAATACTATGTCCATGGACATGAACTTGGGGAAACCCTGGAGATAGTGGGGGAACAGGGTGATTCCATGCTGCAGTCCATGGAATCACAAAGAGTCGGACACAACTTAATGACTAAACAACGTGTCCATTTATGTCACAGGAGAACAGAGACTAAAAAACACTATCAAAAAGTCTAATTCTGTTTTGCTAATATATTTATACACACACACACATACACACACACACACACACATTACCCCCAGGAAAATATAGCAGTTATCTTGACCCCTACTTCATGATTAATGAATCATTCATTGTTAATCCTCAGACATAAAAGTCTGGTCCCACTGCTTTTTTTAAAACTTCCAAATGGTTTCTCAAAAGAACTTAGAAAGCCTTTAATAAATCAAAACAATGAGACTATAGACATGAAAGTACACTATTAGCAGCTTTTCAAAAAATGTCCTAGAGGAAAGCAGACTATGAATACCTCAAGAAGTTGCAATTCCCTGTTGTGTTTAGGGAGTATATGCTATGGCAAAATTAATCTGCAGCCTTTCTTATGAGAATGAAAATGATCAGGAAAGAATCCCCAAAGGAATAATTATCTTCTATTATCTCTGAGTCAAATTGACACTTTGACAAAAGTCTTAGAAGGATATTTTCTGTATTATCTACCTCTTTTTATTCTAATACCAGAATCAAAATTGGGTCACAATTTATTAGGGAATTCTTCCTAATTAAAAATCTACAAGTTGTTTATATCTATATCTAAGTATTCCTTCCCAGATATGCATGAGCTATCTTGTAGTCTTTGACACAAGTTTCCTCTTTGCCTGTAATAATCACCATCTGTGTGACCATATATTTCTCAAATATCAAAGTAAACAGTATCATACAGAAAAGCTGCCTGTGTATATCAATTCTTAAAATAAGAATCAAACCAACATCCTTATTTTCCTAAAGATTTAGAGGCAACAATAGTTCATATATTTAAAACACTGTTAAACTAATAATATGCTCTTTATCACATTTGGTTCACAATTCATAAGTAATTAAATGATTTCAAATTTTGCTATGAAGCAATATCTAAAGAGGCAAAATGCTTCTCATCTAGTATCAGTCTATGAATTGAAAACAGATACTTGTTTTTTCTTTCACTGCCAGAGATTTTATCAGGAGAGGAAGTTTAATGCACGATATTGTGACACTAAATTGTATTCTATGTTCACTGCCTTAAACATTTAAGAAATGTTAATTATTTATGTTTCATTTTATTTTTGTCTTTCTCTATTCCATGAAGATAGTCAGAAAACAGAATCTTATGAAGACAACTTTTTATAAGAGCTTTAACTCACTATCTGCATAAAAAGCTTCCATCTCTCAAAAAAGCTTCAAAGACTAACTCACTGGTACTTAATATGTACCTGGGGATCTTGGGTCCCTGAGGTTCTTGTATGGTTCTGCAGATTTTAGCAATTTTTCTTATTACTACTTACATGGCAGGTGATATCGTGTTAATAGCTACTAGAACGTGAGCTTGCATATTGTTATGCTCTAAAATTTTCTCAGTTCACTGGTAGCTCAGATGGTAAAGAATCTGCCAGAGATTCTTTAATGCAGATTCTCTTCAGAGCAGGAGAGCCGGGTTTGATTCCTGGGTCAGGAAGATCCCCTGGAGAAGGAAATGGCAATCATTTCCAGTATTCCTGCCTGGAAAATTCCATGAACATAGGAGCTTGGCAGGCCACAGTCCATGGGGTCACAAAGAGTTGGACATAACTGACCTACTAACACAAATACACACACACACACACACACACACACACACACAGGGTAAGTATCAATAGGATAGAACCCACACAAGGTTTTTTTTTTTTACAGCCTCAATGACTTTTAAGAGAGTTAAGGGAAAAAAGTTTGAGAATTGCAGCATTAGTTAATCTAAAAGGGAAGGGCTGAAACTGAAGTGCCTTTTTTGGGTTAAGGTGGGTGTCATGGTGAGAGAGAGGAAGTGCATTTCCCACACTTGGGAAGCAGCAGAGATTAGTTTGACCCAATTCCCTTGCAAGGTCTCTGGGTGGTGACGGGATCTCAGAAGGCTCAACACTAAGCCCTAAGCACGCTACTTCTGCCAAGTTTTAGGCACTGGGAAGAATGTAGTGTAATTGCCTGCCTTCATGGAAGTAGATGACCACCAGAAACTAGAGTATTAGCGACAACTGTGATGTACTAAAGTATAACAGATTTTCTCTTTTTTCCAGGCAGCTTGTGCAGTCATTTGTTTGTCCAGTGACTCTGTATGTCTTTGGGAAATTTTTTCTGGTTTGTCTATTCTTGACATGAGGAAGATTCCATGTACTTGGTCCTCTTTATAGAAGTCAGATCCCCATTCTTCTCATACACTGGTAGGCCCAAGACTAAGGTCTGACAACCACATATTCTCTCCTGAGACTCTAAATGCTGAACTGGTGACACAGAGATGGAATGAATGCTTGAGACTATTGATTATAGTGAGCCTGGTGGCAGCAGCAACAAGAATGTCCTGCCTCTTTCCTTCTAGGAGTCCTTGAATTCCTGGCCATCTTGAGTCTGTTCCCTTAGACCTCTTCCAATAAATTTCTCTGTGCTTAAGTCAGTCAGAAATCTCCCCTAACATGACATTCCTAAGGAGATAAAAGACCATCCCCATTAGAATCAACAATTCCCAAACCACTGTGACTAAGAATCCCTCATGTGCATAGAGATGAGGACACAGAGCTAGACTAAACAATTTTTAAAATACTTTTAAAAATATCTTGATCTGTTAAATTTAAAAGACAGGAAACATCCATCAATTTTTAGTAATTTGGTATTTACTGTCAACAATCAGCTGCCTATATAAAGTTACTGCTTCTGGCTTAAGTTTCATCTATTCAATGATCTCTTTCTGTCCTGAATGCACAGATGATGAAATCCAGAATCAGAGACATATAACAAGGTGCCTGGAAAAGTAAATTTTTTAACAAAAAAGTGTGTCATTTAAAATTTGGCAGCCTTTTTATTTGCTGCTGGCTAGAATAAGCAAAGAACCGGAAAAGAAATTTTCTATCTGTAATAAAATCAGATGTAAGTGCTCCTTATTATATAAATTCAATAACAAGGGAAATAACTTTTTAACCTATTGACAGAGCATCTGTTGCCAATATTCTTTGATATGCTTAGTAGATTTTAGATAGCACACGGGCAAGCGTGAAGTAGGATTGTACAGTGAGCAAGAGAACAAGCTTTGGAGTCAGATTGCTCCTGAATTTGGATGCCACCAAATATCAGCTACATGTACTACTCAGGGCAGTTTTCTTAATTCTTCTTAATTCTTCGACCCTCAGTTCACATATTTATAATATAGGGATATAATAGTACCTACATAATAGGGTTATTTTGAAGATTAAAAGGAAAAACATGCAGCAGAATAAATTATAGCTATTTCTATCAGGGGCTAAGGAAGATGTTTAAAGAACCTCTTAAAGATCCTTAAACATTCCCTTTGCAGTTCATCAGTTATTAGGGCTGTTTGATATTTTGTGATGGGCCTGACCGAGGTTCACTGATAAAAGAAGGGGACCAATATCTTCAAATATGAACTTACAGAAAGTAAAGAAAGAGTCTATCAGGTGGCAAAGATGGAGGAATCATCAATTTAGTCAAAGAGAAAATTCAACAGACATTAAATTGTAAAACAGATTTTTTCCTTCTATCCCAGGTTTGAATTATATTAGCTGAAAAGGATCTGACAGCATGCTTAACAGAACTAAGAAAATTGTTCAACAAGGAAGCTGACTGAGCAGGAAATGGTTTGAATTGAGGTTGGTAAAATTTTCTTGAAATTTAGTAAGGACTAAATACACATTTTGTTGGTAAGGTTGAGCCATTCTGTTCAAAACAAATTTTCTGCTGTTTTCATGTAGAGAACGAATTTGAATGATTCATGAAGAAGCAATTTAAAAAGAACAAAAGGGAGAGAAAAAAAGAAATGTCTTTGCTAAGCTAGATAAGTAGTAAATTTTGAAAGTAAAAGCAGGAAAAGAAAATGGCCTCTAAAATAAATATGTAGATTTCAGAATGCTGGAGTTACATAATTCTCAAATTCAGTGACTTCTTAAACTAAAATAAAAGTAGCATAAGCTTTATATTATGTAAGTTTTATATTAAATAATAAAAATAACTTTAGTGATCTAAAGGTTAGCATATGGTAATATCATGTTCACAATGTTTTATCTTTGATAGTGTCCTAGTAATTTTCCCTTTCAAAAACAGAAATGAAGAGTTAAAATGCCACTAGAGAGTCTTATATATTTTTAATGTCTGTGTACTTCAATAGAATTTGATAAAATGAAGATGATATCCTGAGATTTTTGGCATTTTTCAATTTATTTCCAACAATGAATTAATGCAGTAATAAATTAAGCATTCTAGAGGTAATCTTTGGAAAGTTCTACTTCCAAATGAGATGACATAGTCTAAACAATGGAGAAGGAAATGGCAATCCACTCCACTGTTCTTGGCTGGAGAATCCCAGGAACAGAGGAGCCTGGTGGGCTGCCGTGCCTGTGGTTGCACAGAGTCAGACACGACTGAAGCAACTTAGCAGGAGCAGCAGTCTAAACAAAATATCTTTCAGCCAGAGCAATCAAAAATATACATGTAAACAAACAAAAACTCATGTATTTATTAAAAGCACCAAAGAGCAATAAGCACAAGAAGTGGAAGTGTCAGTCACTCAGTCATATCCGACTCTGCAACCCCATGGACTGTGGCCTGCCAGGCACAAAGAAAGAAAGAAACTAAATCTTAGTGATAGGTAAGTCCTACTTGGGCTAGTAAAGATCTGTGATTATTCTGTCACTGTGTCCAAGTGAGTAGAGGATTGCACCAGCTGAGGCAGAGGAAATCTGCTTGATTAAAGAGAATCCAGAGGAACTTTTAGCAGCCACATGGCCACCGTAAAGGATTTTCCTGAGTAAGAGTCCTAGCTGAAGAGCTAGATCTCTTCACACTTATTTTAATTTTCTTGGATGGGACTCTTGCAGAGTTTGAAGTAATTCGGCTACAACAGAGTGTAAAGTCTTGGTTAAGAAGAAGAGACAGACCTCAGGTTTGTCCAATTCTTCAGATTCCTACTGGAGAAAGGGTTCTCCAACAGACACAGGATACATAGCTTTTAATGACTTTGAAACAGAAGGTAAAATTAAATTAACTATAGCAGTAATACAGCTCCACTCAGTTTAACTACTGACTGGATTGCATCAAAGTGCATATGGAATAGGACAGACCAAATGCCAGGTCACAAAAAAGTCTCAATACAGTTTTTTAAAAATTCAAATCATTCAAACATCTTCTCTAATCACATGAAATGAAAAATCAATAATAGAAGGAAATCTGGAAAATTCAAACATAAAAAAATCACATAGATCAGTCAACTAATGTATCAAAGAAGTAGTCATAAGGAATTAGAAAACACAGCATGCCAAAACTTATGCTACAAAAGCAGTGGTCGGAGGGAAACATAGCAGTAATGTCTATTTTAGAAAAGAAAGATCTCAAATCAATAACTCTGTGTTATGGAAGCAGAAAAAAAAAAAAAGGAGAAAACCAAAGTCAAAGAAAACAGGAAGAAGGAAGTAGTAAAGATTAAAGTGGAGATAAAAACAGTTTTGTCTCTCTAAAAGTGGCCCAGCAGCAACACATCAGGGGCATTTTTCCCATGACTAAGTCTGAAGTATATGCCTAGCTTTCATATTTTGCTCTACAATACTAAATACAATATACTGTAATATCTATTTTACATAATATCTATATGCAATTATATGTCATGAAATATGATACTAAGAATAACATAATACTGAAAAGGAAACAGGATTCCTCAAATACAGTTTATTCTCAAAATTAGAAAAACAGCAGTTTAGGTTAGCAGTTTTTGTTGCCAAAAGCAAAAATGCCTTTGAGGTTATCTGAGCCAATGATAGAGGACAAAGCGGTCGACCTTCAAATTGATCACCAGACAAACTGTGACTACATCATGTTAAAAAAAAGTTGGAATTTTTCTGAATGGGCAGCAAAAAGTAACACTTTTCCCTTTTAAGTTAAAAAAGAAAGAAAAGAAAAAAGTAAGTATAAAGGCCATTCCACTGGAACTCAAATGAACATTTTCATTTTTCACAATGAATCCAATCAGAAAATGTGGGATTGGATATGCAGCTCAATACATCGGTACTTCTCTTCGTAAATTAGACTGTGCACCCTGCCCCAGATGGTTCGGTAGGGAGCCAGCCCTGTACATTCACACAAGGCATCTCGCCTTCTGACTCCCTTTGAAACAAAGAGAAGCTGAAACACTAACAACCCACCCCATCACTTAAAGAACATCCTGTAAGCAAGGTAACAACTAAGACTTTTTTAACATCAACTCATTTTCCATGAATCAGAGAGATGAATCAAAAAGGATGCTAGGCTTATGTGTGCTATGAAATAGGTAATAAACTTCACAAAACACTGATTTTATACTTTTAAACAATATAAATTGCTTATGAGGAAAATAAGATATTATGCACACCTGGCTTAAACTTTTAATAGCATGAAAAAATGAAGTGAAAAAATTCTCCTTTGTATCACAGTGCTTCAGTGCACTCCCTTAAGAAAACCACTGTGTTAATATTCTTATATATTCTTTCAGAAACACTTGAGAGTTATTTAAGAGTGTGTGTGTATGTGTGTGCATGCCAAGTTGCTTCAGTCGTGTCTGACTCGTTGCGACCCTATGGACTACTGCCCACCAGGCTCCTCTGCCCAGAGGTTACTGTACTTATAATTCTTCATTTTTAATTTTTCATTTTATGGTAAACATTGGGAATGTTTTCATATCATCACATGTAAATCTATCTTACTCATAATAGCTGCAAAGTATTCCAGTGGATGCATGTATTATACATTTAGTGCCCTACTGATGATTGTTTTAATTATTAATAGTCTCTTATTATTACAATAAAAGATGCAATAAAAGCTTTTGCCCTACAGAATCTTTGTGTACAGTGGATAAATATTACTCTCCCCAGCATCTTTAGCATTATTTTATACCATTAAATATTTCATCTTTTGCCAGTTCACTGCTCAAAAATAGCTCATAGATAATTTTATTTGCTTTTCTTTATGAGTGATGGTGAATAGCTTTTCATATGGTTAGAGTATTTTTTGTTAACTTTACATTCGTCCCCTCTATTTCCCTGTTAGCTTTTTGAAAGTCCATGGTTTGAAATATTTAAATAGGCCTCATATTGAAGCTTTGAAGCTTACTATAACATACAAGATACAATACAACTTGTGATATATTCAGGCTCTCAGAGAAAGTAATTAAAGAAGTGGTTAGTAGCTCAGATTTTTTTCCAAGTCATTATAAAATTAATATGGTTAACAATTTAGGTGAGATCAAATGAATTTCTTTCTGCATCATTTATAGATGTTAAGAGGGGTCTTAAGATATACCAATGAAAAAATGTTGCTAAATTTAAATGGGTTGTCAAAGACATTTGCCATAAATAAATATCACGTTTTCTATTCAATGTAGCATGGTGTCATGATTCGTGTCTATTTTGTCAGCACCAATACATGTGGCTTGAGATTGAGCAGATGCTACAAATTGCCAATTGCAGAAATGCATGGTTTGAAAGTTTTCCATCCAAAATCAAGAAAATTTTCTACTGCATAGTAATTACTAAAGATGTTTATGACTGATCATGACCCTTTAGGGAGTCTGTAAAACAAGACTTGGAATATCATTGTAAGATCCTGAAGAGATAAATAGATAACCACTAATAGAAGAATATTATTATAAGACAGTCTTTGTTTACAAGAGAAACTTAGATTCATTAGTTAGTTCAGTGCATTTTCAAACAATCTAAAGCATGTGGACAGAGCAGATATTTTATGTATTTTTCATATTTAGAGTTCTCAAAATATTGGGTAAGCTTATGTTTCCAAGCAGTTATATTTTTATAGTCCCTTTTTCATCAGTGACATTCTTAAACCATGTTCTATAATCCATAACAACTCAGTTACTGTCTTGATAATAAGGGCTTATTTTTGGGAGAATAATCTATAGATTACTCAGTAAATCACACTATCAATATGAACACTGCCCAAATTCTAGTTTGTTTGTGTCTTTCTGGATTTGATTTCTTAAATGCTTCTTCAATAAAGGCTACAATAATTATTCATAAATGTAATAAATAAATAAACTTTTGCTTACAAAAAGTTATTAAATATAAAAAGAACTAATAAAGACCATTTTTACATGGCACAAAAGAAAATTTTCTGAAATTATGAGTGACTGATTACCTTCATAGAATCAGAGTTATATTAAAAATATTATTTAAGGAATATTTATGATTTGACTACTATATATTAATAACAACCACTGTTTTATATGCTGTGATATGGCAGTGAATGAAATGGACAAACACCCCTAACTCATGCAATTTCCATTCAGTAAAGCAAAGAGAAAAATAAAGGAAATCTGAATAGAAAGAAATATTCAGTCAGGTGACTGTGAAAAAGAATAACAGTTTCCTCCAACATCTTGTTCTAGAGATTCATAAGATAAGAAATGATCTTCAGAAATAGAAAGCAATTCACGATTTTGAAACATCTAAAAAATAAGGCCACATTATATTAAATATGTTATAGTTGGCAAAATCAGGGTACTATTTTGAGTCTGACTTCTTTCCCAAGTTTATTACATCTTTGCATTGTCACAGCATAAAGACTTATATGATTCTTTGTAAACTGACATTAAAATTTAAAATTGGATTTCATAAAACATCCCTTAATAGAATAGTTCCTCTGACATTCAACATGGGGAACCCCTGTTCCTGGTTTCTTATGTATCCTTCCCTAGGCTGTTGTGGAAAAAAGAAAATACACATAAGATACTTGATATTCTGTGAATTTTTAAGTTTCTTTAAAACTCTGTGGACATCTTTCTGTATCAGTATAAAGAGTTCCTTCATTTTTATAACTGCACAAGATTTCTTTTTATGGATGCACCATATTTTTGTCTGTTTATTTTTCACTGCTGATATCTGACTACTGACATCATCCTAAGTAAAGAGCTGGGGTATTTTAGTGGTATTTTTTTGTAATTACCTAAAATATTCTATTTTTACCTCCATCATTTTTTAATCTGGTTGGAATAAAACATGACTATAAAATTTAAACCTACTAATGTTACTTTAGAAAATATGTTTGGATTTGTTGGTTGCACTTTATTTTTTTTTTTTTAAGTAACTATATTTCATTTCTCTTTAAGTAGAGTATGGAGAAGAATGGGATTCAATCCACTTGCAAAATAAATGGGGAAAAAAATCAACTGGCAGAAGAGAAAACAGTACAATGCTAAAATAGGCCAGATCAAATGTTAGGGGCTGAACAGAAAAAGATCTCAAATCTCTATGTTATAAAGAAAGCAAATATAATGGGGGGCTGGTCTACCATATAAATCCCCTCTTGAAATATATATATTCACACACCACTGAAGTAAAATTTTTATGATAACAAACTCTCTTGAGGCAAAATGAACACAAGAACATAGAAGTCCATGGGTAAAAGACAGATGACAAGGTATGAAAGAGGGGCATCTGGTGGAATTAAATATGTATTTATTGCATGCCTGTCTGTTCCTCCCTTCGTCCCTCCTCATTAGGAGCCAGGCCCCCTTTGGGGAAGTGACACTGACACTCATTTGTTATTTACACCACATTTGCCTAATGGTGTGGCAGCCGTTCAGTTGGAGGTAAGACTGAATTCACCCTTGACTCTAGGAAAATTTACCCTTGACTCTAGGAAAATTTCACTTACTGAAAAAAATTGTTTTGGTTACCGAAGCACAAGTAATTAGTAACGAACTTGAGACTCTGGCCAGGAAAACCATATAATTAATGTTTGCCTCCATCTAAACAGTGTGGATCACAATAAACTGTGGAAAATTCTGAAAGAGATGGGAATAGCAGACCACCTGACCTGCCTCTTGAGAAACCTGTATGCAGGTCAGGAATCAATAGTTAGAACTGGACATGGAACAACAGACTGGTTCCAAATAGGAAAAGGAGTACGTCAAGGCTGTATATTGTCAACCTGCTTATTTAACTTATATACAGAGTACATCATGAGAAACGCTGGGCTGGAAGGAGCACAAGCTGGAATTAAGACTGCCGGGAGAAATATCAATAACCTCAGATATGCAGATGACACCACCCTTATGGCAGAAAGTGAAGAGAAACTAAAAAGCCTCTTGATGAAAGTGAAAGAGGAGAGTGAAAAAGTTAGCTTAAAGCTCAACATTCAGACAACTAAGATCATGGCATCTGGTCCCATCACTTCATAGGAAATAGATGGGGAGACAGTGGAAACAGTGGCTGACTTTATGTTTTTGGGCTCCAAAATCACTGCAGATGGTGATTGCAGCCATGAAATTAAAAGACACTTGCTCCTTGGAAGGAAAGTTATGACCAACCTAGACAGCATATTAAAAAGCAGAGACATTACTTTGCCAACAAATGTCTGTCTAGTCAAGGCTATGGTTTTTCCAGTGGTCATGTATGGATGTGAGATTTGGACTGTGAAGAAAGCTGAGCACCAAAGAATTGATGGTTTTGCACTGTGGTGTTGGAGAAGACTCTTGAGAGTCCCTTGGACTGCAAGGAGATCCAACCAGTCCATCCTAAAGGAGATCAGTCCTGGGTGTTCACTGGAAGGACTGATGCTGAAGCTTAAACTCCAGTACTTTGGCCACCTCATGAGAGGAGTTGACTCATTTGAAAAGACCCTGATGCTGGGAGGGATTGGGGGCAGGAGGAGAAAGGGACAACAGAGGATGAGATGGCTGGATGGCATCACCGACTCGATGGACATGAGTTTGAGTAAACTCCGGGAGTTGGTGATGGACAGGGAGGCCTGGCATGCTGCGATTCATGGGGTCAAAAAGAGTCAGACACGACTGAGCGAATGAACTGATCTGAACTGAATCAGCCATGTTACTGCCATGAAAAATACCCGCTGTGGTTGAAGATGGCACATGGAGGTGCACATCTCAAGAGAATCACAGCAAGCTGACCCCATGGCCCTATTTGAACCATGACTGCTCATCACACTACCTTTGGAACTTTTAGGTATATAAAAACAACAAAAAATCCCCCTTAATGTATCAGTAAGTTTGGTTCGTGTTTTTTTTTATTTCTATCAATTGGAAGTATCCTCACTGATATAAATGAGGCGGGGGGAGAAGAAGGGGGTGGTAGACAGAAAAGCTGAAAATTAAATTTGGTCTAGGTCTTGTATTCATTTATTTAGAATTCTCTTGAATTTCTCTGTATACTTTTCCTGGAAAAGGACATTTACACCACAAATAATTAATAACACAGATGAAAGTATATACAGGAATAGTATCAGGCAAACTGTGATATGTGTTTGCCCTACTCCTTGTCATGAAGGTCATCATCATCCAAAGCCCAGCATCTATATACCTATGGACAAACAAAGCTGTTTCTAAACAAACTGATTATATACCAGGTTTCTGAGTCCATATCTACATTTATATCTATATCTATCTCTCTCTCTCTCTCTATATATATATATGTTTTCTCTCAATGCTGGTGTTCCAATGCCTTCAGTTTTTTACCTTATTTCAAGTATATGCCTATATTATAATGAAGACACCTCTATAATATTTCTTAATTTATGCCCTGTCAGATTATGTTACCTTCCTATTAAGCCTGATGACGTTCTAGTCTCAAAGTGCTATTTGAAACTCATTTGAAACGCAGTTATGAAACTCATTCTATAATTTCCAACTAGTTCAGGGATATTGTAGATGGAATCAGAAAAAAAAATCACCAAATAGTAACATTTATGCTATATTTCTATCTTTTGCTGGTCAGTGAGAATATAAAACATGAGTCACAAAGACAGCCATGTAATAACATAGGTCAGGTACTGCTGAGCAGAGAAAGTTGAATATTTGAAATAAACACCTAGGACCATGCTTAAAGTTTTCTAGACTTGGGGTGTAGAACCAAAAAGTGGTATCAGTTCAGGATTGGCCATGGCCATTTAGGAAGACAGCCCCACAATCTCAAACTAGAAACCACTGCCAAAGGTTATTGAGATTTATTAAAGGAAATTTGCTTTCTAACTAGCTCATTCCTCAGATTTTATAAATAAATAACATGATGCATTTTACCAAGAGATAATCGAGAAAGACTTTGAAACTGCAGGCAAAAAAGTATCATTCATACTCCATGATATTTATTACCAAGCAATTATATTCTACATTTGTCAGCAAGTATATAGATGCTGGGCTTTGGATGACGATGACCTTACATGGCAAGGAGTAGGGCAAACATATATCACAGTTTGCCTGATACTATTCCTGTATATACTTTCATCCATGTTATTAATTATTAATACTGTCCTTTCACTTTTAAACATTTTCTGGCTTGGAAGACAAGTTATATGGTCACCTTACTGACAGGCATGAGTAATCATGTATAAATATAAGGATAGCTACTAAGAGGAAAGATGAGTACTCTGTTAATACATATAGCAAAAGTAATCTTCCACTTGTTTGCAAATAGATTATGGAACTAGGGAGTATACTGGCAATTGAAAAACTTTATTTTCCAATTTTTTCTCCAGAGAAGTATTCTTTCCCAATATATGTTAAAGTACAAATTTTCTGAGTTAAAATAGTCAACTAGTTCTTGACCATGTCAATAGTACAGTTCAGTTCAGTCACTCAGTTGTGTCCTTCTTTGCAAATTTGTGGACTGCAGCATGCCAGGCCCCCCTGTCCATCACCAACTCCTGGAGATAATTCAAACTCATGTCCACTGAGTTGGTGATCCATCCAACCATCTCATCCCCTGTTATCCCATTCTCCTCCTGCCTTCATTCTCTCTCAGCTTCAGGATCTTTTGAAATGAGTCAGTTCTTCACATCAGGTGGCCAAAGTATTGGAGTTTCAGCATCAGTCCTTCCAACGAATATTCAGGACTGATTTCCTTTAGGATGAACTGGCTGGATCTCCTTGCAGTCCAAGGGACTCAATAGTCTTCTTCAACATCACAGTTCAAAAGCATCAGTTCTTCGACACTCAGCTTTCTTTATAGTCCAAATCTCACATTCATACATGACTACTGGAAAAACCATAGCTTTGACTAGATTGACCTTTGTTGGCAAAGTAATGTCTCAGCTTTTTAATATGCTGTCTAGGTTGATCACAGATTTTCTTCCAAGGAGCAAGCATCTTTTAATTTCATGGCTTCAGTCACCATCTGCAATGATTTGGGAGCCCCCAAAAGTAAAGTCTGTCACTGTTTCCACTGTTTCCCCATCTATTTGCTATGAAGTGATGGGACCAGATGCCATGATCTTAACTTTCTGAATGTTGAGTTTTAAGTCAGCTTTTTCATTCTCCTCTCTCACTTTCTTTAAGAGGTTTTTGGTTCTTCACTTTCTGCCATTAGGGTGATGTCATCTTCATATGTGAGGTTACTGAAATTTCTCCAAGCAATCTTGATTCCAGCTTGTGCTTCTTCCAGCCCACTGTTTCTCATGATGTACTCTGCACGTAAGTTAAATAAGCAGGGTGACAATATACAGCCTTGATGTATTCCTTTTCCTATTTGGAACCAGTACAATAGTACAAATAGTCAATAGTACAAATAATATAATTGCAGTGATTAGGACTTCAGAAAGGAGGACAGGAGAAGAGAAGGAAGGAAGGGGGTTGAGGGAAGGAGGGAGAGAAAGATGAATAACAGCTTATAATCCAATGGATTGTATTATTACGTTAAACCTTTTTTCTATTGTGATTAATAATAAATAATAAATGAATACTACTTGTCATAAAATGGAACGCATTTAAATCTTCTAATGAGGTAGATGAAACTAGAGCCCATTATACAGAGTGAAATTAGTCAGAAAGAGAAATATAAATATCGTATACTGACAAATACATATGGAATCTGAAGAGATGGTACTGATGAATTTATTTTCAGGGCAGCAATGGAGAAACAGACATAGAGAACAGACCTATGGACAAGGTGGGAGGAGAGGAGGGAGAAGAGGAGATGGAGGGAGATAGGAACACAGAAATTTACAATACCATGTGCAAAACAGAGAGCCAGTGGGAATTTGCTGCTTGACTCTCCAGACAGGCTGAAAGGTGGGGTGAGGAGGGAGAGGGGAGGAGGTCTGGGAGGGAGGGACAGGGGTGTACTCATGGCTGATTCTTGTTGACGTATGACAGAAAACCACACAATTCTGTAAAGCAGAATTCTGTAAAGCAATTATCCTTCAATTAAAAAAAATTTTTAAATAATGAATATGCAAGAATTAAGTCAAAAGTAAGAAGACATCCTCCAGAAAAGTTTATTCATTCAACAAGCATTTGTATTCACTTGTAAAGCACCTAGCAATCTTATCGAATTTTATTAAAATTTATCCTGCTTTACCAAACTTAGTAAGCAGCAAGTGGATTTTCCTTTTAGTATCATGACTCAGATCTGTCCTTAGCATCCCCAAATGCACATCCTGAAGACCTCAACCGAAACTTTCATAGGCCACATGTAAAGTGAAGATGGATGTTGTGCAAGTAGTCTCCACGGAAATGGTACTGCAGCTTTGTGCTTTTATGTGTGACCAAGAACAACACACACTTACAAATTGAAATTTTATGAGTAGCACATGGTACTCCGTGCTTGGATTTTATGTGATTTACAGCTTTGGATTTTAAGCCAAAGGTTTTACAATCTTTTTTATCTGTTAAACAAATTTCTCATGTTAATCTACACTATGAAGAACATTCTCATAACTAGAGCTGCTACTATATCCTTCTCATTTTATTTCCCCTCATTTGCTTTATATAAACAAAAGTAAGATAGAGAACAATGAACCATCAGTGCTGCTTGGATGCCTGAGGGACTGGGAGATGCTAGGCGCTAAGGACGTTGCTAGGAAGCTGCTCTCACTATAAAATAGCCACTCCTCACGGCCAATCAGATCAACAGCCCTGCATGGGATGACTCAGGGGATTTGGAGCTCTTCACTCCACATTATTGCTGACAATCACTCTCCTAGCTGCATTTCCTGCAGTTGATTAAAATGAATATATTTCCCCTACCATCTTTTCCTGTCATGTGGTTTTACAGTATGTAGCTGAGAAATTCTCACATAGAATCACAGAAGGGATGATTTCAGTAAGGATGAAAATTTATCTCACAGTTTCCTTATTTCATTTGGCTTTCTCTTAGAATGGAGTTTTCTCAGAATCTATGACCAAGAGGTTTTGTGGGTTTTTTGTTTGTTTCTTTCTTTTTTAATCTCTCACCCAGGAAACAAATCCATAGTTGAGTCAAAATTCAATTTGAGCCTTGGTGCTGCTACCAACGTGAATTTGGTGAGTCTTATAGGTTGCTCTCTCCCTATTCCTTCATCCCAGCAATTATGATTCATGTATACCCTACCTCAACAGTTCATTTTCAGAGTCAAGCAAGACTTCCTAGAAAAAAGGATTCTGAAAAACATATAGTACTGGAAAATGGAAGCTAGCATGATCAAGTTTTGTATTTCTGTTTTAACTATTGCCCTGTAGGCTTTAACACTGTTCAAAAGAACCTTTGGCAGTGATCAAAGGAGCACCTGAAATGTGGTGTAAGTGAGGAATTGTTCTATTTAGTTTTAATTAATTTTCATTTAAATGGGCACATCTTGCTAGGGCTTGTCACATCAGACCACATAGCTCTAGGACATTAAATAGTTTTATTAATTATTACCTTCTAAGGCTGTTTTTAAACACTTGCAAATAATCAACCACTAACCTAATAAGCAGGTTAGTCTAGACTATGTGAGAATTAATGAGATCTAGTTTTCCAGCGTTCTCTAGGGTAAGCTATCTTAAAAATAAAGATCATGTTTAAAATGTCTCAGATTTAAAAAGAAACTTGTTAATGACTATCTTAATAACTATATTTTACAACTATATTGTTAACAAAATATATCTGTAAGCTTGACTCTCACTATGAGAATGTGTATACTGATACACACACAGTCTATTTATCTCTCTATATAGCATATTCTGTCAAGTTCATGGATTTCACTGGAATGGTTCATTAGGGAGTCAGAAAACTAATGCAAAGTCTCAACTGTAACACTTTACTTGGTCAATTTACTCTTTCCTCAGACACCTTCAATGACTTCTTACAAGCAATAGAATAAAATTTCAATGCTTCAGCATAAATTTAAAATCTTCCTTCTTTCCCATTTTTTCATCTCTTATCACTTCCTAAAACTCATAGTAAGCAGTTCACCTACTTCTGTTTTTCACATGTTCTACCAAGTATCTCTTGCATCTCCTGCACTGAAAAGTGGATTCTTTTTTCTTTTTTTTTTAAAGTCAACCTCATTTTTTTTTCCATTTATTTTTATTAGTTGGAGGCTAATTACTTTACAATATTGTAGTGGTTTTTGCCATACATTGACAAGAATCAGCCATGGATTTACATGTGTTCCCCACCCCAATCCCCCCTCCTGCCTCCCTCTCCATCCCATCCCTCTCGGTCTTCCCAGTGCACCAACCCTGAGCACTTGTCTCATGCATCCAACCTGGGGGTTGGTGATCTGTTTCACCCTTGATAGTATACTTGTTTCAGTGCTATTCTCTCAGAACATCCCACCCTCGCCTTCTCCCACAGAGTCCCAAAGTTTGTTCTGTACATCTGTGTCTCCTTTTCTGTTTTGTATATAGGGTTATCGTTACCATCTTTCTAAATTCCATATATATGCATCAGTATACTCTATTGGTCTTTATCTTTCTGGCTTACTTCACTCGGTATAATGGGCTCCAGTTTCATCCATCTCATTAGAACTGATTCAAATGAATTCTTTTTAATGGCTGAGGATTATTCCATTGTGTATATGTACCATAGCTTCCTTATCCATTCGTCTGCTGATGGGCATCTGGGTTGCTTCCATGTCCTGGCTATTATAAACAGTGCTGCGATGAACATTGGGGTGCACGTGTCTCTTTCAGATCTGGTTTCCTTGGTGTGTATGCCCAGAAGTGGGATTGCTGGGTCATATGGCAGTTCTATTTCCAGTTTTTTAAGAAATCTCCACACTGTTCTCCATAGCGGCTGTACTAGTTTGCATTCCCACCAACAGTGTAAGAGGGTTCCCTTTTCTCCACACCCTCTCCAGCATTTATTGCTTGTAGACTTTTGGATAGCAGCCATCCTGACTGGCATGTAATGGTACCTCAGTGAGGTTTTGATTTGCATTTCTCTGATAATGAGTGATGCTGAGCCTCTTTTCAAGTGTTTGTTAGCTATCTGTATGTTTTCTTTGGAGAAATGTCTGTTTAGATTTTTGGCCCCTTTTTTGATTGGGTCATTTATTTTTCTGAAATTGAGCTGCAGGAGTTGCTTGTATATTTTTGAGATTAATCCTTTGTCTGTTGCTTCATTTGCTGTTATTTTCTCCCAATCTAAGGGCTGTCTTTTCACCTTGCTTATAGTTTCCTTTGTTGTGCAAAAGCTTGCAAGTTTCATTAGGTCCCATTTGTTTTTCTTTTATTTCCAATATTCTGGGAGGTGGGTCATAGAGGATCTTGCTGTGATTTATGCCGGAGAGTGTTTTGCCTATGTTCTCCTCTAGGAGTTTTATAGTTTCTGGCCTTACATTTAGATCTTTAATCCATTTTGAATTTATTTTTGTGTATGGTGTTAGAGAGAGTTCTAGTTTCATTCTTTTACAAGTGGTTGACCAGTTTTCCCAGCACCATGACAAGTGGATTCTTCACCACCGCACCACCTGGGAACCTGAGAGGTACACCAATGAAAATGTAGTGTCTTCTTCTGCTAATGACTACATGTCAGGAAGAAATATCCATCAGTTCAGTCCAGTCGCTCAATCATGTCCGACTCTGCAACCCCATGAACTGCAGCACGCCAGGCCTCCCTGTCCATCATCAACTCCTGGAGTTTACCCAAACTCATGTCCATTGAGTCCGTGATGACATCCAGCCATCTCATCCTCTGTCATCCCCTTCTCCTCCTGCCCCCCAATCCCTCCCAGCATCAGGGCCTTTTCAAATGAGTCAGCTCTTTGCATCAGGTGGCCAAAGGGCCAAAGTATTGGAGGTTCAGCTTCAGCATCAGTCCTTCCAATATATATTCAGGACTGATCTCCTTTAGGATGGACTGATTGGATCTCCTTGCAGTCCAAGGGACTCTCAAGAGTCTTCTCCAACACCACAGTGCAAAACCATCAATTCTTTGGTGCTCAGCTTTCTTTATAGTCCAACTCTCACATCCATACATGACTACTGGAAAAACCATAGCCTTGACTAGATGGACCTTTGTTGAGAAAGTAATGTCTCTGCTTTTTTCATATACTGTCTAGGTTGGTTGTAACTTTCCTTTCAAGAACAAGTAAGCATCTTTTAATTTCATGGCTGCAATCACCATGTGCAGTGAGTTTGGAGCCCCCAAAAATAAAGTCTGACACTGTTTCCACTGTCTCCCCATCTATTTCCCATGAAGTGATGGGACCAGATGCCATGATCTTAGTTTTCTGAATGTTGAGCTTTAAGCCAACTTTTCCACTCTCCTCTTTCACTTTCATCAAGAGGTTCTTTAGTTCTCCTTCGCTTTCTGCCATAAGGGTGGTGTCATTTGCATATCTGAGGTGACTGATATTTCTCCCAGCAATCTTGATTCCAGCTTGTGCTTCTTCCAGCCCAGTGTTTCTCATGATGTACTCTGCATATAAGTTAAATAAGCAGGGTGACAATATACAGCCTTGAAGTACTCCTTTTCCTATTTGTAACCAGTCTGTTGTTCCATGTGCAATTCTAACTGTTGCTTCCTGACCTGCATACAGGTTTCTCAAGAGGCAGGTCAGGTGGTCTGGTATTCCCATCTCTTTCAGAATTTTCCACAGTTTATTGTGATCCACACAGTCAAAGGCTTTGGCATAGTCAATAAAGCAGAAATATTTCCATTAAAATTATTATATTATTTAATGCCTAATATTAAGTTGGGATTTATGAAACAGAAGTAAACTATGGGTTTGAAGATCTCATTTTGGGCACTGGTTTGGTTTATAAGGGTCCCAGAAAGTCTTCCCTGTGGAACTGAGAGCTAATCCTAAAGGTTGGCAGCATTTATCCAGAGTAAAGAATTCTAGATGGGAAAAACAGCCAGCTGTGCTATGGTGTTATCTCTGTCTTTGTTCTCTTCCTCCACATGCTGAAACACTGTTCCATCTAACTTAAATATGATCACTTTTGGAAAGTGACCCCAGAACCCCCCATCACAATGAACTTTGCTCTGACTCAGAAGACATCACAGCCTGACATACTATAATTGCTTGTATTTTTGTCAACTTCCCCTTTAGACATCAAACATCCGTAGAGATTGTTTCCATATTTATAGTCTCTAGTATTTATTTCTTGGGGGGCCTTGAATAAATTTGAAATATAAAAAGGACTAACATCAGTGCTCTTCCCTTAAAGAGCTCAAATTAGAAAGCTGGGAGAGAGATGTAAATAAAATTTTGTTATTCTATTTGACCCCTGCTGA
Organism: Odocoileus virginianus; assembly: GCF_023699985.2. Classification (NCBI taxonomy): domain Eukaryota; kingdom Metazoa; phylum Chordata; class Mammalia; order Artiodactyla; family Cervidae; genus Odocoileus; species Odocoileus virginianus. Next base: position 77,510,795 of record NC_069674.1, read on the forward strand.
AATGGAGACCTGCCAAATATGCAATACAATAATGAATAACAGGTTTTTTGTAGGTAGGTATGGAGAGAAAGGTAAGATGCCTGTATCCAAATAAATATTTTGTATATTCTGCTAAAATTTAGTCTGGGAGAGTTACTGGAAAAAAGATTGGTAAAAATAGCCCAGATGTAGTAAGACAGAGGTAATAATGATAAGAGTGGATCAATCACTCTGTGGAAATAAATTCACTGTCAATATGATTGTGTCTATCAAAAAGAGCCCTGAACTGTTACTAGCTAAATTTATAGCATGGGCAATCGCTAACATGAACATGTTTCCTCTTCCATGGAATGAAGAGCTTAGATAATTTGAATAATGTTTTCTAACAGGTTTTCATATAGCTTCCTGGACTATTAATGCTAAAAAGTGTTTTGAGGAATTTCTGAATTAACTAAAACTCTGTAAGTTTCTTAGAATAGGACCTCCCATCATCTAAGGCAGCCTAACATGCAATGTGGCTCACTAGAGAGGTCCATTAAATGCCTTTCTCAAACCTATTTGAAACATAAAGCCTATACATCATGTATTATATAGTTACAACTTATGATGAGACAGAAAAAGAACAAAACAAGAGACTGTGAAATAGGTTAACTTACTAAAGACTAAGGGGCCTGGTAATACCACTGTGAGATGAGAATTGTGACATGAAGGATGAAAAAAGTCATGTAGAGGAAGCAGTCAGCAATACAGGCAGTATGTACAGAGGCTCTAGTGGTGAAATATTACTTGACTCATTCATTTTAGGTGCTGAAATGGATTGAGCACATGAAGCAAGGAAGAGGGTCAGAAAAAGCAAAGAGGAAGAAATGGCTGAGCAGGGCTTGGAAAATGGTCCTTCTGGGCCGATAGTTAATCAATACACTCCTTCCTTCATTGAGAAAGTCGTGATAAGATAAGGTCAGCTTATCTTATCAATAAACAGTGTGAATAAACAGTGTTTTTAATAACATGATTGATTTTTCCCCCATCTGTCCTAAGTACATTATGTCATAGCAAAATGACAACAAAAAAGTTCATAATCTGGTACTATGAGTAACTCCAGGAGCCTGAACTTAATTTTGAGGAAAATGGAAAGTCACTGAAGATCTTTAAGCAAAAAAGTGATAGTTATTCTGCAAAAATTCAAATTGTGATGAAAACCAGAGATGGGTGTTTCTGTCCACTGCTTACCTTTGCGTATCTATAATGTAATGCTACTTGATTCTCTTGTCAGGTCTGAGCCTATACTTAGTTTCAGTGAGGAAGGAAAGGGGAGGAAGGGATTCAACTTTTGCCCATTTCAATACACCCATACATTGTTTGAAAGTCAGTACACAGTACTCAAAATCGCCACTTTAATACACCTATTTTTTTTTCATCTTTTTCTTTCAGTTTTGTCCTGATGGTTGCTGTCCTATCCAGAAGTGGAGTGAATAAAAGATATATTTGGGCAGAATCTATTATAGTTATTACATATTTTCTCTTGTTTATTCTACATTAAAATTATTCTCAATAAGGAATTTTAGTTCTATTTCTTTTGACACAAATTTTGAGTTTGGAAAAATGGTTTTGCCTTCGGTCTGGCCATTGTATCTTACTTTTCAGAACCACAGAAGCAAAGTATGAGTGTTCAAGGGCTAGGCTGCTTTCTCTTGAATGCTGTAAAACTTCTTTCCGGGGGAAGAATAGCCCATTTAGAACTGCATGCAGCGCCATCTCGTGACAAAGAAAGTAATTTCTTTTAGTGAATAGAGCATCTGCACATTGCAATCTAATGCTCTACATAATTCACACAAAAAGACAGATGTTTTATAAAGTCAGCAGCCAGTGAGAACAGATATAGGTATCTTGGTGTTATCCTGTAATGCTAATTTTTCTAGGAAAATGTCATGCTAAAAACAAAACAATAAATTCTTGGATTAGTCAATTTTAAGAAACTTCTTTGAAATGGTATCCTGTTTGTACTCAAAATTACGTTAGGTCAATGCAAAGGAAAGCCAGAGATTCCATGATGGACCTACATATTTAGCATTTTCCCAGAGTAAAAGTTTCTAGACACTCAATGAAAATTACCTTATGCTGGAAAGAGTGGAGTTGATGATACTTTTCCAATAGCCCTCGTCTATCAGCAAGCTATTAATTACCTTCCAGATGTTCAATACATGATTAATAGTACACAATTATTCTCAACTAAATATACATATTACTTTATGGAGTAAAGGCAATTCCTACATATATGCTTTTGAACACTAAGTTTCAATTTAATTATTATCATGCACCTTGCCCCACTTAACACTTTTATCTGGAAAACATTCTACAAGTACAGAAAATATCTGAATTCTATAGAAGAGAAATAGCTTCTTTTAAAATGATGAAAAACTTTTTTTGGCTAAATATTGTTGAATATATGCATTATGTAAAACAATTTTGTTCTCTCAGTTACAAATTTCTCAAATGCTAATATAAGACTTCAGCTTGCTGTGGCCTCCTGCAAAGAACTAGAAAGAATAAAATCCACTCTCAGTTTAGTAAATAGACTCAAGGAGGAAGAGAGACTTCAGCTTATTCAAAATGTAGACCAAAAAGGCTTGGAATAACCAGAGAATTTTTCCTTTTCTCCCCCATTTTCTAATGAAGTAGAATAAATCCATGACTGAGTAAATTAAACTGCTGGCATTCTAATAATCAAATGTCATGATTTTAGAAATGTATTTTTGCTAAAGATGCTTAAGTAGGCTAAAACTCTGAAAGAGACACCAGAGAAAACTTCAGGAATAATATAGATTTTTAAAAGAGAATTTAGGTTTTTAATAGATAATTTAATATTGAATAACCTTAACGTCATGGAGAAGGAAATGACAATCCACTCCAGTATTCTTGCCTTGAAAATCCCATGGACAAAGGAGTCAGGTGGGCTGCAGTCCATGGGGTTGCAAAGAGTTGGACACAACTTAGCAGCTAAACCAACCTTAACATCAAGAAAGAAATGTACATTAATGTAGATCTACCCCAGTCATTTCCATAAGTCACTTGGACTCTGTTTACTTTTTCTACACTCAGAAAAAAGCGATCCATGTATTAAAATGTTCCTTAATTTCTACTCCCACTCTATTTGTGGAATGGAATTTTTCTATACAAATAAATGTGGACTCTGCTACAGGAATCGAACAAAAGAGCTCATTTTTATAAAGAACTGCTTACTTATGAAGTCTTTTGATAACTCAGACATCTGGACAGCTGTGTTTAATCTGTACTTAGTTTCACTACTTGCATTCAAATTTTCTATAAAAATTCAAAATGTTAAGCACGGATACTCAATTTCTTCTTTAAACAACTTATATTTTAATGCATCAGCTAATGTAGACACAAGAATGAGACCTAGGTATAATTCCCAGGATTACTGAAGGCACTGCCTTAGCTCCTGGGGAGAAGAAACGTGAAGATTATATCTGGAATTGCAACTAGGCCACTGAACTCTACTGCCAAAGCCATTGCTTCTAAGAACAAGTATCAAATCAACACAAAAAACTACACAGGCTTGCAACAGAAAAATCCTTTCTGTACTAATATATCCATATATCATGTGATTTTTAAAGAACAGCAAAGCATGGACCCCAAAACACCCACTGAAGTGCCACTACCAGGAGAGAACTTGCTTCTCTGGTATGCTCTCCACCATAAGAGAGCACAAGAATTGGCAGAAGGCAACTTCCTTCCAGGAGGGTACTCACCAGAACATGACAGTGTTGGCACCCTGATCCCAGACTTCTGGACTCCATCTCTGTCAGAAATAAATTGTATGTTGTTTACAAGCCACTCATTCTATGGCAATTTGTTATAGCAGTCTGAACAATCAAAGACAATACCAAGCTGTTTTCACTAAAAACAACATGACAACAGCAAAAACACTAACTTAAATTATACCAAATGTCATAAGCATGCTAAATGAATGTATCTATTCATTCCGTGAGACTGTGAGATTTAAAAACCGAGACAAATTCTTAGTTTCCCTTAAACTTAGCACACTGTCTCTTACCTCCAAGGCTTTCTTTAAGACTTTTCCTCCAGAACACCTCTCAGTGTCTCTTTATTCCCTTCAGCTGTGAAATGTAAAATCAAGTTCTGCATTGAGATATCAGCATAAAAAAAGAAATGACTTTCTTGCCACCTTCAATCAATCAATCAATAGTTTGAGCATACTTTTAATGTACATCCTTAAGGAGAGTATACTCACTCTAGGAAAACACACATCACCTGTATTTCTCATTACACTTAAAAAAGGGAAGGGCTCTAATTTTACTCTTCAATACCAGCACCTATCAGAGTAATGAGTAAATACTAAAGTAGCCAACCTCGCCTAATCTAATGCCATCTCTGAAAGATGCCAAAAGTAATAATAGGTTGAAGTTGCTACATCACTGATGAGAAACTAAAACTTCATCTACGTGATGATGATTAAATATCAGTTCAATTCAACTGTTATGCCAGACTAAGGCAGATGTGATGGCAAGCTTATGCAATAGTATGCTATGCTGTGCTTAGTCATTCAGTCATGTCCGACTCTGTGACCCCATGAACTGTAGCCTGCCCAGGCTCCTCTGTCCATGGGGATTCTCCAGGCAAGAATACTGGAGTGGGTTGCCATGCCAGAATCCAACTGGGGTCTCCTGCATTGCAGACGGATTCTTCACCAACTGAGCTACCTGGGAAGCCCATGCAATAGTATACTTTCATTTATTCTTATCTTCACAGATATTTATTGAGTATGTATGTGACAGGTACTGTGTTAACTGCAGTGTATACAACATTAAACAGAACAAAGACCCCCTGTTCTTAGAATAAGTGCATGAGTCATTTTGCTATTGTGAATTCACCAGACCTGAGTTTGAAAAAGTCCAGATAAAAAATAGGGAAGGGTAACAGAACCAGGGAAGTCCAGAAAGCAAGCTGTCATATTTTTAACACTATGTGGATACTTGAAAAGAAGGAGTACTATGAAGTTAGAAAAGCTATCTTGAATCAAATCTCCTTTTAAAAGTTTAGGAATACTAATAAGAACAAAGTATAAATACCTAATCCTAAACATAGTTATAATAGGAAAAGTAGAATTAAACAACAGGATAACATTTCTACAGTTAATAAACACACATCAGAAGACATGCCCACAAACAGAACAAATGAACTAGAAGATATTAGGAAAATTATTAAAAAATATGAGGAAAATATTTTAAATAATTTCAAAAGCTCAGAAATGATAAAATGCAGGGAAGACAGAAATTTTAAAAGTTCAAATATTAAAACTAAAACTATAAGTAAAATAATAGTGATCAAACACAAGAAATAATGCTTCCAGAGAGATGGAAAAGTTTATTTTATAAAAGAAAGAAAAGATTAAAAGAGATAAAAGTAATATATATGTATGTATTTTCTGTAGGTATATATATATATAATATATGTGTAGGTATATATACACACATATAAATGTATATATATTACACACATATACATGTGTATTTTGTGTAGGTATATACATATATGTGTATATTTTATGTAGATATTATATAAGTATACATATATATATATTCCAACTTAGGAAACATAGAAGTCCTTGAAAGTAAAAAATAAGAGCAAAGGAAATCAAGCTAATATTAAAAACTGTAATTCAAAGAAGCATTTCTGAATTAAAAAGGTTTTTTTTGAAATTATTTAATGAAAGAACACACTACATACTTAAGAATATTAATTTAACTGATTAATTTAACAGCCTCCCAGGCTATTCGGCCCATAGGATTTTCTAGGCAAGAATACTGGAGTGGGTTGCCATTTCCTTCTCCAGGGGATCTCTCTGATCCAGGGGTCGAACCATCGCATGCAGACACTTTACCCTCTAAGCCACCAGGGAGAACTAAGAATATTAATTTAACTGGTCAACACCAAGACATAGTCAATAAAATTACTGGGTATAAAAAAATTATTTTCGGTGTCAAAAGAGCCTTTTGCTCTTGCAAAAAGAGCAAGTGACTCATAAAGGAAATAAAATTAGCTTGTCATCAGACTTTTCAATTGCAACTCTTTATGCCAGAAGATACTAAAGGAAAGAGAAGGACTAAAGGAAAGAGAAAGAGGGGACAAAGGACTTAATACTTAGCAAAACTGACTTATGATTATAAAGGGCACAAGTAAACTTTTATCATTATGCAAGAACTCAAGAAATTTTTTTTTCAAGAATTCTCCTGAGAAATCTACTAGAGAAAAATCTTCAGTAAAAAGAACCAGAGTGTCATCTACATAAAACCTGGTGGTGAGTGTTGAACATACAGTTTCTGGTAACATCAAGATGAAACAGGTACTAAAAGAGGAGGAGTGTAGCAATTGACGTATGATTTGAAAATATATACATAATATGACTTTTTGATGGTCTGAAAATATATAAGATATTTTATTAAATTTTTAAAAATTAACATTTCAATAAGCTTATTGGTGGTTGTATATTGTTACTGCTATAGTTGTACTATGTTGTGTGTATAGTTGTATGTACATTGCCACATACATGCTGACATAGTTGTGTGTGTAATATAAAGCAGTGAGTGATTATAGGAAACTCTTAATTCTTCTCATCATGTGTCTTTCAGAACCAGAATTCTGATTAAAAGAATGGAGATAGAGACATAAGTAAGATGAAATTAAGTAAAAATCCTAGAGTCCCTCATTTGAATTAGAAATATCAGTATAAACTCATGAGATTTACTATCCTTAATACTATATATCACATATGTGTACATGCTCAGTCACTTCAGTAGTGTCTGACTCTTTGCTATCCCGTTGACTATAGCCTGCCAGGCTCCTCTGTCCATGGGATTCTCCAGGCAAGAATACTGGATTGGGTTGCCATTTCCTTCTCCAGGGGATCTTTCTGATCCAGGGATCGAACCAACATACGTGTATATATATATCCCCAGATTCCTTATCTTGGCTATTCAACCAAATACTAATCTAGATATTCCTGTGAAGGGATCTGCAGGTGTAATTAAAGTCCAAAAGTCACGGAAAACATCTTGGTAGTTGACCTAATCACGAGTACTTTAAAAACACAGAGTTTTCTGTTGCTTGCATAAGAAATCAGAGAATCAAAATACAAGGGATATGTGTACCAAGTCATCACACTGTACAATTTAAATATCTTTCATTTGTCAATAATACCTCAATAAAGTGGAAAAAAGCAAGCAAACAAACCAAAACTCCACAAAACACAAGGCAGATTTGTTATGCCATTCCTAGCTTGAAGTTGGAGAGAGGATCATGTAAAAGGATCTGAAGGAGGCTTCTAGAAGCAAAGAGTGACCACCACTCAAAGGCCAGCAAGAAAATGGGAGTTCAGTCCTACAGCTTGAAGGAACCAGATCTTTGGAAAAGCTAAATAAGCCTGAAGTCAGATTCTTTCCTGGAATCTCCTGATAATGCAGCTCCTCCAACATTTTAATTTCAGCCTTGTGAGACTCTGAGCAGAGAACCACACGGTGATGGACTTTGGAACTACACAAGTGTTTGATAATAAACACAGACATTTTAAGACTTGAAATATATGGTAATTTGTTACTCAGCAGTAGAAAACATTGAATCTCAGGACATGCTGGTACACTCAAGAGTAAGGGAGCCATTGAACCTCAAGGGTCACATCAAAAAAACTTAGTAAATTTCAAGAAACCTCACCGGACAAAGACAACACAAGTTGAGCTTTAAAAATATAATAATAACTGAAGTGGATGCAGCATAAAAGTTTAAACACATGTGGTCACCATAACTTAAAATAACTGGTTGCGTATGGAAGATTTGTATCTTACAAACTGGTAAAGAAAAGAGAAACTTAGCATTTATGTCATCTCTATGTTTGAACTCTAAGAAGAGAAGAAGGAAGGAGTCCTTTAAAGAGGTTTCCCAGCTAATAGATTTTAAGGAAATGATAACATTAGAATGTCATCAAGTTGTTAACTCTTTTAGCAGATCTTTGCTTTGAGTATAAACATCTGCAATCATGAAAAGAGAGAGTCAGACATTGTGTTCTTGATTAAAGAATATAACACCACTTGTAGCATTGTCAAAGCAACAAAATCTCAGTCTAATCATGTCTCTGGGTCGAGCTGCCAATCATGAGGAAATACAAAGGACTCATCAATATGTTAAACTGGATGATGAGTTTCAATTTGTAAAATCTAGTCTGTGGGAAATTCTAAGATTAATTGGCTCAGTTTCATCAGCAGATATATTGTAAGGAAATAAAAGGAATGGAGAGGAGAACTGAAATTGAAAAAACTATAGAGGCATTTCAAATTTTCAACACAGATAACACTAAACTATAATGTCCAGGGAAGCACACTGGAGTGATAAAACTGTAAAAGAGGGCAAAGAAGTGGCTATTATAAAATGAGATTGTTTCTTTTGTGGAGATGAATTTCTTGTGACTGTTGAACCACAAGGGCAGGCTTGCTGGAAAAATTTTATTTCTTGACCTGGTTGGTAGTTACAAGGATGTTTGCTTTATAATAATTTATTAATCTTTGTATTTATTTGGTAGTGCTTTCTATATATATATATATGTTTTTATAACAAGATGATTTTAAAAGATCCTGCCTGGCATCTGTTTCATTTTCGCCTAAATAAATGTGTTGTTATCATCACCATGGATATTGCTCGATTTGGGTTGCTCATGTCACATCCCTTTGGATTATAATTAAGAAAATACATGGTATCCTGCATACACCCAAGTTGTGCAATATTATTAATTACTTCAGTTTTAGATCTCTTGCTGATGCTGACAAAATTTTACTTATATATCTTTTCCATGTTAACTCATACATATGAAACATGGGTACTTTGATGACTATTGAGTTTTCTTCAACAAGATGACATCTCATATCACCTGCCCCTCACCTCCAGATTTCTCTGAGAAAAATAATCAAAATAACCTGGAACTCCTCCAACCTGACTGCTTTCCTCTGTGATGGAGTCAGTTGTGTCCATTCTGTGAACCAAATCCCCAGGCCTGGCTGAAAACTTTAGCTTAGAAGTAGGGCATTCCCAAGTTCCTCTGAGACATATCCACCCATTCTGACCAGTCTACTCATAGCTTCCTTGAAGAAGGGTCAGTACAAGGATTCTCATCCTTTACTGTTCATTAAAATCAAATGGAGAAACTTAGAGAACATATCCACTGGTCCTGCCTTGGGCTAATTAAATCTGAATCTCTGTGGGTGGTAATTTTTTTTCCAAAGCTCCTCAGGTTTTAACATGCAGTTAGGTATGTGAATTATGAGACTCATATTTGTAAGAAAGTTTGATACAGCCAATTCTTTTTTGAATCATAAATTAGTTTTAAAAATAAACTCTACCATAATTTATCTGTGCGTGTTAATATTTGCCTGTTAGTTTCCCTTAAAGACATTTTTAATATGCTAGTGTATGTTAAGATGACAGGGGAAATGATAAATGGAGACAGAACTGTTAATTGTATTGGGTCAGAATTAAGTTTGAATTACTGTCAAGTCAGAAGAGTCTCTGGAATACTTATATCTTTTATTACAAAACAGTTCAATTTATACATTTTCTGCTACTATGCAGGTTTTAAAAACAATTCTATTTTCAATTGCATTACACATCTATGGTCATGGTAACTGATTAGCACTGTGAAATAGGAATAATGTATTCAAGTAATACATGTTTTTTTGGAGCGTGTTATTTGTTATTTGAAACAGTGGCATGAGAGAAGAGAAAAAGGTTAACTCAGAATGCGACCAGGAAAATTAAATCTCTCCATAGTGATCTGAGATAAACTGAGTATAGGTTGGACCATTGAAGATGATTTCAGTTGCAATTACCACATTTCTGATTAAAAATGGCCATTAGAAGTTTAATATATGACATAACAGAAATCTAGAGTAGATAGTCCTAGATATGATTCAGTCAGGTCAGGTCCCTGGCTTCTCTTAACATTCATCTGCTGTCCATAAAATGTGGACCAAAGCACCAAGCCCCATAACTTAACATAAAATATTCAAAGGAGGAAGAAAAAGGAGTTTTACTTTGTATTATAGAAGAAACTCTCTAGAACTCTCAGTTCCCCTTATCCAGATCAGGCTGAAAGTAGAGAATAAATCTTTGGCATTTTCAGCTTTTAATAAGGGTGTGGGGTGACCTCTGCCAACAACCAATTAACGTGGTTAGAAATAGTGTTCAGTAGACAACTGGTAGAATCTGGAGCAATAAGCCTTTGTCAAAACACAAATCTTCAGTAGTCAAACTGCATGAACTGAGTAAACAATTTTCTGCATGATGTAAAAATAAGGAGCAAAATTTAAACAAATGAAAACATGCAGTGATGTGAGTCTCTGTCTACATACTTCTCGAACTTCACGTAATAACAAATACATGGGGCCTTTGTTAAATGCTCTAGCCTGAAAGATACTACGATTGGGCTTAGTATACAGTTGAGCTCAGTTAAGGATGAGAACCAGATGGTTATTTGTCCTGAGCCTATACTTTGCGAAATATTCTACACTGATGACTATTAATAATCTCAAAATATTTAATCCTGACTTTTTTGTGTGCCAGTGTCTCAAGTGGCAGAAAATCTCCAGAATCATGTTTATTCCAACCCAGTAGCAATTATGAAATAGCCTCTAAAGTAGATTTCACTTGCTGCTCGACCTTATACATAACTAGTTAACCTGCCTTATCATAGAGACTCAGTCATCCTTATTCAGCTAAATCTCCGAAGTTGGCCACAGACCCCTGGGAGCTTCTGATCTAATGCTCTCTTGTTGTCAACAGAAAATGTCCACTGCTTCACTCTCTCACTAGTTTTAATTAATTAAAAACTCCCAGTCGTCAGGAAGTCATATGCTCAGCATGCCCCATGACAGCACAGCTTATCAAATTACCCTGTTCCTTGGGCAAGTTAATTCACCATATTGCTAAATTATTTCCTGTTTTTGTTTCCAATGCCAAGGTTTTTTTTTCTTCCCTCTCCACTCTACCTGATGTAGGATGCCTTAATATCTCAATTCTTTTTTATTTAACAGCATAATCCATGAAACATAGCCAACAGTTTTTTATATTGAAAGAAATACAATTTTCTCACAACAGCCAAATAAAATTGTATCACTGACTTACCAAGCAATTTGGTAAAGATGCCATAAAAAGTTCAATCTCTTTCCAGTATCACGTCTTACCCACAACACTATCTCCATTGTTTTTATATCAATGTCAGCTGCTTTACCCTTTACGTCTTGTCACCTCAAATTCTGATCATGGGTTGCATATGCTATTCACCTATTATTCAGCTGGTTGTAAATGGAAATAAAAACAAATAACACCCCACACTCCTACCAAAGAGAAAAATGCTCACAAAGAAAATCTGATTTCATTTCATAATATAATCCCATAAAGACGAGCTTATGTGCATTCTAATAAAGGCATAACTGGCATAGTTCTATGCCAGTTGCTACAGGAGCGCTTTGAACACTAGGCTCCTTTTAGATCTCATCTCCTATGACAGCTGCTAGTGAACAACAATTACCATCCTTCCCCTCGACATCTCCATGTATAACACACTGCCTGTCACCCAAATGGCATTCAACAAGCCACTCCCTCCCACCTTTTCTTCCAAAGTGCAAAAAATTCATAGCTGAGAGGACATCATATTATGAATATTACTGCCTCACCTCTTTCTAACTCTGCTCTGACTCATACCAAGAAGTAGATATCATTTTACAGAAATAATCCAATATTAAGAAGACAAAAAGTTGAATTTCATCTGATTGATTTTACTGCTGAATTATGCAATTTGATCAACTGTCTACAAACGAAGTCCCTAAGGCTAACTTAGTAATAACTCCCTAACTGTCACGTTCAAGTGAACTTTTAGTTTTGGAGAGTCTTGCATTTATCATCAAAAGATTTTGTAAATATCATATTCATATTTAAATTTAATATTCCCTCTTGGCTGATATCCGAGAAACTGAAGTATTGCTCAGCTATGAGCATGCTGTTATTCTCTGTCAGAGTTTTTCAAATATCTGCCAGTGTGTTTTACAGGCCACTAACAGAATGTTCAACACTGAAAAAAAAAAAGTTAATCTGTCAAACATGTGAAATACATTTTGGTTAGGCAAAAACTAAAGATTGTTTTTTACAAAACCTCAGGATTTTGCTGAAAACATGTGAATGTGCATTTCGAAATTCTAATGTGGGTGTGAGTATGTGGGTGTGTAATCATAATATTCTAATATGGTATATACTGGAGTATTTGATCAGGAACCATATTTTCTTCTCTTTTACTTCAAAAAATCATTTTCAGCTGTTATATTAAAATAACTGAAAAATTTTCTTTGCTACTAAAATGTGGTCTGAGAAGAGACAATGGTCCCCAAGCCAGGGTGTAGGCAGTTTCTCCTCAGCTGTGACTGTGTGAGTATATGGCACAAAGAGCCGATAATTGATGTTAAAAATCTGAGGGTGTCCAGATGGTGAATAAGGTGGGAGCTGTTCATACTAGGAAAGGTAGACTTTTTCAATAGAGACAACCTCAGGAAGCTTAAAGGAAAGAGAAATCTGGAGGCTACTAGTATGCACATAGCATTGTTCAGGAAAGGAGACGCTAAAAAAGAGAAAGTCTATGCCCTGAATACTGGGAATTCCAACGACATGGGACTTTTGTGACTCTGAGGAAAACAGTTGCAACTTGGAGCCATGTGGTCCATAAGAGACTGGGATTTTCTTTTTCTCCCAGAGGAGTGATTGCAAGGAAATATCTGTCTTTTGGCCTTGCAGATAACCACGGAGCACAAAAGAAACAGGAGAGCTATTGCCAACTCAAACATTTGAAACTGTTACTATTAATATAAATTACTATCTAACTTATATTGCTCATTATACTTCTTCATCAATCACCCATAAACATGACACATCTCAGAGTCACCAGTGCTTGTTCATATACCTTGTTCATCAAACTTAGAAGAGTCTTAAAATGGGTTAAAAACCCATAGGTTTTAAATAGAGCTATACAAGCAGTAAGTACTTATTTATCAGTATGTATTATTTCCATATCCTCCCTCCTTTCCTCTGCCCCTCTCCTCCCTTCCTTTCTCTTTTTCAGGTCCTTTTTTCCTTTCCAAACTTTTATATTCTAGTATTACTTCTGAATGGGTCAATAATAAAAAGGTATAAAATGGAAGAGGGAAAATGTTCCTCTCACTCTCTGTTACTAAATTTCCCTTCCTAGAGGAAACAACTTACACATTTCAAAAATATTTCCAGAGATACCTTTACATGTTTCTATTACTTATATACATAAACATAAATACAACATACATATGTATTTTTCCTCTTTATTGCACAAAAGGTTATATATGCTGTTCTGAATCCTAAATGTCATTTTAAAATCAACTCATTCTTCTGCCAAATATAAGCAATACTTAAATGAATTTTAAAACTGTAATTCAATTCTAGAACAAGCACACATTATAAGGTTGATAAGTAAAAGACAACATGTACAAAAATATTGTCATAAAATTAATTTCATTGATATTCCTTATTTCTTAAATTGTGATAATCCCTCTTCCTGACATATTTTGATTCACTGACAATTTTTAATAGGTGCACTCAAATTTATGAAAATTCTTCTGTGAATTTATAAATGAAATTTTGAATAATGTACTTATTCTATTTTCCATATGAAAATTATCAGAGAGGGAGGGACTTATATAGTACATCACAGCTGTGAAATAAGTCCTCTATTATGGTGACAGTTTTCAAAAACTATTAGAAATAAATTAGATAGGCTGAAGCATATAAAAATATATTCAAATTTGACCAATAAAATGATAATAAAATAATAATAATAATGGCATTTTTAGAAGTGAGGTGTCTTTTTATATCCCAAACATATCAGTACTCATTATTTTGGAAAACTGTTATCACCACCCATCATAATGGAGGCAGGGACAAATAATTTTGATATGGAAATAAAATAAGTACATTATTCAGAATTTCATCTTTAAATTCACATGCAGAAAAATGTTCATAAATTTGTGCATTATCTTTTCCCTGCCTCCTACTGGTCAGCGTTCTCTTAATAATTTAAGAACAGGCCTATTGATGGCAGTTACTCAATTTTTTTTCTTTCCCTTAAACCATAACTTGGTGCTTGACCTTCTTGTCTGAATCTGGTTTCACTCCTTACCCAGGTAAAACTTCTCCAGCACACTTGCTTTTTTTCTGTTCTTGAGACCACCAAGACTTTCTTCTAGAGCACTCTGCCCTCTCCTTAAAATGTTCATTCTTCAGCTGTTTCCAAGGTCTTATCTTTAGGATCTTTTCTCTGAGATCTGAGTATCTCATGTGAATAAGGTGTACCTTCTACATCAGTTATCTGCCAAGATATATTCTTCCCCTGTCATAACCTCCAACTCTTAAATGTGTTTTCTCACTCACTTATGCTCTGACAAATACTTGATAAATCAGCAGATTGCTAATCCAGGTCCTAGATGCTGTGAGTGTAGATAAAGCCATAGTCTTCCTTCCCAAATAATTCCTTGTATAATTCCTTGTATAAACTAACACATAGACCAAATGCATATATGATATCTGGGACTATGTGAAGGAGAGTCACTTACAATCAAATGGAGTAAGTGATAGCTCTGGTTTCTATTCTGTTGGGTCCCATGAACTGAACTTGAGGATCTGTGGCTACTACAGAAAAGTCCAGAAATTAAAGCAGAACCAGAAAAAGGGTGTTTTGTTGTTGTTGTTGTTCTCTTGTTTTCTTGATGGTTTTGTCTTAGAAAACATACAGGTAAGTAGCAGTCATGATTTAGCAGGAAAAATGTGAACTAATCTAGAACTAAAAATAATTGGTTCAGTACTTAGAGACAAAAGTGTAGTTTTGAGTGGAGGAAAAACAACAACAACAACAACCCTTTACCTTGAGGTCTGGATAGCATCTGAAATCTGCCATGGAAAGCCAGTAGTAACTGGGCATCATCCAGCGACTGTGCAGGAAATGAAAGGACCAGTGAGACCCAGAATGGGGGAAACAAAAGGAAGCTGGTGTGGATATTGCAGAGTGATCACAGTTGACAGACTGATTCTGAATATATATGAGAAGCCCTTTACACAGCTCTTGGCAACAATAGGCTGGTGCTTTGAGAATAACTAATTTCTAGCAATCAGACTAGTAAGGGTTAAAAGTGAAGTGACAGTCACTCAGTCACATCTGACTCTTTGCAACCCCATGGACTACAGCCTGCCAAATTCCTCTGTCCATGGAATTTTCCAGGCAAGAATACTTGAGTGGGTTGCCACTTCCTTCTCCAGGTAATCTTCTCAACTCAGGGACTGAACCTGGGTCTGTGCACTGCAGGCAGATTCTTTATCATCTGAGCCACCAAAAGTTGACATAATTTATTCATTAATATTAAATATTTATGTGTATATTCAGATACATATTTATAATGTGACCTAAAAGTCTCAGAATGAAAAGTTAGGCCATCTGGGGTACCCTGGTGGGGCTTACATCTGAGGATTGATTTTTCACCTTGGAGCATCTTGACCATTTTCTTTGCCATTTTTTTCTTGTGTGTTGTGCCATCAATTTCTTTGATCAATATGCCACTGTTTTAGCATCACTTTTCTAGGAAGGATTATATTTTATCAGCAGGCCAAAGATCAGTTGAAAGCATTACTGCTTAAACTGCAGAATTTGTTACATATGCCTATGCCTCACTGAAAACTGTCAGGAAGCTTGCCCTTCTACCTATAGACCACTGCCTTTCTGCTGTGGCCTGGCACACATCTCCATAGAAGCATCTTCCCATATTAAATTTTCTGAATATCCAGCAGACAATAACAGGTTAAAGCTCATTAGAATCTTTATATATAGTCTCCTAAAACTAATTTTGTGGTATTTCTGATTATTTCCAGAGTGATTTGAATCCTTAATAATATTTTATTATTAAATTTAATTTTATGCTCTAAATAAACAGCATGATGGCAGGTTTTTTGAGGAGTAACTGAGAACCTGAGAGTGATACCAGGGTTAGAAGAAAAAAGGTGAATGTTTAGTCGCTAAGCTGTGTCCCACTCTTTTGAGACCCCATGGACTGTAGCCTACCAAGCTCCTCTGTCCATGGAATTCTCCAGGCAAGAATACCAGAATTGGTTGCCATTTCCTTCTTCATGGGGATATTCCTGATCCAGGGATCAAACCAGCATCTCCTGCACTGGCAGGAGGGTTCTTCACCGCTGAGCCACCAGGGCTTCCCCAGAAGAAAAGATGGATATGCATAAATCTCAATGTCAAAGTTCCCAAGAATTGGAATAACTGAAGTTTGAAATACATAGCTTTTGTGATGTTGACTAAAACATAAAGTACATAGAACTAAGCAAACATCATGTACTCACAATACATAATTATGATCAAAAGATTAGCTTTCTGGTGCAGTACATGGCATAAAACTAATTCTTATTGAGAAAAATCCATACTCACAACTCAAGAGCATTATCTCAATAATAATGTAGAAAAAAAAAACTGAACAGCTAGTCTTAACTATACAACAAATTATGAAAAATACTCACAGATAACGTTTTAATTTTCCCTGGTTTTATAAAGATCTACTATAGTCTAGGATTAACGGGCCCTTTACTTAGAAGAAATTTAAATTATAGAAACCTCAAAGGAACAAAGTTTTGATGCTTCCAGTGAGATTTTTTTGGGAGGAAGTAAAGTAATGCTCAAAATTCTCCAAGCCAGGCTTCAGCAATACGTGAACCATGAACTTCCAGATATTCAAGCTGGTTTTAGAAAAGGCAGAGGAACCAGAGATCAAATTGCCAACACCCGCTGGATCATCGAAAAAGCAAGAGAGTTCCAGAATAACATCTATTTCTGCTTTATTGACTATGCCAAAGCCTTCAACTGTGTGGAGCACAATAAACTGTGGAAAATTCTGAAAGAGATGGGAATACCAGACCACCTGACCTGCCTCTTGAGAAACCTGTATGCAGGTCAGGAAGCAACAGTTAGAACTGGACGTAGACCAACAGACTGGTTCCAAATAGGAAAAGGAGTACATCAAGGCTATATACTGTCACCCTGCTTATTTAATTTATATGTAGAGTACATCATGAGAAACTCTGGGCTGGAAGAAGCACAAGCTGGAATCAAGACTGCCGGGAGAAATATCAATAACCTCAGATATGCAGATGACACCACCCTTATGGCAGAAAGTGAAGAGGAACTAAAGAGCCTCTTGATGAAAGTGAAAGAGGAGAGTGAAAAAGTTGGCTTAAAGCTCAACATTCAGAAAACTAAGATTATGGCATCTGGTCCCATCACTTCATGGCAAATAGACGGGGAAACAGTGGAAACAGTGTCAGACTTTATTTTGGGGGGCTCCAAAATCACTGCAGATGGTGACTGCAGCCATGAAATTAAAAGATGCTTACTCCTTGGAAGGAAAGTTATGACCAACCTAGACAGCATATTAAAAAGCAGAGACATTACTTTGCCAACAAAGGTCCGTCTGGTCAAGGCTATGGTTTTTCTAGTGGTCATGTATGGATGTGAGAGTTGGACTATAAAGAAAGCTGAGTGCCGAAAAATTGATGCTTTTGAACCGTGGTGTTGGAGAAGACTCTTGAGAGTCTCTTGGACTACAAGGAGATCCAACCAGTCCATCCTAAAGGAGACCAGTCTTGGGTGTTCACTGGAAGGACTGATGCTGAAGCTGAAACTCCAGTACTTTGGCCACCTCCTGCGAAGAGCTGACTCATTGGAAAAAGCCCTGATGCTGGGAGGGATTGGGGACAGGAGGAGAAGGGGATGACAGAGGATGAGATGGTTGGATGGCAACACCAACTCGATGGACATGGGTTTGAGTAAACTCCGGGAGTTGGTGATAGACAGGGAGGCCTGGTGTGCTGTGATTCTTGGGGTTGGAAAGAGTCAGACACGACTGAGTGGCTGAACTGAACTGAAAGCAGACCTATTATTAGACACCGTGAGTTAAGAAGAAAATCAAAGGGCCTCTTACCTCTCCTCATTTAAAGTGTTGCTTTAAAAATATGGCATTTGTTTTCAACAGTATGGTTGACAAGAGGTCCTAAAACACACCTTAGAAAAAAAAGAGACCCTGGAGAAGGGCATGGCAACCCACTCCAGTATTCTTGCCTGGAGAATCTTGCCTGGAGAGCCTGCTGGGCTACAGGCCACACTTATACTAGTAGGCTAGGGGCTATTAGACAGTGCAGATAGAGAACATTTCCACCACCTCTGAGAGTTCTATTGGACTGTGATGTTCTAGAAGGGAGGATCTATGAAAACAAGAAATTTTGTCTTTCATATGATAATTAAAGTCCCAGGTATGTGGTATACACTAAATAAATATGTGTTTACTATACAAAAAAAAAAAAGAGAGAGAGAGAGAACACAAAAAGATCGTAAGGGAGTGTCAGTGGAAATAGTGCATACTATATCTTACACCGGGTAGTGGGTTTGAGAGAAGCCTTATTTCTTCCCCTATTATGTTGTATTTCACATAAACATGTTTTATATATATATATATATGTATATATATATATATGTATATATATATATGCATGTTTTCCTATATTTTATTTGTAAAAATTATTTTATAATAGTAAGGAAAATATCAGGATACAAAACTTCACTTATGTATTATAATCATAACGATGTAAACAGCAATTAAAATCTTGTGTCTAGAAGAAAACTAGAGAGGAAAATACCAGAATCATAATAGTGATTGACTTTCATTTGCAGGAACATTGGTGATTGCTTTTCCTCCCTTTAAAAATGCTTTGTAGTTTTAAGTTTTCTATAGTGAGTATCCTTGCATATAATGTTTACTTATTTCATGAATAGAAATAAAAATGAGATAAAAAGGAAAACTTATGTTCATATAAAATGGAAATGAAAATTTTGTTTATTATAGTAGCCTATACATACTTGTTCATATCAGCTTTGTTTGTAAACGTTAAAAGCTGGAAACAATCTATATGTCCTCCAAGGTAAATGATACAACAAACCATGTTATACCCATGCAGTGGATACTACACAGCAATAAAAAGAAACAATTTAATGATGTATCAGCTATCTGGATGCATCTCAAGGCCATTATAATGAGTGAAAGAGCCAATCTTGAAATTTCTATGCATTAGATTATTCCATTTGTACAAAATAAAAATGACATAGGGACAGAAAACACAGCAGTGGTTAGGAACTGCAATAGGGAGCAGGGTGAATGTGACTACTATTAACGGGTGACCTGAAGGAGATCTCTGTGGTGACGGAATGGTTCTGTATTTTGATCGTGGTGTTAATTCACATTAATCTACACGTGATAACGTGCTATTGGACAATTTGCACTTATTGTGCCAGTGTTCACTTCCTCAGCTTGATACTACACTACAGGTATTAATATAAAATATGAAATTAGGGAGAATAGGTGAAGGGTACCTGAGCATGTACTATTCATAATTTCTTGAGAATCTATAAATATTTCAAAATAAAAAGTGTGAAACTTCTGATCTTTGAATTTTCTATGGTGAATATTTCTCTGGTAATGAATAAGTTTTATTAATTTTGTTATTTAAGAGGAGTAGTAGTATATAGAAACATTTTACAGATATATCTTTCTTCCTTACTTTCTATTCTAGTTATGACTCAACACAAGTGAAATAAATTTAAAATTCCATCATGGTATTAACAAATTGAAAATAACGTTAAGATCAAGACTAAAATTTTGTTAAAACCTTAGGTCAAGATGAACTAAACTTGCTTTGGGGCAGAGTCTAAATGCAAGAGTTACAGTGTCAAGTAACACAGATTTGGTCCCTGATCTCAGGAAGCTTGCACTACAGTGAGCAGATAGAAAGTAAAATGAAAAATTGAAACTAAATAAATGCTTCAAGACCTCGGCACCATCAATGAAGGAAGAGGGCTTCTCAGGTGGCACTTCCCTGGGGGCTCAAATGGTAAAGAATCTGCTCGCAGTGAGGGAGAGCCAGGTTCGATTCCTGGGTTGGGAAGATCCCCTGGAGAAGGGAATGGCAACTCACTCCAGTATTCTCGCTTGGAGAATTCCATGGACAGAGGAGCCTGGTGGGCTACAATCCATGGGGTCGCTAAGAGTCAGACACAACTGAGCAATTAACACAAAAACCCATGAAGGAAGCAGAGAAATGACATATTTAATAACAGAGAAGTTGTGATTCATAAAGGTTGCTAAGGCAGAGAAGGCCTCTCGGGGGAGCTATTTTAAGCTGAGGCTTGAAGTAGTTGGTGACACATTAATTAATAAGAAGCTCTCTAGAACATTAAAAAGAATTCTGACTTTGCAGAATGTGGTTTTGCCACAACCAAGAGCACATATATATTTGGAACATATTTCTACTGGATACTATTCTAGCCCCTTTCTGGCACACAGAAGATACTTAATATATGTTGCATAAATTCCTGAGTATCAATTCCATGGCACATCACAACTAAGTCTTTTGCAAATAAGGAAAGATAATGAATAAACAAAGAGAATTTAAAATATGACCTCTATTTCAGCTGAAAAATTGAAATCTAAAATTTAAAACTACTTAAAATAATGTTCTCATAGAACTGTTTTAATTTATGTTTTCATGTTGACTCTTAGCCCTATCTCCACTTTATTATTATTCTTTCAAAAGAATTCTATTCCTCTATGTTTTAACCCTAGACTTCAAATATTCCCTGGTAAAGAAAAGGCATAATAGTTTCTAATGTGCCTTTTTTAATGAACTACAGTCTGCCTGATTTAAAAAAAAAATGTAATGCTTACAGGGGACATTATTTAAAACTTAAAATATGATCCAATAATAGTAAAATTAGTATTACAATTTATGTAACTGTGTACACTGTGAGAAAGTTATATGCCAGGTTGGCTGGGTTCCTCTCTCAGCCCCCTGCTCCCAGGCATCCTTTGTGATTGCTTCTGAGTCATCTGGTCCTAGTTCTAGAATCTAGACTGATAATAAATCACTGAGGTCCAAAAATCTTGCTCACTCAGCTTCTGATTTATTAAAGTGATGAAGATTTTTCAGGTTCAGCTTTAATGCCAACACTTAAAAATAATGGGTCCTTGTTCTTCCTGTTGCCAGTGGATATTTTTCTTAGTTTTATAGCAGTTCTCAGAGAGAAATGCAGGCCTACTGCACAGCTTTGTTTAACAGCTGGAAGGGCAAAAGCAGATTAAAATTCAATAAACCTCAAGTAAGTTGTGCATCTACCTAAGTAATAACCCGATCAGTATTCATAATAGAATTACAAGCCTTGTTACCTCAGAGGGCTTATCTAATGGAGGGATTATCATGTTCTGGAGTTTTATTTCACAGTGTAGTGAGCCCGCCACCCTGACACCACTCCTCAATCATCAAATACAGCAAAAATGCAAATAAAAGTGTTACATGGGGGAAATGGAGAGAGTTTGGAACAAGTGGTGGTGGGTTAGGGGTATTCATCTCAATTTTGAATTCTTCAATCTGTTGTGGCCAAAATGACTTCTTTTATTCTTGAATTTTTATAGACCTGTGTGATTTTCACTGGGTAGTAAGAATGTGGATAAGCTCAGCCTATGGATTACTTTAAACATGTAAGCACTTCGGAGGAAATTCCAAATAAAACATAAAAGCAAAACAAACCAGAAATTCAAGAGAGAAATAGAAGATAGAGTAAAAGAATCATTAAATGGTACTCTTAATCAGATATATTATTTAAACTATACAGCAAAGGCTGTTTGTATACAATTTTTTTTTTTTTGGATGAACCAAAGTTTTCCTTGACCATTGTGCATGCTTGTGTCAAGAAGAACCACAAAGGAAAAAGAAGGAAGGTAGGGGTGCTGGCAACATCCTCCCTAGTGTGACAGACTATCAATTCTAAAATTAACTATTTTCATAAAATGTGAGTCTGTGCATTCCTAAATAATACCATGCATGCTCATAGTCTGCTTAAACAATAACTGAGTATATACAAATTTTACAATCTTGGTTTATCATTTTTCCATGGTTGCTGTTACAGCAGTAATTTGTAAAGCAAAAATAAATCTAGAAACAAAGAAAAGTTATTTCTTATTTAATCTCCTAGATGATTTATAGGCTGCTGAGCAGCGCAATCAGAGTAAAAGCTCTCTCTTTCTCTAAGGCATTTAACAGAGTACACTTTTAAAGACAAACTATGATCTATTGAAGTCACATTAGTACAGACAAAATACTGTCTTTTCTAACTTTCCTGCTTCATAGTCAGTTAATGACTGGTTATGGTCAATTATAGAGCACAGTATAGTTAGTAGAAAGAAACTGAGAGATTAAAAGTATGTGTGTGTGTGTATGTGTATACGTGTGAAAAATTCTCTGCTATAACCTTTTATATTCTTTGAGAGAAAGTACAATTTAAGGCCCACAGACTACAGATCACAGGGAACACATCTATAGCTCTAAAAAAAAATTTAAAAAACAAGGTTTATTGACTTATTGCCAGGATGAGATACTTATCATAAGAATGAGGCATTAGAGTGACGCCGATAAGGTTTAGACTTGTGCTACATGATTCTAAGAAGGGATAAGGGCTGATTTGGATGGGATGCTATCAAGAGCTGGTGACAATTCAGCAATTCAGTGTCTTATTTATGTTTATAATGTGGGAGTGTGAAGAGGGAATGGAGATATCGTTGGTAAAAAGACAGAAATTACTCAGAAGAAAAGATGATTAGTCATTTTGTGCCTAGGAGGTAGCCTTGGGTATATTCTTCTAAAAACGTTATATTCTGTTGTCCTTGCCCAAATCTTTTTGGAATCAGTGTTGATATTTTCTTAGGAATATCATCATCTCAACAATTACCATGTTACAAAACAGTTCACTTTATTTTATTGCAGTACTTGTCCATCTCATGAGTCACAAGACTGTAACAAGAAAAATACTAACAACTACAGGTTATATAAATGGTTTTGCAAAAGAGGAACTCCATAAGATGCTTCTAAATATTAAAACAAACCCTCCAAATGCACTGGTTTTAACAAATGACTGGAAAGAGTGAAAATATTTTTTCTAACTCCGTTTCACCAACTTGAAGGAAATCATTTACTTTTCTAAGATTCAGTGTTCTATTTCAGGAAATTAGTATGATCAATCCACTTAGGCATATTTCACAGGGTTAAAATAAAGAATTGACAATATAAAGAGTCAATACATTAGTGATTTTACTTGTTGAAATAATAACAATAGTAAGCATTTATATGTTGTTCCAAGCACTTTACATATATTAAAGTGCTCTGAGTACTTTATATATATTAATCCACTTAATATGGATAATATTTTTTTCCCACAATGAGAGGCTAAGTAACTTGCAAGATCACACTGCTAAGTGGCAGAAATGCTATTCAGATCAAAGTTGCTGTCTCCCGAGTCCTTGCTTGTAGAGGATACAGATAAATGGAGTTCACCGTACAAGCAGTGTTAAAGGTACTTGTATCTGGGGCTTCTGTCCATGTGATTCATTTCCAGTGATGGATATGGTACTGCAGTCATAAAGCTGGTCTTAGTTTTTAGAGTACAGAGAAATCTCCAACTATTTGTTCGACTCAGCAACAACAAAACTTAAACTTAAGAGTGTGAATCCAACAACTGTTTCTTTAATGTATGAATAGTCACAGATTTGAGAAATTTGTTATAGCTCCCCAATTTACAGAGTAAAACAGTAATTTCTTTTTCCTAATGCTTTTCCTTTACAATCTTTTCTACTCAGGCAACTCTATTCTTTAAACAAAATTTTATAGATTTTTCTTTTCAGTACATGTGCTTCCAAAGCGAACACAGATTTTTCTTATAATTACATTTTAAGTAAAAATTACATTTTAAGTAAATTTGAATCCTAAATAATATTATAACCCGTAACAAGCATTACAGGAATTTAATTGTTCTTTCATCCTCATAAAATAATCTATTTTTAATCAAGAAA
The DNA here is from genome assembly GCF_023699985.2 of Odocoileus virginianus. NCBI lineage: Eukaryota > Metazoa > Chordata > Mammalia > Artiodactyla > Cervidae > Odocoileus > Odocoileus virginianus. Next base: position 77,534,866 of record NC_069674.1, read on the forward strand.
ATTAGAATAATATGGTGCTACTCTATAATAAATGATCACCGAGCACCCAAGATATGCTATATTCTAGATTCAGGAGAGTCACCAAAGTAGACACAAATCCTCACATACTGGGTTTGGGGAAAGAAGGAGAAAGAGATGGATAAACAAAATGGTATTTCTAGTGTATTTAACACTGGGTGGGGGGTGGGAGGGTTGGGGGTGAGCAGATCAGTTTTTAGAACCCTCATTTTATAATAAAATTATTTTCAGTAACAATCACGACACAAAATTAATACAATAATGACTTGAAAAAAGACAGGTAGTAAAAATCTTCTTCTGTTGAAATAGATTTGTGTATATAAAGCAATGCCATAATAAGACAAACAATAATATCACAGTACAAAAAGGGAAAGCAAAGTATTAGATTAATACTTCTTAATTACACAAATGAGTTTTCTTTAATAAAATGAGAAAACTTATCTGTTATAGTGATGAATAATAACCATATGGTTTAATAATTAAAAAGAATAGTGATTTTTAAAAGTAGTTACATTTATTTATTTTTCAGAGTTCTACTAAACTTTATTCAAAACTGGACCTACTTCCTAAGTGAGATACCCCAAAGTCTAGTGTGCAAATATAAATACCCATCACATGTTCAAAAATAATCTTCCAATTTTACTTTCTAAAAAGCAGTTTTAATTTTGACATTATTCAAATTTAATAAAATATTTTATTATTGAAATAGTAAAACATTTTTGAAACTGATATTTACCAAATAAAAATATTACATCTTGCATCTTGTGCTCTCTCTCATTGTTTTAATTATATATATAAGAAATAACCAAGTGGTCACATAGAATGGCTTAACTCAAGTGACTCAAATTTTTTTTTCATTTTTACAGTAACTCCCATCATTTGTTTTAAATTTGGAGTTTACATTTAGGAATACACACTATCAACTGGGGTTGGAGACAGGATTTACAACCAAAGCTAACTTGAATGGTTCTAAACCATTATAAGCTTAGACTCTAGATGAGTGTTTGTTGAGATCACATATAACTGGCAATTCTCCAAATAAGCTGATATATAAAATGTTTTTGAAAAGATGAGTAATAAAATATGCTAATTTGGGGTTTTTATATTTATCTTATTAAAATGGAAAACCAATACTATTGTTTAGAGCTTTTATCAGAGAAGAATAACATCACTTTTTAAGAGTCTATCAATTTTTTAAGTATTTCTGGTGCACTGTGACATTAAAAGTTAGACTGACGTTTAGTTTATTATTGATTTTGGTTTACAACCAAAATCATACCCTCCTTATTGGACCTAGGCAAACTACTCTCCTATTTTAGCATCTGGTAAGACATGGAAGGGTGAGAAAGAAAGATATAATAAAAAAAAATAGTAATTTTAATTAGTCTACTCTTTGAGTTGAAATCACAGATCAAAATAAATGCTTTTTACTCAGACTGACTCTTAAAGAAATCTAAATTTTAAAATTAATTTAATTTTGCTTGTGATAAATCAAAATTCTGAATTGAAATGGAAAACTATCTAAGTAAGGAATTTAAAATTAAATTAAATTTAAAACCTAACAGCTGATTTGATTTAAATTATTTTAATTTACATTAAATTAAAATTCAGAAGCATCTCAAATGAATCAGAATTAGTCATAATATTCATCTCATATATGAAAATCTGAAATTTTGATTTCAACAAGTTGTAATCAGGCTCTGCTGACTTGATAGCAGTTTGCAGAACTGTATGATACAAAAAAGATTAAAAAGGCCTAAAATAAGATAACAAAAGTAAATGTGGTGGGAAGAAACTATAATAACAGGTCAAATGATTAATGCCTCCAATGAGATTTACATTATCTTCAAATATGAAACTGTGGATTGTAGAGAGGAAAGAAAATAATAAACTGAATATATTTCTATTGAAATGATAAAAATCTGATCATTTATGCTGGAACATGTTTTTCTAAATCCATCTCCATCAGGATAGCTGTCCCTCTGCTAGCTGAACCTTGTTCACCACTTGTGAGGGTCCATGAACCTCGAAATGCTCCTGGCACAACTCCCTTGGTCCATATTACTTGCTTCATCACTAGAAATTTCTTGAGAGAAAAGTTGCAATTTGACAAGGAAGCTGTAATTAGAACCTATCCTTCATACTCTTTAAAGAGACGATTGCGAAAATTCCACTGAGTCCACCTCTGTTTAAGTCATTCACTACCCACAAGTCAAGGCCCAAGCTTTTATCCCTTGTGCTCTATGTACCCTCTATCTGATTCAAGACCCATGGATATCCAGTTTTTCAAACCTTTTGCTATTCTCTCTGAATTTATGGTCTGTTATAAACAAAAGTCTCAAATGGTCAACCTCCTTTCAAATCCAGAGCACCTTCTTGCTCCAGAAAACTTCCAGCTCATGGGCTAGACATGTGTGGAGGAATATCTGCCTAGTCACTGGAGACTTCTCTTGACATTAGTGGGTATATATAGTAAATTCATTTTAAAAAAGTAATCATAATATACTTTTTCAACTTTATACTGCCCCCTTAATATCTATCTATCTATCTATACACACACACACACACATATATTATATACTTACATACACACATATACATGCAAAGATGGGCAAAATAAAGGACAGAAATGGTATGGACCTAACAAGAGCAGAAGATATTAAGAAGAGGTGGCAAGAATACACAGAAGAACTATACAAAAAAGATCACGACCCAGATAACCACAATGGTATGATCACACACCTAGAGCCAGACATCTTAGAGTGTGAGGTCAAGAGGGCCTTACGAAGCATCACAACCAACAAAGCAAGTGAAGGTGATAGAATTCCAGCTGAACTATTTCAAATCATAAAAGATGATGCTGTGAAAATGCTGCACTCAAACGCCAGCATATCTGGAAAACTCAGCAGTGGCCACAGGACTGGAAAAGATCAGCTTTCATTCCAATCCCAAAGAAAAGCAATGTCAAAGAATGTTCAAACTACTGCACAACTGAACTCATTTCACATGCTAGCAAAGTAACGCTCAAAATTCTCCAAGCCAAGCTTCAACAGTATGTGAACTGTGAGCTTCCAGATATTCAAGCTGGATTTAAAAAGGCAGAGGAACCAGATATTAAATTGCCAGCATCCATTGGATCATGGAAAATGCAAGTGAATTCCAGAAAAACATCTACTTCTGCATTATTGACTATGCTAAATCCTTTGACTGTATGGATCACAACAAACTGTGGACTTCAAGAGACGGGAATAACAAACTTCGAGAGATGGGGATAAGAGATCATCTTACCTGTCATCTGAGAAATCTGTATGCATTCCAGAAGCAACAGTTAGAACTGGACATAGAACAATGGATGGTTCCAAATTGGAAAAGGAGTACATCAAGGCTATATATTGTCACCCTGCTTATTTAACTTATATGCAGAGTACATCATGAAAAATGCTGGACTGGAAGAAGCATAAGCTAGAATCAAGATTTCTGGGAGAAATATCAATAACCTCAGATATGCAGATGACACCACCCTTATGGCAGAAAGTGAAGAGGAACTAAAGAGCCTCTTGATGAAAGTGAAAGAAGAGAGTGAAAATGCTACCTTAAAACTCAGCATTTAAGAAACTAAGATCATGACATCTGGTCCCATTACTTCATGGCAAATAGATGGGGAAACAATGGAAACAGTGACAGATTTTATTTTCTTGGGTTCCAAAATCACTGCAGATGGTGACTGAAGCCATGAAATTAAAAGACACTTGCTCCTTGAAAGAAAAGCTATGACAAACCTAGGTAGTGTATTAAAAAGCAGATACATTACTTTGCTGACAAATGTCCATCTAGTCAGTTATGGTTTTTTGAGTAGTCATGTATGGATGTGAGAGTTAGACCATAAAGAAAACTGAGTACCGAATAATTGATGATTTGAATTACGGTGCTGGAGAAGACTCTTGAGAGTCCCTTGGACTGCAAGATCAAACTAGTCAATCCTGAAGGAAATTATCCTGAATATTCATTAGAAGGACTGATGCTGCAACTAAAGCTCGAATTCTTTGGCCACCTGATGCAAAGAATCGACTCATTGGAAAAGACCCTGATGCTGGGGAAGACTGAAGACAGGAGGAGAAGGGGATGACAGAAGATGAGATGGTTGGATGGCATAACTGACTCAATGGACATGAGTTTGAGCAAGCTCCAGGAGATGGTGAAGGACAGAAAAGCCTGGTATGCTGCAGTCCATGGGGTCACAAAGAGTCAGACTGAGCGACTGAACAACAATGACACATACACAATATATACAGTTGGCCAAAATGTTTGTAATATATTAGGGAAAAACCCAAAAGACTTTTCAGTCAATCCAATATTCTATATTGTTTTAAAGTCTTTATCCTGTTAACTAAACCTTCTTCGTGCATTTTTATGAAAAGAAAAACTATGAGATCATTTAAATTAAAAACATTAAGTGACAGAGATTAAGATTTAATAGGAAATTTTCCCACAAATAGAGCCTCAAATGTATCTAAAAAACACACACACACACAGATGGATACATACATTATATCAATAAAGAAGGTTTCAGTTTACAGCTGGTGCACCAAAAGCCTAGAGCAGCTCATTAACACAAATTATTTTATTATCTACTAATAACTATTTAAAGGCATCTCCAAGTTTTATAGCACTTACTTACTAGTTTGACTATAAGTTTAGGTTAAAAACAGTTTGCTATTCATCAGAACTCTGGCAAAATTTTTTCAGTTCCTGACCTATACTTTTTGATTCATTTAATACAGAATTAATGTTGCTAAATTAATTTTAATAAGATTTAAATACAGACTCTCTAGGGCATTAATTCTCAAATAAGATTTGGGGGAATGTGAGGGTCTCACAAATTCCTTTTTCTGGAGGAGGGCATAGCAACCAACTCCAGTATTCTTGCCTGGAGAATCCCAAGGACAGAGGAGCCTGGCGGGCTACAGTCTAAGGGTCACAAAGAGTTAGACACGACTAAAGTGACAAACTCACAAGCCCTTTCAGGGGTCTTATAACTCCCCTTCTTCTCTAACTATATACCTGTGTGAGGCCACATTTTTTTCATATATTTTGTTTGAAGTAACATCTTGCAAAAGATTGAATGCTGAAGCAGATAAAACAATTTAATTGTATCCCATAAGCCAGGCTTTAAAAAGATTTGCAAAAATACAAAGGCATCCCACTCTTCTATTATTTGCTTTGGAAAATAGCTATTTCTATAAACATAATCTGTTTAATGAGTTTATTATTATTTTAAAAATAAATATTTTAAAAAAGAAATGAGTGCTAAATTTGATTAATTCAGTCATCTTTAAGGTGATATAGTTTTTCTCTTTTAAGCTATTAATGTCATATATTACATTAATAGAATTCTTATTGTTTAATATTTATTCAATGAGACATTATCTTCATTTTGGGATAAAATATTATTTACCATTTAAAATTATTTTTTATAGCCTGTCAGATTTGATTTACTGGTATCTTAGAATGAGGGCAGCTTAATTTCTGTTGGTGATTTCTCCTCACTTAGGTGGCAAGTGGATGAAGGGTAGAAGAAACGTGCTGACAAATGTGAGGAATCCACTCACCTTCTTTGGCCACATCTAACCTGTGCTACATCTAAACCTTTGCCTTTTGAAGGCAAAAGACGGGGGCAGCAGAGATGAGATGGATAGAGAGCCTCACCGACACAAAGGACATCAATTTGAGCAAACTCTGGGAGAAAGGGGCTTCCAGGTGGCGCTAGGGGTGGAGAACCTGCCTGTCAATGCAGGAGGCCCAAGAGAGACGCAGGTTCAATCCCTGGGTTGGGAATGTCCCCTGCAGGAGGAAATGGCAACCCACTGTAGCATCCTTGCCTGGGAAATCCCAAGGACAGAGGAGCCTGGCGGGCTACAGTCCATGGGATCATAAGGAGTCAGACATGACTTGGTGACTGAACGATGACAACAAACATATGCTATTAACCTTTGAGCAGAAGAGAGCTGCCCAGTTCCTGGTACACGAGCTCGGCAAGATATTTTCTTTGACTTAGAACTCCTTTTCTTTAATTATTGTCCTGAAGTATTTGAACAGGAGGGCTGAGGTGTGGACCCAGAGATAGGGAAGAAGTTTGTTCTAATGTTGGGCTCCCTTCTCTTCTCACTGCACTGAGCACAGGCCACGCCCACGGGCTTGCACATTTATTGCCTAAGGAAGATCCCAACCCTTAGTTAAAAGCCTAGCGTCCTGAGGCTCCTATTAAATATGTTGTCCTCCCCTCCCTTGTGTCACTGGGGAAAGAATTTGTGTTCCTGAGGCTATCCAGTGACTTTACAGTTTTTACCAAGAAAGGAAAATAACAGAGTTGCTAAGAGGTGGGGAATGGAGGGTTACTTTAAAAGATGGCTGCTTTTTGAGAGGTTACGGAAGAGGCAATAAACAATCCTCTTAGGAAGAGAACTGTGGTGTTCTTGTTTATGCAAGGTCAGTCCTCCTTGGGAAGAGCCAACAGGAAGAAACATATTAGACAAGAGTAGTTAAATTGCTCTGTATAATAACATATTTGGAAATTTAAACTGGCAGACTGAGAGACAAAGGATTTGATAGCGAAGGGTGGCTCTCTTGAAAAGAGGGGATTCTGAATGAGTTGGAAAAGCAAAACCCCAAGGGAAGGTACAGATATCAAGGAGAAAGACAGAAATGCCCAATGACATATTTCTTCTTTAGAATGGCAAAATGACTTGAATAGTTAGGTCAAACATGAGTTCTAGGTTGTTTCAAGGCTGGGCTCTGACCAGTGTCTTACTATCAAAAGGCAGGCTAAGGATGTGCTTAAAGCAATCTTTAAAGAAATAGTTATTCAAAGAACATAATCTTAAAGAAATAAGTATGCCATTTTTCAAAATCTTCAAGTTATATTACTTCTGGAAAAATATACAAGAAAAAGATAATGGGGATCACATCTGGGCAACAGGCTTGTAATCTGGGAAATGGAGTGGGAAGAGTTATTCTTCATATTTTATCTTTGTCCATCTTTAAATTATGTACCTACACTTGGTCTATCTATTCAAAACCAAAATGAATTAAATTTGAAATCATTTATACATTTTATTTTTCCCCTTATGTTAAAATGCCTAGAAGGAGAGCACAGCATACATTTTTGAATGGTGAAATAATCCTCAGTCCCTCAGAATGAGAAGTTGTTCTATACAACAGCCTTGTGTTCATGGTACTTTAGGAAATTAAAGGGAAGGCATGGCGGCCAGTTACGGGCAAAGTATTACAGAAATAGGGTAAGAGTCTCATAAAACAGAATCAGAAATGGGAACTTATAAACCAGGAAAAAATGCAAATTGGAGTAAGGGATAATCAGGGAAACAAAAAACCCCTCAGGAAGACTCAAAATCTCTGAAAGTTTGGTGGATTTACTTCACTTTCTAGAATCAAAACTTGAACCAGTTTATTATTAATATTTTGCCAAAGGATTATCCTCAAGGCTGAGTGACTGTAACACATTTAAGACTTTTCTGTTTTTCAGTCACTTTAAAATTTACTTTACTCTCTCTCTTTTGTTCATGATTCTAATATTTGGCTGTCCGACTTAACAATAAATTATAATAAATATGTTCTAACTAGAACAGAGCACAGTGGAAACATCATGCCTTTGATATAAACATTACATTTTTCCTATTCCTGTTCTATGCTATATCTAACATCCCATAATACACGTAATACAGCTGTTTCACTTTGGTTTCACAAGGAACTCATACTATAAGCTCAGGGTAAATATTTGATTTATTACTGGGACCATGTCTTTTTTTACCTGAATTTCTGGTAGTAAGATTGCTTCGACCTGATACTAGTGCAGAACTCCATCTCCACATACATGGGAACGTGTTTATTTAAGCTACTTTCCTATTCTCTTGTTTATTAGTAGTCTGTAGAAGTCAAATTTTGGATCTTGTTAAAGGTTGTTACAAAGATTAAATGAAATAAAAGTAGAGCATTCAATTCAAATGTAAAGCATGACATATACCAAAAGCTAAATAAAAGTTAACTGTCATTATTCTTATCTTCATTTTCTGAGGGCAAAAAAGTTAAGGCAGACTACAAATTTACGAGATGACATTTTCAATAGTAGAACACCTCTAGCTCATGCCAGTGTGCTTGAAATCTAGTATGACTATAGCCTGCTCCTGTTACAGTCACAGGTAATCGACACTGAATCTAGTTATTCCATAGACTATCACATTGGCAGCATCTAGGAAATTATTACATACGCAGAATCTCAGATCCCATTCCAGAACTGCTGAGTCAGAAGCTCATCTTAAAAAATCCCCAGGTGATTCACAGGAACACTGAAGTTTGAGAAGTGCTGCTCTAGAGATTTGATTCACCACATGTTGCAAAATGGAGGTTTTTCTTTTTTTTTTTAATCTTTTACCATTTAACCTTGAAAGTGAAGTTGTTTGGCTCATTTTCCTTTAAGTACAGGAGACATCTTTTGTTTGGGGCTTCATCTACTGACTCATACATATTCCTCTAGATTTGTTTACTTCTTTAAGAAGCTGTAATATGCATACAGTCTGTAAAAGTTCATTGCCTTTTTGCTTCTTGCTGTCATGCATGGAATTAGATTTGTTATTCTACAGTTTTACTTTTCAACTGTTACAGGGCTTTTCCATTATTTGTAAAACTTGAGTTTTTAAAAAATATTTGATGCATTACTTACTGCCTGAGAATAACTATAAATCAGCATAATTCTGATAAATACTTAGGATGGAGCTCTTAAATAATTAAGAAAAATATTATAAATGTATAATGTCTGATGTGGACATGAGAATATTTTCTCCTTTTGCTTTCCCATCATTCTTGGTGTTTCATGTTGAAAACTTGTCTGGATTGCCAGATAAAAAAGCTGTGGTCAAGGGGACACACAACCCACTAGCTGAATATTTGAAATTTGTATGAGACAGACACATAAGATGGTTCAGCCACCCTTACTCTCCTGTCAGCCTTGAGACTGGTGATCTAGGCTCAGGAGGTCTTTGTTTTTACTGCCCTGCTCTTGCCTCTGTGGTCCTCTCATTTTGTGAGCACTAAATGAGACTGAAGCAGAAGTATCAACACTTCCCATCTCTCCCCTAGGTCTTACAAACATGTACAGTTCATCTGTGAGTGCTAAGTCATTTCAATCATGTCCGATTCTTTGTGATCCTATGGACTGTAGCCTGCCCATGCACCTTTGTCCATGGGATTCTCCAGGCAAGAATACTGGAGTGGGTTTGCCATGCCTTCCTCCAATAATTCTTAGGTTACTGTAATTTGCTCCCTGAGCCTCTTAACACAATTATAGTACACGCTGACTCTGAAAGATGAAGATGTAAATGGCCCACACAGACAAACACAAGCCCTGGAAGCATCAAAATCCATTCCCTGAATAAAGAATATGTGACCCTTAGGAGCAAAAAGACCTGGCTATCTTTTGACAGTAAACAGTTGGGAGAAATACTTTGTATTACCAACTAAGGAGTTCACGAAAATGTTAAAAGCACAGTTCAAGGCAATTTCTTCATTATCTCTCTTATTAAATTCTCAAAAAATCACCCAGCAACAATAATTTACCATTTGATTGTTATGGGCAACATGGTTCTCTATTTTATGCTTTTCTTCCTTATTTAGGAAAAAAATCATCTTCATGTATTACATGATAACTCTCTATTTCATATCATGATGCCTTGAGCTACAAAGGAAGAGAACTTAAATACCTTTCACAGTGTACCATAAAAAAAGGATTACAAAAAGATCCATGAAAATATTTTCTCATTTTTTATACGAATGGATAAACCAACATTATTTCCATTGTCCTTAGCACTTTTGTGAGTAAAAACACATGACTTGAAATGGTGCTGTTTGAGGAGATAGGTTCTAACATGCTTTGCAAACAGATGAAAGAAAGCTGTACATATTTTTCCTAACAGTGTTTCACAAAATGAACTCCAAAGGATAATTATCATTCTCCTTTTCTGAAATTAAAATAAAAATGAAAGAAAATCATATATCATTCTTTCCATTATCTTGGAAAAGTCTTTTTTCCTTAACATATGTTAAATCCATGCTATTTAAATACTAATATATTCCACACTAATCTTTTATCTCCCAGTTGTGGTCTAGACAACTCAACTACGCTTTGAATCACACTAGCTCTTCTCCAAGCATTTGCTCACACAGGTGCTCCATCTGGATGATTCCTCACCCCTACACCTACTCACCACAAGTGTAAATCAGAACAGTATTTCTATGTCCTATTCAAATGTCTGAAGTCTGTTGTTTTAAAAAGTGTAAATACTTTCTGCCACATCTAAATACTCGTATCTGTTAGAGTTACTTTTAAGTATTTTATTATAGCTTTATGTGTAAGCTTTATTTCTTTTACATTTAATTTCATTCAAGATGGGTTATGTATGTGATTCCAAACTATAAACATAGTGTACCTAACATCGTTTCTTATTCTATTACTTAAAGCCAGGGGAGGAAACAGATGGAGCACTTGAAGGTTCTAAGTAAAGATTCATTTCAGGAATTATCTACAGAGGTGTAGGCAGAGTTCTGAGATAAACTAACAAAGGTTAAGTATCAAGGACTGCTTGCAGGCAGGAATTGGGGAAGCTGTTGCCATTATTGGAAAATGGAAAGAAATAGCATGGAGTTGCCAGAGCCCGGTGAGAACTGGAACTATAAAGCAAGAGCCACCTGATTTAATTTCATGGTGGCTCAGACAGTTACCAATCTGTTTGCAATGCAGGAGATCCAGGTTCAGTTCCTGGATCTGGAAGATCAGCACTTGGCAACCCACTCCAGTCTTCTTGCTGGGAAATCCCATGGACAGAGGAGCCTGGCAGACTATAGTCCATGGGGTCACAAAAGAGTTGGACATGACTTAGCAACTAAACAACACCTATAGGAACAACAGCCAGTGCCAAAAACCTCATGAGGCAGTGAGAGAAAGAAGAGTAATAATGGACCAAAATCATTCCCTCTAACCTCTGTTATTTTGCTGTTGTCTTCATTGTCTCCTTGAGAGGAAAACTCAACCAATAAGATATCAAGGGTACTATTAATTAGTTTCCAGACCCAAGAATTCATTTTAATGGGGAAGCATGATAATTTGCTGTCAGTTTAACTACATCCTACCATCAATAATTCACAGGGTGATATTCCATGGCTAGGGCCATTACTGAGACTCCAGTAGGAAATTTCATGGTTCTATGGCTCAGATGGGCTTCCCAGGTGGTGACGGTGATAAAGAACCCATCTGCCAATGCAGGAGATGTAAGAGACGTGGGTTTGATCACTGGTTGGGAAAGATGCCCTGGAGAGCATAACAACCCACTCAAATATACTTGCCTGGAGAATCCCATGGATAGAAGAGCCTAGAAGGCTATGGTCCACAGGGTCACAAAGAGCTGGACACAATGGAAGCAACTAAACACGAGCACTGGCTCAGATGTCTTAAGGTAATGGAGCTCATGGTAAAAGTAAAGATTCCATAGTCTGATACCCCTACTAAATTTAAAGTAATTTAAAGAAATATAAGTTGAGGTCCATGGGGTCACAAAGAGTTGGATACAACTGAGTGACCAAACAACAAAAAAATTTCTGTGACACTAAATTTGATGAAAATGGTGTAATCAACCTGACAGTGGGTAGCTGTGGGCCACTTGGGAAATGTGCTTTATCAGGGACCCAAGAACTAGTTTTACTCAAAGGAAATTGGATAATCAGTAGTGGTGGCCAGAAGAGCCTTGGGGAGGGAGCATGTCCTTCGCCACTCAGCTCAAGCAAGGTCTTCAGTGCTACTTCCATGGCCATTATTCTCTTTGATGCCAGGGAGACCAGCTGGGTGGTGACAACCCGTCCTTCATCTCCAGTTACAAAGGTCAGGTAGTACTGAGAGCTGTTCTGGACGCTGATGTACCTTTCGTTATCTGAACTCTCAAATGCCTTGGTAAAGGGAGGGTTCTGAGTCCTCTCATTGGAAACAGGGTGTGGCTGAACAAGCTATAGCAATGGATCCACTCCATCAGTCCTATCACTCTGAGGGTTATACTACTTCTACTGTATCTAGGATGTTCCATCCTAATTTTACTGTAGCCAAGACTATGTTCAAGTTTAAAGTACAAAGACATTTAAGGTCACTATTAGGTGGCCTTTAGTTCAATGTTGAATTCTGGATTGACATATTCATATTGATAAATTTAGCCTGATCCACCTAATACTTCATTCTCCTTACTGTTACATCCTTAGGATACCATCCTGTCCATGCTCCCCATTCCTCTATACTGATGCATGTTGGTGAGATGCTGCATCTTTAGTGTATCCACTGTCTCATCCTGAAAGAAACCTCATTCTTACCTTTCTGAACTATGCTGAAATACAACCCTTGGAATAAGTCTCAAGAGAATAAGAAGTATCTGAATATGTGTGTGTCAGGCAAGGGGGAGGCTGTTGCTGAGAAGAGTCATTCTCTGCAGACAATTTGTGTTTTGGTTTCTCTTAAAAATTTCTAATTATATTTTATTGAAGTATATTTGGCTTAACAGTATTGTTTCAGATATACAACATAGTAATTTATTATTTTTATGGCATACACTCCAAAGTTGTTATAAAACATTGACTATCACCAGCCCAGGTTGGGTGCCTGAGATGAGTGCTTGGGCCTGGTGCACTGGGAAGACCCAGAGGGATCGGGTGGAGAGGGAGGTGGGAGGGGGGACCGGGATGGGGAATACATGTAAATCCATGGCTAATTCATTTCAATGTATGACAAAAACTACTGTAATGATGTAAAGTAATTAGCCTCCAACTAATAAAAATAAATGGAAAAAAAAATAAAATAAAAAATAAATAAATTTGTATCGAGAAGGGGAAAAAAAAAAACATTGACTATATTTTCTGTGTTATACATTATATCCTTGTAAATTATTTATTTTGTACCTAGGAGTTTGTACCTGTTAAACCCCTTCACCTATTTTGCCCATCCCCTTACCCTTCTCCCTTCTGTTAAACCTTAGTTTGTACTCTCTCTCTGTGAGTCTATTTCTGTTCTGTTCTATTTTTTAGATTCCACATATAAGTGAAAACACACAGTATTTGTCTTTGACTTATGCAGGTAACTTCTTTGAATAGTAATGAAAAGGTATTTTTGCATTGGAAGCTTAGTTTCCTCAGATACTGGGGGAGGGGCAGTTTTCACTGGCAAAGAAGCTTCAAGCAAATTTGAACCTTTTAATTACCAGCAGCATCTAAATCCATCTAAATGTTCTCATCACATGCCTCAGGAACTCAGTCCTTAACTAGTGCCTAACACAAGGGAAACAAGTGCCCATGTTAGTGCCAATGGTTCTCAAACTTTTTGTCTCAAGGTCCCTTTACTCTTGGACAAGTTATTGGTATATCCAATGACAGTTTAGTACATAGAATACATTTTTTTATATTTAACATTTCAAATTCAAACAAAATTGCTCTTTAAGGTAGCTCAGTGGTAAAGAACACACCTGCCAATGCAGGAGACATAAGAGACGTGAGTTCAATCCCTGGGTTGGGAAGATTCCCTGAAGAAGGAAATAGCAATCCACTCTAATATTCTTGCCTAGAGAATCCCATTGATAGAGGAGCCTGGTGGGCTACCGTCCACAGACTTGCAAACAGTCAAACATGACTGAAACAACTTAGTACAATATATCAAAACATTTTCCATTTGAGTGGTGATTTTATCTCACTTATGTAACTTTTACCAGGTTCCACTGAAAACTTAGAGACTTGGAATTATACTGCAAATACTATCTTTGTTTTATTATGAAAATAGTTTAGACCTCAAAGTCCCCCTGTATATTTTAAGGATCTCCAGTAGTTCCAAGACCAAATTTTGAGAAGTGTTGTTTTTGCACAAGAGACATGGTAAAATTGCATATTTAACTGGCATTACAACTCTGTAATCCATACAATCAGGTTTGAGGACAGGATCTTCAAACTTGTTTGTCCTGGAGTCATACAGATTATACAATTCTTAGTCACCATAGAGTTCTGATTTTTTACCTGCGCTTTGAATTGGAAGGCCAAGTTTCTAATCATATCTTTTTTTTTTTTGTAACATTCTCAGTATAATAAAAGTTATCCAGCTTCCTTAATTTTGCAATCACCTTTGACATGGCAGCCAAGTGCTGAAACCTCTTGATCTTACAGTACCTTGTGGTTCAGCACTCTGATCCTTAATTAATTGTGATGCTCATGACATCCTGTAGATAATGCATATTTCTTCTGGGGATTCATTAAATATATGATCCAACCAATATCATATTCTCAAGTATGAGGCTTGTTTCCTGGGGCCACTCTTGATACTATATTAAGCAGTACCATGGTTAGAAAGTGAAAGACCCAAAACTGTTTAACTGGACTGAATTCAATTAAGGGACTATTTTCTTTTTTTTTTTTTCATTTATTTTTATTAGTTGGAGGCTAATTACTTTACATCATTGCAGTGGTTTTTGTCATACATTGAAATGAATTAGCCATGGATTTACATGTATTCCCCATCCCGGTCCCCCCTCCCACCTCCCTCTCCACCCGATCTTAAGGGACTATTTTCCACAAATGTATGGAGGATTAAAGACCTATTGGGAAGCAAGAACCCATTATCATTCCTAGGCCTGATGTGTCATGAGAGCAAGAAGAGCTGAGCTCTGGAAGAAGGACCAAAGGACAGGACAGCATATTACAGCCAGATGGGCACAAGGAAGCAAAGTGCTCTCAATCCCATAACTCTAATCCTCTGGCTGTTTTTGCTGCTTACCATTGTCTGAACCCAGCTGGAAGCCAGAAAGGAGAAAGGAGCCTCCGTTCAGTGTGCTGCTGCTGCTGCTAAGTCGCTTCAGTCATGTCTGACTCTATGTGACCCCATAGACGCAGCCCACCAGGCTCCCCCATCCCTGGGATTCTCCAGGCAAGAACACTGGAGTGGGTTGCCATTTCCTTCTCCAATGCATGAAAGTGAAAACTGAAAGTGAAGTTGCCCAGTCATGTCTGACTCTTAGTGACCCCATGGACTGCAGCCTACCAGGCTCCTCCATCCATGGGATTTTCCAGGCAAGAGTACTGGAGTGGGGTGCCATTACCTTCTCTGGTGTCAGTGTGCAGACGGTAAGAAAGGTAGGCACAACTTAACTCTTCTCCCTATCAAAGAGAAATTTAAAGTATAACCACTTTGAAGTCTTACATGGCCCAGCTGTATTTTTTTAAATTAAAGATCCATGGTGAACATAAAAAAGTCATCATAATGGCAAACAAGATAAGAGAATAAGCAAGGTCCTTCAAGTATGATTTTCATTTTTTAGCAATATTTTTATATATGGTAAACTATACAAATAGCCTGGTAGTGACAACACAAAAAAACCTTGAGAACTCAAGTCTTTCTTAAATTAAAAATTAGTATCATATAGCAAACATAACAGAGATATTGTATCAAGTGACTGTGCTATAAATGGTGACCCCCTTGCTTATAGTAGAAGACAACAAATGGTTCGGCATGACCTGTTTGTTGATTAGATTGATAAAGTTTTCATGATTAAAATACTAAATACATTTTTACATCTTTAATTGTTTCTCTATGTTTAAGTTTACCAGGTAACAGATTTCTAAGGCACATATTTTATAAATTAATTTTATTGTTCAAAAAGTTGGAATAATTTTCCACATTTCATTCACTATAACTTATCTACTGAAAAAACACAATGACTAATTTCTTTCTCTCCTTTCAATCTGTAAATACAAGCTTTTTGAGTGCAACAATGCAAGAGAGGTACAAATGCACAAAAGAGATCTAAGTGTTATAGAATACTTGGAGAGGGCTGGTTACTCAGGGAGCAAAAAGCTGTCCTAGCCATTATGATACTCGATTTTCAATACCAAAGTTGCTGTCTGTGCTAGAAATAGCTCTCCCAAGAGGCACCCACCTCACCCTTTTGTTTTCCCTATGTCCTGAGTACAGATTAAATCAATATGTCAATAGAGAGAGAGACAAACATTTCACTTCTCAGGATGAACAATTTTGTCAGCATGACTGTGAGCTTTGACTGAAGTGTAAATTTATTTTTAAATACTTGTCAGAAATAGGTATCTGCTATAATATGCTATCATAATCTGTCAGGGCCAAATGCCTTGGGTCTTTGGGGAAGAGTGTGCCTACTGACTTTCCATGTGCACAATGGCATGAATAACAATCAATAAATAGCTAGTAAGACTAGTAAGTCAAGTGAAGTTCCTGAGCAGGTGGGCAGGGGAGGGGAGATGTTGAGAAAATTCTGGAAAGCCACTACTGAGAGATAAGGAGACCTTAAAAAAGATTCCAAGAAGTACCATCTAATAATACTTCATACATACACCATAATGTATACTTCATAAAGAGTCTAAATTCACTACAGGTGAGATACCACTGAGCCATTTAAATATTCTTTAAATGAAATGCAAAACAGACTTTTAAAAAATTAGAACATTATTGTAAATATCCCCGTCTGTTCCTCTCCCTCTAATGCAGTGGAGCTTTATATGGGATACCTCCTTCCCTGTAGTCGTATTTGACTACCCACCTCTGGAAAGCCAAAATACATTTCACTCCAAGTGGAGTGTCTTCCCTATCCTCTCACTTCCAATGGGCTGCTCTCAGCTGATGCTAAGAAACACCCAGTCCTCTCATATGTAAACTGGTTTTGAAGTAATTTTGGCTCAAAGATTCTCCAGTCAACTTGAATGAAACTTTCTGACAACTATTTGCAATCTGAGATGCTGCTGACTCACTCCTCCTTCCTTATCTTTTTTCTCCACTGGTCAGCACTTTCTCATCTATTCTGTTTCTCTTGCCATTTCCTTCATAGGTGTTTTCCTAATAAAACTCTTGCACTTAATTCTCTCTCAACTTCCTTTTCTCAGAGGATCTGATCTAATGCATTAAGTGACTTTATCCCTGCCTCACTGAGATCTTTTGTATTAACTACATTTCTTCCAGTAAAGAATATACACATTCTCTAGTCTTTGGGCTTAAAACTGAATACACATAAACAGCATTCCTTTCTAAACACATGTATGATGGGTCCCATGGTGGTCCCCCAAAAAAGGTATGTTTACCCTAATTACCAGAACCTGTGATTGTGGCTTTCTATTGCAGAACTTTTTTTTTTCTCTTCCAGATATAATTACATTAAGGATCCTGAAATAAGATCATAACTATCAGGGTGGGCTCTAAATTTAATCCCTTTTAAGAGATAGAAGACAGGACATAGACACAGATGCAAAGGCATGTGAAGACAGAGGCAGAAACTGGAGTTACATAGCCAGAAGTTTGAGAACATTTGGATCTACCAGAAGCCAGAAGAGGCAAGGAAGGATTCTCCCCTAGAGAC
Organism: Odocoileus virginianus; assembly: GCF_023699985.2. Classification (NCBI taxonomy): domain Eukaryota; kingdom Metazoa; phylum Chordata; class Mammalia; order Artiodactyla; family Cervidae; genus Odocoileus; species Odocoileus virginianus. The sequence goes on from NC_069674.1 coordinate 77,552,340, forward strand.
TTTGGAGGAAGTACAGCCCCACTGATGCCTTGTTTAGACGTGTGACCTAGAGAACTGCGACAGAATAAATATTGTTATTTTAAGCCATCAAATTCAAGTTTGTAGCTTTTTTTTTTTTTTACATTAGCCTAGGAATTAATATACCCTGGCAAGACAGAAACAGGAGATATTCAGCTTTTTATCTCTTTTGAGTACTAATGAGAATCTGCAGAGTATAGTAAAATAGAGAGTAGATCTCATAGCAAAACCTGTAAATAACATCAAAAAGAAAGGAAAATTACAAATACCACTCATGAATATACTGAAAAATCTGTAATAAAATATTTTTAAAAGTCTATCCAAAATAAACCAAATGACAATACGTCATGAGAAAGTAGGATTTATCTCAAGAATGCAGGATTTTTATGGTGATCATTTTGTATATATACAAATACTGAATCATTATGTCATCACCTGAAACTAATATGTCCATTATAACTTCAATAAAAATGAAAAAAATACAAGTTAGGCTCAACATTTTAAAAAGAATTATTATCACTTACCACACTAGCAAATTAAACAGGAAATTCTGTAAGACAAACCCAATAGTTGAAGAAGAATATTTGATCCAAATAATTGGAAAAATAGGCCTTGTTCATGGACTTAAAGAGTCAGTATTATTGAGATGTCACTTCTCCCCAATTTGGCTTATGGGTTCAACAAAATAACACCTTATTAGGAGAATTTGTCTAATTCTAAAATCAATGTGGAAATATCAAGGATTTAGCTAAAATAATCTTGAAAAGATTACTATATTTACATTGGCTAATATTACTTATTCTCTTTGACTTTAATCTTCCTTATACAGCTACAGTCATTGAGTTGCTGTGTAACTGTCATAAAATAAAGAAATCAATCAATGGGACAGGAAATAGGTCATGACTAGACCTAAACATATATACTTAATAGTGTTCAATGAAAATGTCAAGGTAACTTAATAAGAGAGAGATCATCTTTTCAGCAATGGTGTTTAAACAAGTGGATATCTGTAGAGCTCAAAATAAAACACCACACCTATGAAAAAATTATCTTGAGATAGATTATAAACTTAAATGTAAAAATTACAACCATAAAGCTTCTGTGAAAAATATAGGGGAATATATTTTTAGACATGAAATCCACAAAAAATTTCTTTGGACACAAAAACACTAAGAATAAAATTTTAAAAAAAGATAAAACTGGGCTTCATTAAAATTAGTTACTTCTGCTCATCAAATGACATTGAAAAATCAAAAGTCAAGTCATAGGCTGGAAGAAATACTTTACAAGGCATATGTGAAGAAAGACTTGTATCCAGAATATATTAAAGGAAAAAACTCATTTAATGTAATAAAATAAAAACAAGCTAATAAAGATTGACAAAGACTTGAAAAGACACTTTACTGAGGAGGACATACAGATGACCAAGTGCATGAAAAGGTTCTCAGCATCCTTAAAACATGAGGAAATGAAAATTCAAACCACAATGAAATATTATTGTATCTCCTGATTTGTAAAATTCTAACAAATTTCAATCATTGGCAAGGCCATTGAGCAGATGGAATTTTCATATTGTGCAGGTGAGGGTGTAAAATGATACTACCACTTTGCAAAAGCAGTTTTAAAAATGTTAAATAGAGAGCTACTCTGTGACCCAATAATTCTTCTCCTAGGATATTACCTAAGAAAAATCAAAATACTGGTCGGAGAAGATGTCTACAAGACCATTCCTTCAAAATACACAAACTAGAAAGAACCCAAATGTCCATCAACAGATAAATGAATAAGAAACTTTTGATATATTTTTGAAAATAGATTACTATTTGGCTTTTAAAAAGGAGTGAACTACAGTCATCCCTCAGTATCCACAGCAAACTGGTTCCAGGACCTGCTGTCAATACCAAAATCTCAGGGTGCTCAAGTTCCAGAGTGGGCCTTTGGTATGTGCAATTCCTCATCCATGAATTCAGCCAACTACCAATTCTATAGTACTGTTTTTACTTAAAAAAGAAAATCTATGTACAAATGGACCACACAATTCAAACCCATGTTCACAAGGGTCAATTGTATTTATCAACATCCCAGGTTGGTTGGTTGTCCCAGGTGGCACAGAAGTAAAGAATTCACCTGTCAATGCAGGAAAGGGAAGAGACATGGGTTTGATCCCTGGGTCAGGAAGATACCTGGAGAAGGAAATGGCAACCTACTCCAGTACTCTTGCCTGGAAAATCCCATGAACAGAGGAGCCTGGTGCGCTATAGTCCATGGGGTCACAAAGAGTCAGAGATGACTGAGCACTTATGCACCACACATACACACAGGTTGGTTGAATCCCAGGATGCAGAACTGGGGATGGGGGGCTTGTAGTAAAGTTATACTCTGATCTTCCACTATATCTGGATTGACAGATAGAAAATGAGATAGAATATAAAGTAGAAAATAATGCTAAAATTAAGGCAAAGAGAAATCAAAGTAGGATACATTTTAAATAAGCAAATTTAAAAAATACTTGCTTAACATGAAATCACATGGGCTCATTAAGTGTAGATTACAACTTGACCTCAAGTTTTCTAACTGGCAATGAGAAATGGAAAACTTGATTATTTACTTCAATGATTTTCAACATCTGATCACAGGCAGTCGCCTGGAGAGCTTCACTAAACCACAAATTCTTAGGACCTGTAGCCTCCATATTCTGGCTCAACAGATCTGGGGAAAGGCCTAGGATTGTGCACTTAGAAAATTTTCCTTGGTCATTGTCATCTTAATTTGGAGTTTTCTCAGTTACATAATTCATGGAAACCTTAAGATAAATCAACTATTCAGGAAATGCTCAGCAACCTCAGAAACTAAAAATAAAACCTAACTTCTTCTGTCAGTTCTCACAAGGAGGATCCTGTTGAACAGCATATGTCCTAAATAATACCCTTAGAGTAAAATGAGAAATTTTATAAAGGTGCTTCCTAACACAAATCTTCATATGGGACCTCAGCATAAGTCAAAGCCATGATGTCTCAGATAATCCAGTTACTATAGTTCAACATGATGTTCAATGGATAAACCTCAAAAGTTAAGTTATGCTGCTTTAGATTAATATAGGAGCATATGACAGACCATCTAGATAGACACTGAAGGTTCTTCAGGCAGTTATTTATGAAGAATTTTTTTTTCTTATCACCTTTTATATTCTTCAACAAGTACCTGAATCATGCCTAATCTGTACTGCCATTTAAGTACCAGTCCATAAAATTTAAGCAGTCTATTAATTAGTTGATATAATCTAGTGACACTTAAAGAATTTAATCTAAAAATTAGTATTTTCAGTGAAATTCTACCATAAAAAAATCAAACAACTTAATGGATGTAACTTTTGCCAGATATTTTTCTTAATTATACCCTCCAAGAATATGAATGTATCTATTAGGTTTGTTCAATGGCCATGAAAAGGCAGAAGAAATGAAAATCTTGAGTACCAACAACAAAAACAGTAAGGATTTTGTAATACATAGATCAAGGGCTAAACTATATATATCTCAAAAAAATATAAATTCAAACATGAAAATATTTACCCATTGTTCAGATAGACACAAAAAATGCAATTATCTTATGTCTTTTGAAATGAAATGCTATCAAATACCTCATTTTCCCCCAATTTAAAGTATCTTTGTGTTTACAGATACTTAAACTTTAAAGAATATAAAAGAGGCAAAAGTATAGAAATGACAGTAGAATGATGGTCACCAGATGATGGGGGGAAGGAGGTGAGGGGAGACATTGTCCAATGGTATGAAGTTACAGTTTGGAGAAGGAAATGACAACCCACTCCAGTATTCTTGCCTGGAAAATTCCATGGACAGAGGAGCCTGGCGGGCTATAGTCCATGGGGTCGCAAAGGGTAAGCCATGACTGAGTGACTAAGCACATGAAGTTAGTTACACAAAAGGTTGTTGTTTAGTACCATTTCCTTCTCCAGGAGATCTTGCGCACCCAGGAACTGAACCTGCGTCTCTTGCGTCTCCTGCATCGGCAGATGGGTTCTTTTCTGCTGAGCCGCCAGGGAAGCCTTCACACGAGAGGAGTTAAAAAGACCTGGTGTACAACACGTGCCTACAGCTAACAATAAGGAGTTGTGTACTTCAAAGTTCGTTAAGAGAGCAGGTCTCATGCAGTGTCCTTATATCACAAAGAAAAAAGAGAAACAAAAAGCAAAAGGACACACAAGGAAGTTTTTGAAGGTGATAGATGTTAATTACCTGGATTGTGGTGATAGTAATACAAATTTACACCGATGTCCAAATTCACTCATTTGCATATGTTAATTATATGCAATATCTTTGTATATTAATTATATTTTAAAACACTGAGACTCATCTTGGATCTCATGACTCTAGATTGTTAATCCTACTTTGTTCATTTTAATAATAACACTAACTGAAAGTTAATAACTGTTGAGTACAGAATAACATAAGTGTAATCATTATGCCATACTTTTCAGGTAGGCATTGTTACTATTCCTTTTTGAAGATAAGGAAATTAAGGTACAGAAAGGTTAGACAATTTGCTAAAGTCTGATGGTTACCAGGCTAACAAACTGGTCTTTTAGTCCATTCAGTTTGGCTATAGAATCTATGTTCCAAACCACCAAGAAATAAGGCCTTTCATCTGACCTGAAGATGACCCCATAGAGTTTTACAGACTGGATCTTAATGCAGTTCAGGTGGGTTGCTTTCTGTCAGCTGAGTGTTTAGAAAACACAAGTGATAAATTTGTGTCACACATGTGATACATTTTTGAGCCATCCAGCATCCATTTCTACTTCCCACTAGCACCCCGAGATTTTCCTGGGAAGTTATGTCTTTCACAACATGCGCAGCCTCAGAAGGAAAGTGGGTTAGGCTTAGGATTCTCTGCCCTCCCCTTCAGAAGCTTAAGGGGACTGGGAATCTATTTCATTATCATCTATTTTGCTTTATTTGTATAAATAGGTGTGCCTAGCTGACCTATGTGCCCCCCAACCAGATTCTCTCTTAGGACTTTGAAATTTAAGTAAAAAGCCACAAAATGGAAGAGAAAACCAACCCCCACCCTCAAAGTCTGTTCATTTATTTACTCATTTAAGGAGTGGTGTCTGAATCAGACTATCCAGTGGTTCTTGCTTTGAAGACCTTCTCTAGGTGAAAAGTGTCGTTCCTTTCAAGCTTGTTTTCCCACCTCCCTTCAGTCCTAAGTGCTTTCATATCCTTCTAATCGATCCTCTTCCAACTTAAATTACACAGAGTTGGGTTTTGTTGCTTTCCAGCTGTTTTATTTATATGTGTCAGGTAGAGAATAATTAGTAATTCTAGGACTGCCGTTTTTGCAGGAAGAAGTGTTATTCATTTGCTAATAACTTTGTCCTCCCTTACTTGGATTCTTGGCATCAGCTGCCACAAAACACATGGCTGTTTTGAAAGATGAATAATCTATGTCAAAATATGATGCCAGAATAGAGGGGAAAAAACTAATGTGGAAAAAATGTAAAATATTTATTAACTGATATTTCAGACACTAATCTTAGAAGAAAGAGGGAGAGAGGGAGGGAAAGAAAGAGGGAAAGTGCACCTCCATGATTATTTGGAAAAAAAAAAAAAAATTCTGTTTCAGGGTTTCCCAGGAGCTGCAGTGGTAAAGAATCAGCCTGCCGATGCAGGAGACACAGGTTCAATCCCTGAGTCGGGAAGATCCTCTGGAGTAGGAAACAGCAACCCATTCCAGTATTCTTGCCTGGAAAATCCCATGGACAGAGGAGCATAGCAGGTTACAGTCTACGGGGTCACAAAGAGTCAGACATGACTGAGCATGTGCACGCATGCACACTCGCAAAGTCAGGCATGACTAAGCACGCGCACACACACAGACACACCATCTTGTGTCAGGCAGCCCCAAACAGAAATTCAGCAGAATCCAACCAAGAGAGCATGTCAGACTTAGATCTATATATGTGTTGAAAAGTGGGTGTTAAAATGGATTTCATTTCTGGAATGTGAGCTCCAAATCCCATACTTGAAAGGCAAATAAGAACTCTAATTTGATTAGAAAATCTCTCTGTACAGAATGGGTGAGGGTAAAAGCCTCAGTACTCAAGACAGACCTGCAGCTCTCATAAACCTCTGTCAAAACTTCTGCAAGCACTTATTCAAGTTAAACACTGAGTAGTCACAACCACCGAATGGGACTCTTACACTCCAAGTATAGAAGAGGAAAATTAGCAGGAGCCAACTCTCTTGTGCCAGGTACTGCACTGAATGATCTGTGTGCATGTTCTCCTTTCTATGATCCTAGGGTGTGAGTCGGAGAAGGCAATGGCACCCCACTCCAGTACTCTTGCCTGGAAAATCTCATGGACGGAGGAGCCTGGTGGGCTGCAGTCCATGGGGTTGCTAAGAGTCGGACACGACTGAGCGACTTCACTTTCACTTTTCACTTTCCTGCCTTGGAGAAGGAAATGGCAACCCACTCCAGTGTTCTTGCCTGAAGAATCCCAGGGGCGGAGGAGCCTGGTGGGCTGCCGTCTATGGGGTCACACAGAGTCGGACACAACTGAAGCGACTTAGCAGCAGCAGCAGCAGGGTGTGAGTAGTATAGTCTCTAATTACACATACAGTAAGAGGGCTTAGGGGAGTAAAATAATTTCCCGAAGTCCCCCTATCTAGTGAGAGTCACCAAGATGTGTGTGTATCTGTGTTATGTTTATAATTTTTATTAGTCTTTGAATATCTAAAAAAGTTAATTATAATTGCCATTGTAATTGATCACGTTCATACATACTGTGTTGATGCCACAATAAAATGGATTTCTCACTGATTAACCTCATCTCTGGAGTTTTTCTGATTCAATTGCTATAAAGCCTTTATTTACTTTTATTTTCCTCACTTTTCCCCCTTCACTCTTAAAAGCTTGGTTGAGAAAAAAAAAAAAAAGATGCCTATGGTCATGAGTCTAGTCTGCCCTCCTTTGACTCAGCCATCCTAATTTTCTTTCTCTTTCCTATTTCTCTTCACCATCTCACTTCATAGCTAAAACTTTTACTTTCACAACCCTAGTAAACAGGAGTTTATATCAGTTGTCTCTGACTTTGTAATAAATCACCCTGAAACATAGTAATTTTAAATAACCCATATTTGTGAACTCACGGTTTGGGTGAAGGATCCAGGGCAGCTTGGCTGGTTCCTCTGACTCAGGGTCTATCACAGGTCACAGTCATCTCAAGGCTGAACTGGAACAGGATCTACTCCCAAGCTCAGACACATGGCTCCCCGTGGGATGGTGCACTGACTACAGTCTTCAAGCTGTCCTCAAGTCCCTAACTACTTGCTCATCTCCAAAGGGGAGCTCACTGCAGCCGCTGGTTTCAGCAGAGGATGCGGGGGAGAGATTGAGAGGGAACACCACAGTGTTTTTTAACCTGCTCTTGGAAGTGACATCACTTTTCTATTCTCTTCTTTAGAAGCAAGTCACTAAAGGAGGGGATTGCACAAGGGTGTCAATTCCAGGAGGCAGGGATCATGGGGAGCCATGTAGAAGCAGCCTACCGCACCACCAGCAGTTGTAATAAACTTCCTTCTGTCTGCTGACCGGCTCACCTGCCAGCCATGCAAATATCTCAGGCCTGTTGTAGTGAGCCCTCCACCTCTATTACTTTCAAATGGGGATGTTCACAGCTTTATTTCATAGCTCTTTAATAGCTTTGAAGAGGAAGCAGTAAGAGAGAGTTAGCATTAATTAGTTTTTCTCTGTGAACTAGTCCCTTATAGTTAAAAGCAGCATTTGGTTCCTGAAGAATTTCCCTCATTTAGCCTAGTCTTAGAAGTAAAAACTTTGGACCTAATGATGCAACCTCAGTCTTAGAGTAATGTACACACAGTTTATGTCACGATTACTTACAGGGTAATTTATGATAAAAGACGAAAGGATGCTCTTTTATCCAACAAATTGGAGCTTAATTAAAGAATGATTCATTACATGACAAGAAATAACGGGGGCTTTCCCAGTAGTCCAGTGGTTAAGGGTCCACCTTCCAATGCAGGGGACGCCAGTTCTCTGGTCGAGGAACTAAGAACCCATATGCCTCCCGGCAGCTAAACCCTCAATGCAGCTACTGAGCCTGCGCACTCTGGAGCCTGTGCACTCTGGAGCCTGTGTGTCAGCTAGAGTGTCGCAAAGAGCCGCCCTGCAAAGAAAACTCCCGCAGGCCGCAACTAAGAACCCACGCAGCCAAATACATAATATAAAAACAGAAAATAAGGGACAAAGGTATATGAACAGTGAATGTTGTTCATCTTTTTATAAATTCCTCGACAGGATACAGAGCATCTCATCCTGTCTGTAGCCTCACAGTTTTCTCTGCTCTCTGCCCCCACACTTCCACCATGTTGGACATTCAGGCAATGCTTGTTAAGTGCATGGGTAAATATTTTATATTTTATAATGCAATAGAGTTATGATTTTAATATTTATGTAATCTACTAACCAAAAGTAAAATAAGTCTTCCTTACCATCATAACTTGAAATCAAGCTAGATATGTTTTATAAATTTCACAGAATAACACATAAATAAGTCTAGGTAGCAACCAGTGGAACTGGTTGGAATATAAACTGTGGAACATAAATAAGAAAAAAGAAAGATTTCTTACAGAAAAAGAGAGTTTATGTGTTTAGACTCCAAAATACTGAGAAATTACATCTAGGGCCCTATGTTCTGAAGCTCAAATCACAGAAATTCAAATATGGGATTTTAAATGTAATATATAGTTCACATGACACTAAGTTTATTAATATAACTTTCATTTAATCATTTAAGACTATTCTGAATTGTGGAAAATTTAAGTTGAACAATATATCTATTGTTGCTCTTATAGGTCATAAACTACTAAATACAATTTCATTAATTTTATTAAGCAGTCTGTGACTAGGAAGCAAAAAAAAAAAATAACACTGGACAACTAAAGGGAACATTCTTTAGAATAACTGAAAGAGAAGAATCATTCTCCCTTATTATTCAATAAGTATATTTACATCTATGTGCAGAACACTAATCTCAGTGAAATAACAAGTATGACAGAAAACTCTGAGAAAGTGAATTCAATATAGAACATGAAAATTATTTTGAGATATGTATGTGTGCTCAGTTGTGTCTGACTCTGTGTGACCCCTTGGACTTGTAGCCCACCAGACTCTTCTGTCCATACAATTTTCTAGGCAAGAATATTAAAGTGGGTTGCCATTTCTTCTCCAAGGAATCTTCCTGACCTCTCAGGATGGAATCCTTGTCTCTTGTGCCTCCTGCATTCTTAACCATTGTGCCACCTGAGGAGCCCTATTTTGAGGCATATTATTGTATAATATGGTTAGTCTCATTAAGAAAGCACAACCAGTTCCTACAGCTCAAAGAAAGATCACATAGGCTAGGAGCCACATGTGAAGCCAGGGAAGCTTTTTATCCCATAGGTCTACAGGACCAAAAATTGTGTTACTCTCAGTTTCATAAAAAACAGAGCACTTCAGCCCATTCTTATCTAGATCAGCAGTCAGCATCCCTTCAGTAAAGTAGCAAGTTCAGCTCTCAGAATCGTTCTTCTCTACTAAGAGACTTTAACAGGTTTCTCATGTTGCCACTCAAGTCTTTATCTGGGAGAAGGATGTTGGTGAATTTCACAGAGCTGAGTCAGAGGCAAGTTCTGCAAAGCAACTCCTCCTCTAGTCTGACAGTCACGAGGCACTCTTCTGGAACCAGTTTCTGGTTCATGCCCTTTCTATTATGATAACTGGGAAAATAAGCAGCTCATTACAGAGCCTACTCACTAGAAAAATTCACAGCCAGACCCACTGATTAAATCACATTGAAATGCCGGCTGCTCTTGTTCCTGTGCTCAGGTCATTCCAGGTTTTCTTTCTATTTCAAATTTATGATCTCTAAATGGGAAAAAAAGTGGCATAATATATTTAGAAGTGATGTATGAAACTTTCTATTTGAAAACTTTAGAAGAGTAAATTTTCAAAGGAAAGGAAAATGATCCTAAAACTAGATTTGGCATGAGTTTTATTAAGAAACACCACCCTGGTTTAAAACTAATGAAATGATAGGTTAGGCTTGGATTTTTAGAAGCTGCCCATAGATTTAACTTCAGAAACATCTATCAAACTTTGATTATACTGTGCAGGTATTTTCTCATCATTGCCTTTCCAGGGTCAGGAATAGTAGCACGCTGACTAAAATTGCACTATTGCTCGGCCATACCAAGTCAACTGTTCACAGATGGTGGATTAACACCCAGTGGCTTCAAGACTGATTACATGCAACACTGAGAGGTAAAGGGTGGTTGTACACAGCTCCTCAGATGAACCATAAGGGGGCACTGGGCAGGTTAAACCAGGGCTATGAAGTCAGATTTACTGGGTGTGAATACCAGCTTTACCACTTGCCATGACCCTAGGCAAATCCCTGAAGCTTGCTACGCCAGAGTCCACATCTGTAGAATGGTAGTAAAGAGTCTTTCCTCTTAGGAATGCTGGAAATATAAGAGGAGAGAATGCTTGTACAGGGCTTTGTCCATTTTTAGTGTATTCATTCTGACAGTACTGTTCATGCAACCTCCTTTGCTGGGAACAAGATCTCAGTTACCAAAGCTCCTAGGAAAATTGAATTCCTTTGTATAATTTTCTGACACTTTCTCACAACTCTGGAAGAAACAGCTTACCTGGACAAAAGATTAAAATATTAGAAGACTCTTCTCTCTCTTCTGGAGGTCATACGAACATTAGCAATGTTTGAATTAAAATGCTTAGAAGAAGAGCTAAATTGCTCTGGTGGGAATATAAAAGAGTTGCTTTGTTTCAGGCCAAATATCATTTCAAAAACATGGCTGTCTACTTGCCCTATCACGGAACAGGACAGTGAAAGGCAACATTACCATTCCAAAGCCAGTTAAGATACTATCAATCAATTTCAGTGAGAGAGAGGAGGAGATATCTCTGATTTATGTTCCTATGACATTGGCCAATAAAAGCACTGCAACTAATACTGGGAGAGTCATCCTGGCATCAGTGTAGGTTAGGGCTTGACTGTGTTTCACGATAACCTTCATTTGACTGGTGCTATTATTTTTGGCATAGCAATATTAAGTGTTTTTTTTTTAATTCACAATTCACTCCGAAGTCTTCAAAAGCTTTTTGTTAATAAGGACATGGGTAGGTATAAAAATAAAACCTCAAAGCAGAGACCTACATAAAAGTTTATTCTTACTTACATAAAAACTCAAAGATCCAGGACTGACAGGATGCCCCTGCTCTTCTAGACATGAATTCTAAGGTAGCAGATCCAAAGCTCGCTATTTTTTGCCAGCACAAAAAGAAAAGAGAAAGGACAAACACTTCCTTTGTAAGGGATTTTCCCCACTAATTGCAGACACAATTCATTTGGTTTTAGTGTAGTCACAAGTCTCTACCTAGCTGCAAGGGAGTTTAGGTTAGTGGCTATGTGTCCAGTTATAACAGAAAGGATTGTATTATAAAGAGGAAGAAAGAAAATGGTAAGAGTGGATCATCAGCAGTCTCTAGCACTGGCAACTTTCCCTCCAAAAAGGTAACACTTTAGTTTCTATTGCCTCCATACCTGCTTTGCTAAATAAACTCTCCATAAACCACGCTAGCTACAATAGTTACAATGAGTTATTTGCAGTTGCTTTTTGTCCTTTGCATTTTGCTATCTTTTTTCCTGTATCATTTCTCTCTCAAAATTCTATCTGTTTTTAAGTCTTGGTAAGGTTTACACAGGTGTGAAATAACCCAGGGGGTTAGCATAATGGAACCAGTACGAAAGAATAGCAAGCCAAAAGGAGACCTGCTTACTGGAGCAAAGACGTTACCACCATGAGGGCAGGCAGATAATGCAACTGGTTACATAAAGCTCCAGATCATCTGTACTAGTAGGATACAGCTATAAGAGAGTTCAACACTGTGACTGGTGTCCAATTAAAAAGTAAGGCAGTGTTGCTATTTTAAAATGCATAACCAACAAAGACCTACTGTATAGCACAGGGAACTCTGCTCAATGTTATGAGCAGAGTTTGGGGGAGAATGGCTCACCTGTAGGTATGGCTGAGTCCCTTCACTGTTCACCTCTTCACTGTTCACCATTGCTAATTGGCTGTACCCCAATACAAAATAAAAGGTTTTTAGAAAGAGAAAAAAGCACCCCTGCAAAAGTAAAGCAGTGTGTTCAGTAGCATAATAAGAATTTTTTTTAAAGGGTAAACCCTGATAGATTATAAGGGCCAAAGGGTAAAGGGTCTAACACTGGGATAAAATGGACCTCAGATGCCTACACCAGGTTAGAAAGTTCCAGTAACTAGCTGAAGCATGAGGCATGATAAATGAGCAGAAATTGGGCTATAGGAAGTAGAGCAGCATTCCAGGGATATGGACACACAGGGAATTGGAGAAAGACATAAACTTCAAGGTGTAAAGGACCAGAAGAACTCAGAATTTTCTGAGTCCCTTTTATGTCCTTGGACTCCAGAGCTGGTCCTCTAATCTTCTCTTGCCTATGACCTTATTCCCTAGATCTTTCTCTCTATGTCAATGACTACTAACTCACAAAAGGAATCACTTTTCCCTTTTCAGAGGACAACAATTTTTCAGAAACATTTTTGTCTGATTATTCTTAAGAGCAGTTGATTCAGGCTGACTTCACTTGCTAAAGGCTACAAATCGCCATCCCTTTGTCCCTGAGGTAGAACATTCCTTTTTAACTTTCTTACATTCAGTATTTTTCAAATATAAATTTATGCCATAGTGTTCTGAACGATTTTTCTACACTGGCTATACAGAAAACTAGCACTTTACCATAAGTAAAAGAATTTTTGGTATGACTGAAAGTAAAAAAGGTTCAGAGGGGGAAATGGTGAGAGAGAGAGAGAGTGGGGGGGGGGAGAGAAAGGGAGGGAGTGTGAGAGAGAAACAAGGTGTTATGTACAAGGGAAACCCCGTAAGATTATTAGGTTTTTCAGCAGAAACTTTGTAGGCCAGAAAAGAATGATACAACATATTCAGAATGCTAAAAAAATTCCATCCAATAATACTTTACCTGGCAAACTTATCATCCAGAATCGAAGAGGCAGTTTTACAGAAAAGTAAATCTAAAGGAGCTGATCACCACTAAATCTGCCTTACAAGAAATGTAAAAGGATTTCTTTAACAAAAAGAAAGGGCACTAATGGCTAACTAGGAAACATGAAAGAATAAATCTCACTGGAAAGGTAAATCTATAGTAAAAGTAGTAGTTTAAGTATGCATAAAGCTAGTATAAGGATTAAAAGGCAAAAGTGATAAAAGTAACTATGATTATAATAAATAGTTAAGGGAGACACATGTAAAATGAAACATCAAAGATGTTAAGATATAAAATGGGATCAAATTAAATTTGCTATTAACTTAAAATAGACTATTATAGATAATAAGGTATTATATGTAAGCCTCATGATAACTACAAACCAAAAATCTACAGTAAAGAAACAAAAGATGACAAGAAAGAAGTATATCAGTAAAGAAAGCCAGCAGGGTTTCCCTGATGGCTAAGTGGTAAAGAATCTGCCTGCCAATGAAGGAGACATGGGTTTGATCTCTGGTCCAGTTAGAACCCATGTGCTGCAGAACAACCAAGCCCATGCACCATCACTGTTAAGCCTGTGCTGTCGAGCCGGGGAACCACAACTACTAAAGCCCACACACCCTGGAGCCCATGCTCTGCCATAAGAGAAGCCCGTGCAATAAGAGGCTCATGCACCACAGCGAAAGACTCTACTCTGCAGCTAGAGAAAAGCCTACACAGCAACGAAGACATGGCACAGCCAAAAATAGAAATAAATTAATAAAGTTATTAAAAGTAAAGAAACTCAATAAACCACACAAGAAGAGAGCAAAAGAGAGGAGCTACAAAAATAGCCAGTAAACAATGAATAGAATGGTAATAAGTACATAGTTATCAGTGATTACTTTAAATCTCAACAAACTAAATTCTATAGTCAAAACACACAGAATGGCTAAAGAGATTAAAAAAAAACAAGACCCATGTCTATGCTGCCTACAAGAGACTCACTTTAGAAATAAGGAGACACAGACTGAAAGTGAAGGGATTCCATTCAAATGGAAACCAAAAGAAAGCTAGAGTAGCTAGGATTATATCAGACAAAACAGACTTTAAAACAAGACTGTAATAAAAGACAAATATGGGTGTTACACAGATATAAAAGGGTCATTTCAACAAGAGGGTATAACATTTGCAAATATTTAGGTATCCAATATAGGAGCACCTAAATATATAAACCAAATATTAACAGACCTAAAGGGAAAAATAGATAGCAATGTAATAATAGTAGGGGATTTTATTATCCCACTTATATCAATGGATATATTATCCAGACAGAAAATCAGTAAGTAAAATCACTGACTTTAAATGACACGTTAGACAAATGTACATAACATGTATATACTATCCCACCCCAAAGCAACAGAAAATAAATTCTTTTCAATTGCACATGGAACATTTTCCAGGACAAGTTATTTTAGGCCACAAAACAAGTCAATAAATTTAAGAGAACTGAAATCATAGCAACTGTCTTTTCTGATCAGAATGGCATGAAACTAGAAATCAAGTATATGAAGGAAACTGGAAAATTCAGAAATGGAAGGAGATTAACCAAAATGTTACTGAACAACCAATGGGTCAAAGAAGAAACCGAAGAGAAATCAATAAAACTTGAGACAAACAAAAATGGAAACACACCAAAATTTGTGGGATACAGCAAGAGCAGTTTTACAACACAAGTTCATGGCAATAAATGCCTACCCCAGGAAACAGGTCTCAAACAAACTTTATATCCCAAGGAACTAGAAAAAGAACAATGCACAAATTAGAAGGAAGGGAATAACAACTGGAGCAGAAATAAATGTAACAGAAACTAAAAAGACTATAGAAAAGATCAATAAAGTAAGAGCTAGTTCTGTGAAGAAAATTGACAAATCTTAATCTAGACTCACCAGGAAAAAGATATGATTAAAATAAATAAAATCAGAAATTAAACACATGATATTACAACTGATACAAAAGATCATAAGACACTATTATGAATAAGTATACACCAACAAATTGGACAACCTAGAAAAAATGGGTAAGTTTCTGGAAACATATAACCTACAAAGACTGAATCATGATGAAATAGAAAATGTGAACAGGCTGATTACTAGCAGGAGTCTCGATCAGTAATCAAAAAGTGGATTGATAAATAAGATGTGATATGTGTATATACACACTCAGTCATGTCTGACTCTTCAATTCAATGGACGGTGTAGCCTGCAAGGCTCCTTTGTTTATGGAATCTTCCAGGCAAGAATACTAGAGGGGGTTGGCCTTTCCTACTCCAGGGGATCTTTCCAAATCAGGGATTAAACCCATGTCTCTTGCATCTCCTGCAATGCAGATGGATTCTTTATCACTGAGCCACCAGGAAAGCCCATGATGCAATATTACTCAGTCATATAAAAGAATGAAATAATGTCATTTATAGTAGCATGGATGGACCTAGAGATCATACTAAGTGAAGCTGGACACAGAAAGATAAAAATTATATGATATCATTTATATTTGGAATTCAAAAAAATAGTAAAATGAACATATTAACAGAACAGAAACAGACTCACAGGTGTAGAAAACAACAGGGAAGGGAGGAGGGATATTTTAGGAATATGATATTAAGAGATACATACTACCATATCTACAAGACATAACAACAAGGATTTACTGAATAGCACAGGGAAATACTGATATATTCAATATCTTGAAATAACTGATAATGGAAGAGAGTCAAAAGGAAGAATATATATATATATACACACACACACATATATATCTCCAAACCACTCTGCTGTATACCTGAAATCAGCACAATACTGTAAATCAATGATACTTTAAAAAAAATTCCAACAAAATTCAAGACCAGAAGACGTCACTACTGAATTCTACCAAACAGAATTAATAGCAATCTTTCTCAAATTATTCCAAAAATTAGTAGGAACTCTTTCAAATTCAATTTATGAGGCCTGTATTTTTTTTTCCATTTATTTTTATTAGTTGGAGGCTAATTACTTTACATCATTGCAGTGGTTTTTGTCATACATTGAAATGAATTAGCCATGGATTTACATGTATTCCCCATCCCGGTCCCCTCTCCCACTTCCCTCTCCACCCGATCCCTCTGGGTCTTCCCAGTGCACCAGGCCCGAGCACTTGTCTCATGCACCCAACCTGGGCTGGTGATCTGTTTCACCCTAGATAATATACATGTTTCAATGCTGTTCTCCTGAAACATCCCACCCTCGCCTTCTCCCAGAGTCCACAAGTCTGTTCTATACATCTGAGTCTCTTTTTCTGTTTTGCATATAGGGTTATCGTTACTATCTTTCTAAATTCCATATATATGTGTTAGTATACTGTAATGGTCTTTATCTTTCTGGCTTACTTCACTCTGTATAATGGGCTCCAGTTTCATCCATCTCATTAGAACTGATTCAAATGAATTCTTTTTAATGGCTGAGTAATATTCCATGGTGTATATGTACCACAGCTTCCTCATCCATTCGTCTGCTGATGGGCATCTAGGTTGCTTCCATGTCCTGGCTATTATAAACAGTGCTGCGATGAACATTGGGGTGCACGTGTCTCTTTCAGAGAGGCCTGTATTACTATAATAACAAAATTAGACAAGAACATCAAAAGAAAAGAAAATCACAGGCCAAAAAATTTCTGATAAACATAGATTCAAGAATTTTCCAACAAAATATGAGAAACCTGAATTCAATCATCATTTTAAAAGGATCATAGATCATGATCAACTGGAATTTATTTTGGGAATACAAGGAAGGTCTAACATTTGCAAACTAGCCAATGCAATACACAACACTAACAAAATGAAGAATAAAAGTCCTGTGATCAGCTCAATAGATGCAGAAAAAGAATCTGATGAAATTCAACATTTATTTATGATAAAACCTCTCAGCAATGTGTGTATACAGACAGAAGTTTCAAATCATATTAAAATTTTGACTTTGTATATTACATGCATATATATGTTTATACATATGCTTAGAAAGCAGTTTTGCTTTGGTTCCTTTAAGAAAAACACACATGAGTTTTTGATGCAGTATTCCCACTGCTTTGCTAAGGATAAAATGTGTATGTATGTAAGAGTTATGAAATGTGAATTTTATAATTTTGATGGACTCTACATATGAATTAATGAATATATATACATAAATATTTACATACACACACATACAACATGGTGTATAGGCTGCATCTGGGCCACAGATCCCATATGGGGGAATTGACCTGGTTTTAAGAAACTGGGACAGAGAGTGCTAACAAAATTCCTACTTCTGTGAGAATCTGTTCATAGACGGAGGCAGATCTGAACCTGCAGGATGTTGACTTCATTAGAGCTTCCTTCATGAAGGTAGGGGAGTCATCAACATGAAATAAAAATGAGTGGGCTTTAGGCATGTCATTAAGCATTTATTTTTATTATTCATACCCTAAATGTTAATGTACACTTACGATTTAGACTAATTCTGAGAGAGTTTTATGGAGAATACATGTCTTTAAAGCAGCTTTGAAAAATGCAAGTTTCAACATCTTAAGACATAAAAGAATAGCTGCAATCGGAATTTTTTTTTAATTAAGAGATATGTTTTACTTTCCGCTATTTCAATCTTCCATCTCCCAGTACAAGCCAATTATGGCTCCAAGGCAGACAAGGAGGGTACTTGTACTCTTGAGCTTGATGACAGGCTTTAAAACAGCAAACATTATAAAGAAATAAGATGGGTAATTCCTTTGGTTCCTGTGGCAGCCAAGAAAGTACATTGCTCAGAATCCTATGAGTGAGAACCAGATGCAAAGTGTACAGTCAGTTGACAGCCTCTAGCTAAGGTCCGGTCCCAAGGCAATTTGATAACTGAGTATAGCAGGGAAACTCAGAACTGGTCATCCCTTCCTCAAAGAGAACTCCCCATTGGGTTGCCTACAGCTTCCTCATAGGTACATCACATTCAGAGATTCTTCATTCCAAATATTCCTTCCTTCCCCCATCTCTTCCCATAAATGGCAGACCTGTGTCATACTCTTAAAGTATTTACCTAGCTCCTTCTCCTTTCTCCCAGCTTTATTTTTCAAAAGCATTGCCTTCAAACATTCCCTTGCAATTCTAATTCCATCCTGAAGGGTCTTAACTGACTCAGCTCCTCCTGAAGTGCTAGATGGGGAGGGACATCTGTAGGACATCCTACACTTCTTCCACAGTGTAGGAGAGCTGCTTCCATCCACTGCAATGGCCTAGCATCAGGCACTGATGAGAAAGAAGGAGGATGTTATGCAGGGCAGAAACCAAACTCATCCATCCTGGTCTAGAGGAGTGTGGATGGGAGTGAGAGGTTGGAAAGGCTAGGCATGAATAACGTGTATGAACCTGTTGGGATAGGCACTCTGCCAAGGGACATAAGACCTCCTGCATGTTCCTGCTGAGTGAGCCAAGAATTCAAAGCCTTGACTTTTCTTACCTAGATCATTTCTCAGGGTTGAATTGGCAGCAAGCAATCATAAGGGAGGATGCAGTGTATCTCTGCAGAGCAAAGACAAAACTCAACATAAAAAGCAACAGATTTCCCCAAATCAGTGATTTCAGCAGTGAATGAAACCCAGAGTGGATTCAGTATTTACCTGAAGGCCACTGTGTCACCTCCATGGAACTTGGGGGACAGGAGGAAACAGTGCTGACACCATACTCATGCTACTCTGTGTTATGAGTAGTAAGTCCTTTGTTCTTATCTAGGGATCTTGTATCTTGTGACAGCATCTATGAAACAATAACAGAATACCTCAACAACTTGTAAGTGAGGAAAAATATCAGGACTTGATACCTTTTCCCTTTCAGTTCCTTTAAAATGCCAGAGCATACAAAAGTGGATAACAAGAAGAGGTCACTGTGGGTAAAATAACCCACATCCCACCTGGAAGACTTAGGGGATGCTACAATATAAATGGTCCATATACTAACCTGGGACCAAGTCTCACCAAGAAACCTGGCGACACAGTGAGAGATTAGGTAAACAAAGCCTAGACATCAACTCCCAAACTACACAGGCGTGTCCACTGAACACATGGAGTTGAATAAAATTAACAAACGTTCTTGTTCTCCTTGAGGAAAGAAGTGAAAGAGAGTCAAGAGTGTCATCCAGCTAACGTCCTAGAAAAGGTGAAGCAGTGCTAGAGGTGGACAATGTGGGCTAAGCATTTTATGTGGGGCAGAACCAGATTCCAGTGTAACTCAGCTCCAGGGATTTGTGAGGTGAGGTTGAATCATCAAGGTTTTGAAAGGAAATGAGTGATTTTAATAGCGTCATAATTCTACTGAAGGCTCCAGGAGCCCAAGGACATTCTTAGGCATGGCTTGGGTATGAAGATATGTACATTCATAGCGACACAAGATCACATGTCTTCTGTCCCACATAGCCCGGCACCACCTCTGCCTGAGAGACCTTGAGTGGGAGATGGCCACCTGAGAATTAGTGTCCAGGAAGGACTGTGGCCTACCTATAGGTCTGTCAGGGTCGCTTCATCAGACCAAATGCTAATAAAAAGGATTCAAGGGTGTCTTTATTTTTTTTCTGATACCTGGATTCTCAGAGCTTGTGAAGAGCACATGGGTTTGATAAAGACAATAAAGAAACCCGTGTTTTCTGCATATCCAAGTTGTAAGTGGAGGACAGCTCTATTTTATAAAGTACCAGGAGTTGAGTGTAGCAACGTAAAAATATTTTAAAAGGCCCCATATTTTTGGTAAGTTTTCTCAATTGTTATATAGCATAAAACTCACAAGACAATGCAGTTGCCTTGGATGTCAGGCTAAGGAGTTCTGGCTTCATTCTGCACAAAGAATACAGTCCTTGGAGGGATTTTTAGGAGGGTAGTAAGCTTCCCTGGTAGCTCAGCTGGTAAAGAATCCACCTTCAATGCAGGCGACCTCAGTTCAACTCCGGGGTTGGGAACATCCCCTGGAGAAGGAATAGGCTACCCACTCCAGTATTCTTGGGCTTCCCTGGTGGCACAGAATCTCTGGTAAAGAACCTTCCTGCAATGCAGGAGACCTCAGTTCGATCCCTGGGTTGGGAAGATGCCCTGGAGAAGGGAATGAATGGCTGCCCATTCCAGTCTTCTGGCTTGGAGAATGTCATGGGCAGAGGAGCCTGGCAGGCTACAGTCCATGGGGTCGCAAAGAGTTGGACGTGACTTTCACTTCACTTTACTTCAGTAAAAGATTTAGTAAAGCTGTTTGGAAAGGTTCCTTCAGGTATAAAATGTATCTATAAACCTATCTATCTAGGACTGAAAAGAGAATGACAAGGGAAGGAGATTGATAATAACATTTGAATTGGGGGCAGTCCCTTGGTGCAGAGATAATTTTTAACATAATGCAGAGTCAGCTTTGCACTGTACCAAATACAATATCAACCACATGCCTAAAACAAAGTAGATGATGGACAGATCAGTGTAGCACATAAAATAGTGATCTCCTCAGGAAAGTGCCTCAGTCTTTCATTTATGAATCCTCTGAAAACATTCTGTAGTAATTTTTTTTTCTGTATCATAAAATGAATGCAGTTTTAAGATCTCCTGTTTAGAAATGCTCTGACTCTTAGGCTACATATAGATATGACAAACTGGAATAAATAAATTCACACTGTTTTAATGTGTGTACTCACTAAACAGAATTAATTAGTTTCAGAAAAGAGGCATTCTCACATTTAAAAATAAATTCCAAGCTAATTTTCAGTTTGTTACCAAGAATATATCTGCAATATCACTCCTGATAGACTAAAAGTGTTACAGTAAATGTTCATTTATGGACAAATTTTAGGAACTAGTTTATTTTTGACATATTATTCTACATATTATAATGATCTTAATAACAAACATGACAACTAAATATACATTGAAAATTTTAGAAGATGATTTTTCAATAGAATATACTAGTATTAAGATTATTTTGCAGACAATTACATCTTTGAGGAATTAAACGACTTTTATGATGATATAACACAGAAACCTCTGCCCAAAGGTATAAGCTGCATTTTTTGGCATACTAGTTTGGTTACTCAAAAAATGTACCATCCCTAAGGAAATACTGTTGAAAACAATTATTGAATTACTTTGAAAGTCACAAGAATCTTTTAAATCAATATGTCCCGGAAAGACTTCACCTGAGATACTAACTAGCCCGAACTCTGCTTTCTGAGATTTAAGGCCACATAAAGCAGAGAAGAGGAGGAAGAACCACTGGTTTTTAAAAGCTCAGGAACTGTGCATGACGGTGGACAATTAAGTTGAAGGGGATTGTAGAAAGCACTAAAGTTTATACCTTTTCCTGAATAAGGAACAAAACAAATACAGGGAGAATTGTGTAAAAAGTCATTTTATCTCCTATGAAAATTTCTTACTTCTTAGGGTGCACATTTCTCCTTTGTTACTCTAATTTTTCAATCAAGGCCTAAACTTTTCCTTAGAGCGTTCCATTCTAAAAAGCCAAATAGCTCATTCCTTTTCTCCCTTCACTTCCTGCTCCCACCCCTACTCCATCAACAATGTCATTTTAATAGTTCGTATGACTCTAGATGGCTGACTGATCTATCTGATATTGCTGATCTTAATTCTACTTTGTCTACTCAGTTCTAAAAGAGTTATTGGCATTTGTAATGAAGGTGGCTTGATAAATCATTCTTTATCTGACAGCATTTTTAAGACTTAAAGGACTTTCGTATATATAGAATGTTATATATTTGGGCACAGGAATATACCATTAAGTCTGGTAGGTTAGCCTGATTCAGTCAAACTAAAGATTTTATAGCTGACTGACTTCATCAAAAGGTGCAAAGACCATGAAAAGACGCTCAACATCACTAATTTATTAGAGAAATACAAATCAAAACCACAGTGAAGCATCACCTCACACAGGTCAGAATGGTTTATCAACAAAAAGCCTGCAAGTAGCAAATGTCAGGGAAGTTGTGGAGAAAAGGGAAACTGCATATGCTGTTGGGAATGTGAACTGGTGCAGTCACTATGGAAAACAGTATGGAGGTACATTTAAAAACTAGAAATAGAGCTACCATATTATCCAGCAATTCCACTCCTGGGCATATATATGGAAAAAATGAAAACACTAATTTGAAAAGATACATGCACCCCAATGTTCATAGCAGTACTATTTATAGTAGCCAAGACATGTAAGCAACCCAGGTGCCCATCAATAGACGACTGGATTAAGACTTGGCATTTATGCAATAGAATGTTACTCGGTCATAAATAAATGAAATACTGCTATTTGCAGCAATGTGGTTGGGCCTACAAAACATTATGCTTAGTGAAATAAGTCAGACAGAAAACGACAATACTGTGATATCACATATGTGGATTCTAAATAAATGTATATGCAAAACAGAAACAGTCTCACAGACATAGAGAACAAACTTGCAGTTACCAAAGGGAGAGAACAGAGGGGGGAGGAACAAATTAGAGGTATGTGTTTAACAGGTACAAACTGCTCTATACAAAATAGAGGGACTTCCCTGGTAGGTCTAGTGGTTAAGAATTTGCCTTCCAGTGCATGGGACGTGTGTTCCATCCCTAGTCAGGGAGCTAAGATCCTACATGAAGTGGGGCAACTAAGCCCAATCGACATAACTACTGAGCCCACATGCGCCGCAAGGCAAGAGTCAGCAAGACACAACGAAGATCTTGCATAATGCAAGTGAGATCCTGTGTGACGCAAGGAAGATCCCGTGTGATGCAAGGAGTATCTCGCATGATGCAAGGAAGATCTCGTGTGTGGCAACAAAGTGCCCATGTGCTTGTAAGGAAGATCCCACGAGCTGCAATTGAGACCTAACATGGCCAAATAAATAAATAAATACTTAAAAATAATCCCCCCAAACAAAATACAAATGGCAATAAAGTTTTACTGTAAAACAAGGGGAATTATGCCCATTATCTTGTAGCAACCTATAATGGAATATAATTTGCAAAAATATTTAGTTACTACTCTGTACACATGAAACTAACACAATATTGTAAATCAACTACATTTCAATTTTTTAAAAAAGGTGCAGAGACAGTTCATTTGGGGAGCCATTCTTTCAACAAATGGTACTGGAAGAGATGCCACGCAGAAAGAAATAAGTCTTGACAAATATTCTATAGCACACACAAACTAACTTCAAATGGATCACAAATCCTAAATGTAAGTGCTAAAGCTATAAAATTTCTGAATGAAAATAGTCAAAAAAAATCTTAGTGACCTTGTGCTTGGCAAAAAGTTCCTAAATTTAATGCAAAAAACATGGAATGTCAATAAACTGAACTTAATAAAAACCATCTGCTGCTCATAAGACAATGAATGAAAATGTCCCCAAACTGAGAGAAATATATACAAAATTTATACCTGACAAAGGTATTATATCTAAAAAATATAAAGAACTCTTACAACTTAAAAATGAGAAGTCAAATAACTCAGTAACACTGGGCAAATTATTTGAATAGTCATGTCCACAAAGATATAGGAATAAAATATAAGCACATTAAAAGGTGCTTCAACATCATTAGTCACTGAGGAAACATAATAAAGACCACAGTGAGATACAACTGCATACCTGATAGAATGCCAATTCAGAAGACTGGTCATTTCAAGTGTTGCTTTCCAAAATAATTGTAATTCTCATATACTTCTTATATTGTGAATATAAAATTGTAAAATTATTTTGGAAAGTAATTTGGTGGTTTCTTTGAAAGCTAAACATATACCAACTACATTATATAGAATTTCCACATGTAGATACCAAGAAAAATAAAAGCTTATGTCCATACAATGAGTTGTATATGAATGTTCAAAAGACTTATTTGTAAGAGACAAAAACTGAAACAACCAAAATGTCCATCAACTTTCTGTATAACCATTATAGTGGAATATTACTCAGTAATAAAGAAAGACAAATTACTGATACGCTTACCAAACTGGAAGAATCTGAAAATATGCTAAGTAAAAGAAGCAAGATAGAGGACATACTATGTTTCCACTTATATACAGTTCTAGAAAATGCAAATTCTTCTACCGTATTAGAAAACAGATGAGTGAGTGGTTGCCTTGGCAGGGGTCAAGAAAGGGAGAGAATTAAATTAAAAAGGAGCATCAGGAAACATTGGGGTGGAATGGGTATATTCATTATTTTGATGGTGGTAGTTTCACAGATGTATACATGTATAGAAGGTCACCAAACTATACATTTTAAATATGTACAGCTTATTTTACAAAACTATATATCAATAAAGCTCAGAAAATAAAAAGTTTAAAGAGAAAGGAGTTTGGCCTCATACTAAAGAATTCGAGTTTTCTACAGAAGACAAGACTACAGAGAACTCTGCAGTTACATAGTTGTATTGCCTAAGTTATGTTGCCTGTGGGGGATTAGGAAAGTGAGTGTGCAGAAAGCATTCCAGGAAATTCTAGAAGAGGTAAGACACCAGGTAATAGTTAGGTGAACTAGGATAAATAGAAATAAATATAGCAAGTAAATAAAGAGAATAAGAGGGCATGAAAACTGGAGAAAGTTAACTCAAAAAGCATGCAAAGTCAAGTTAAGGGATTGGAGCTTTATATCAGCAACACAGAAGTCGCTGAAGCAGAAGTGGGACAGGATCCAATTGGTATTTTATAAAGATGACTGTGGCTGCTGGGTAAAGAATGCATGAGAAGGTGGCAAAAAGCAGGGAGACCAGAAGGTAGGATGATGATACAAATTCAGGAGCAAAAAAATGGAGGCTTGAACTAAAAGCTATTAAAAAGGTGAAGAGATATTCATCTAATATTATAGAAAGAAGCCCTCACACATCATCAGATGGTCCCAGAGTTCCACTTCCTTGACTTTCATGTGAATATTGTTTAATTTATTTTCTTGTTTGTAAGATCTACAGATTACTTCTGCATCCTCATCTGTAATTAAAGATACCTGGTTCAAAGAGATTTTATTTTTCACTGTTAAATGAGATTATGTTTGGAAAATATTTATTACTTAGCATAACAATTTAGGAATATAAAATATTTGTTATTATTTTCCCTAAAATTCTATCTTCACTTGACTTTTCCATAAGCCTTTCAGGAAATATAACTGTCAGTTTAGCATTCTCACTAAGCTGGTAGAATATTATATACAGCCTTAACTCATTCGATGTCATCTATCAATTATACATCATCTTGGTACTAATAGAAAAAAAACAATTTTTTCTAAAATTCAAGGTTGAGGTTATTATCTGTGTACTTCATATTAGTGTTTTCTAGGAAAAGCTATGTCTTTGATTTTGGTATTAAAAAAAAAAAGAGTCCAGAGAATGGGATAGACAGCATACATGGTAAGATGGATACTGAGAGGGCAAAGCCAAGAGCCACAGGAGAATACTCCCAGGCCTTGAAACCTAATGTGAGGTTTCCCAGCTGAATATGCAAACTGCTTTGGACTGGTGACTCCATTTTTGTCTGCCATTTTCTCCTTGTTTAATCCAGAATATCTGTAGAGTATTACCCTATGCTGACCCATCATTATATGTTGGATGCATAAAATTTGTTCCTTTAGTTTCACAGGACCACAGATGGATAGGAACTGTGTCCCAAAGGGTAAATGATGATACACTAAGAGCTTTACTCATACCTGATTTAGAAGCAGATGAGAAGACTGAGGACTTCCAAGCTGAAGCTCTAACAGGGTAAGGCATTAGAAGACCTTGAGATGGGGTAAATGTATATTGCATTTGAGAAGAATATGAATCTTTGGGGGCAAGAGGGCTTACATGGTCCTTGAAATAAACCCACACCCTAATCCTCAGAATCTGAAAATATTTTGTCACATGGCAAAAAGAACATTAGCAATGTAACTAAAATTACAAACTTTACCTGGGTGGGCCCAATCTAGTCACACAAAGCCTTAAAACAGAGATATTCCTCTAACTGGAGGCAGAAAAAGGCAGCATAAGAGAAAGACAGAGATGGTCTGAGTCTGACAGGGACTCAATAGCACGCTGCTATTAACATGGGGCAGGGCAGGGCAGTCCTGGAACCACAAGGAACAGAATTCTCCTATTTGTCTGAATGAACTTGAAAGTGGATTCTTCACCAGAGCCCAGGCAGCTGATGCACTGATTTTGAACTTTTTAGGTCCTAAGCAGAGAATCCAGCTGAAATACTTTGTGCCTGGACTTCTGATTAATGGGAATCACATGATAAATTTGAATTTTTTAAATGATAAATTTGAATTATTTTAAGCTGCTTTAAAAAAACATGTAAAATTAAGAAACTCTTTAACCATTCTTTCAAAATAGGTTAAATTTATCGAATACTCTCTAAGGGATCATCCTGTTTGTCACTAGCTCTTTTGCTTTTTTACTTGACTATTGAACTTATAATTTTGTCTTCCCCTTTTTCCAAAACCTATTTTAGGGCACAAAGAATGCCCTAACCAGATTGCTCTAAGCCAACAGTTCCAGTTGAGAGGCCACTTCTCATCACTTTTTCCAGATGTCACTTAGCTTCAGATATTTTGAAATGTCTTGGAATATTGATTCATAGGCTCCTTTTGTATGTTTCTATTTCTTTCTCTTTTTGTTAAATTACTATTTTCTTTCTTTTTATCTACCAGCTATCATTGTCACATCATTGTAGCTCCTCTGTCAAAGTGTGGCTTTTTTAATGTCATCCTGACCAGAAGTCCCAAGATTCATATTTAGAAGTACTTTTCACAACATTCCAAACACACAAGAAATTTTTTTAAGCTACACTCTTGTTGAGGGTCTTAATACACAGAGTAAAATGAAGATTTGGACTATTTCCCATGAAAACATACTCTCAGAACAAATGCAATTCAATTTTATCCATTCACATAACTTAATGGCATTATTAAGCAACTCTCCACTGCCTGGCATACAGTTTTTGAATAAAAAGATGGGTGCATACTTTTGTTCCCTTTGAATAACAAGTACGAGATTTCTAATCCTCACAATTATTTCCCTGCTTTCCCTCAACTAATGACTGAATATGTATCTACAAATCCATTTCAATGGGTTCATCAAATACTACATTAAAAGTAGGTCCTGTATTATACATACATGCAAGTGTGAAACATGTATAAACAGTTACCGTTAATGGCACTCTCTTACCACAAAGCTGCCAGAAACAGTGCTCTAGATTGCTGCCAAATTCTTCCTTTAATACATTGGAAATAATTACTTACTGATACAATAAAGTTGGCCTTGAGAACAAAACTCCCAAAAGGAGGAGTCATTTAACATTAAATCTCATTAAATGACCTCCCCAAGTAAGTAAATAAATAAGTGTTAGTCGCTCAGTTGTGCCTGACTCTTTGCGACCCCATGGACTACAGCCCACCAGGCTCCTGTGTCCATGAGATTTTCCAAGCAAGGATACTGGAGTGGGTTGCCATTTCCTTCTCCAGGGGATCTTCCAATCCAGGGATTGAACCTGGGTCTCCTGTAGTGCAGGCAGATTCTTTACTGACTGAGCTACAAGAGAAGCCCAAGTTCTTATGAAAAATAGCAGTTCAGTTCAGTCAGTCATGTACAACTCTTTGTGACCCCATGGACTGCAGCACTCCAGGCTTCCCTGTCCATCACCAACTCCCAGAGATAGGGAAGACAGCAATTTAGACACAAGTTAAGGCTTGCAAAAATCATAAACATCCGACCAGTTATCATCTTAAAAGCATTCATTTTCCAATGAATGAACTCTTACCTGGATGATGCAGCTTTGAAAGGAATTTCTGGCTACTGGTCCTAGAAACACGGTGTGGAATGCACAAATCCAACTGCTGCAAGGCAATTAGATGAACACTCTCCTTCTTAGAAAGTTGACTTATACATTTGAAACAAAAGTGAACTAAATTCTATTCTAAATTCTTAAAAATTAATGCTCATCCAGTATTGTATGTTTACATTCAGGCTTGACATTATTATGAAACTTGGGTTCAACAGACAAAAACTTAGAAAACACTCCTCAGACAACACTTAAGGGTTTCACAAATATTTATTTCTTTATCCTATAAGTTGAACTAAATAGAAATTATACATAATGGTACAAATTATGCAGTGTACATTGGCAGATCCATGTGACAGTCAAAGAGACCCATTGTCAATGGTCTTTGCAGCTTGCCACCTTGTTGTAATAAGTCTCATAGCTTATCATCAGTGAGAAGAAACAATATGGCACATGCTGTTATGGATGCAGGCAAGCAAATAAAAGGAAGTCATATAGACAAAAATACCCCAGTACAGTCCTCCAGCTTATAACTAAGCCATTTAAACACAAACAGAACACACTCATTTCATAATGAAAGCCAAAAGATAATGCTATCTTCCCAAGAAAAATAAACTTACCAGTTTAAATAACATACTACAGTCAAAAGTGTTCATTGAAAATCAATTATTTATATCTGATTCAAATGCAACAGTTGTTGGCCTGAAAAATGAGCACTGTATTTGAAGAAGTAATTCAACGTGATCTTCTATGGTAAGAAAAAGAACATCAACTCCCTACTGTCATCATGACTGTGGCACTTTTTCCTGGGATCTCAAATACCTATTTAAGGCTAGGTAATTATTTTTAATATTTTAATGTATCTGTCAAGCTGAAAACAATGCATTTTAAGGACAACAGCTGCTGTGTTTGATTCATGCTTAACACAAGCACTCAAAACGATTTACTCTATTTTACAAGTTTTACAAATGTTCATAATCACTATGAGGATTTACAAAACCCTATACCCTATAGTAAATATTAAACACTTGATAAAAATCTCCTAAGTATTTAACTAACTTTAGGAAGGAAAAAGACTCTAATATATATATATATACATATATATGTATATAGAATTGCCACTTACTTAGCAGGCAAAGACTTTCTGTTCCCTTTTTTTTCTAGAGCTTGTATTAGAGTTTACTTCTATTTTTAATCTGTTTCTCCAAATTCATAAATTTGCACTGAAATATTCAGTATAAACACAAAAGAAAACATTAATGTAAAAGACTAGATGTGTAAGAGATCTCACAAATCATAAAGTAAATTCCATTCAAGTTATAGTCCTTCTAGCTAACAAATCTCCATCTTTAGCTTAACAGGTACACAGGACTGAAAACTGAGGTGCACATGACTTTATGCCAAAGTTCATTCTATTCACAGGTCCTCTCCCTTCCCAGAGAATAGCACAGAGGGCATCTGAAGAAGCAGGAGACTGGCTTACACGGAGATGTCCCTTAGGATGAGTGGCTATGATTCTTTCTCACCTTGTGTTCCCAGAGGGCATGATGTCTGGGGAAAATGTGCAGGGGTCAAGGTAGGTGACTAAGTATGTGTCCTTCCTGAGTGGGCATAAAGAGGATCAATTCACTTGTGATTTTCCAAGTTTGCACATTTCTCAAAGGAGATTCTCCATTTGATTTCTAATGCCAAACAGAACAAAAGGCTGAATGTGTTTTGTGGTATGTTTCAGATTCTCAAGAAGGACAGGACAGCATAGGTTGTTGGTTTGTCTTTTGAGAAGGCAGTATCTTAAAAGAGTGTGTGTGAGTGTGTGTGTGTGTGTTTGTGAGACAGTATACCTGCACTCATGTATGGGGGAGAATACAGGAAGGAAAAAAGGGTGGCAGACAGACAGAAAGTAAGAAGGTGGAAAAATAAGTATATATGAAATTTAGTCCTCTCCCTAAATTGTGAACTTGTGTCCTCAAAATTTTCTTATCAGGCTTCTATGAGCATTTTAAAAAGGTTTTTTTTTTGGTCTTATTAAAATAATCATCTCATTTTAGTTAAAACAGATTGTAGAGTCATTTAATTCTTAAGAGTTACATAACAGAAAGGTTATTGTCCTCAGTTTTATTTCTTCAGCTACAAAATATTTTGGTTTACTATTAACATCACTGCTCTCATTAACTGCTTTTGGGTGTGTTATTGAGATGAAAGTGATAGCCACTTATACTGTACCTGCCTTACTTTAAAAAAAACAACTGAATACAGGAGAAAATCCTCTTTCCCTTCTCTTGTGTTAATAGAACAATGTTTTCTATGGTGCTTTGCCTTATCTGTTCACTTTGAGTACTGCAGACACAAACTTTGCTAAGGACCCTCAGGTCTGGGGTTATGGTTCTCTTTCTCCACCCTGGGTAGGCCTTTATTGAAATGTGTACAGCTTTCCCTTATACTGAAATGGACAGTAATGACCTCCAGTGGATTTTTAGGTAAATAACAACTGCGCATTTCAGAGAATGTTAATTTCTAATATATTTGTTTCCTTTAGGACTTTTGGAGCTTGGCAACTTATTTAATGAACTTTCCAAACTTTCTTAAATTTATTAATTCTTGAATGAAATTGCAAAACATCACATTATCAACTATAGCCTATAAGCTAATTTTGAAAACTGAGAATAATGTCATTCAAACTTAAATTTAAATAAATATTCATAATTATTATGTGTAATTCACTTGCATTCAGTTTTAGTTAAATGAAAACTCTCGGAATTTCATACTTTAGAAAATTAACAGCTAAATAAAATAAGAGAAAAAACTTCAGGAAATAATCATTTTCAAATATAAAAATCTCTGATAATATTTATAAGAAACAAGTAAAGATGCTCTAAACATCATGGTAGTTAATTGAACCTCATGAAACAACTTCCCTATTTAATATAAAATTAAAAGGAAATATTGATATCTGAGTGCAGAATATTTTACTTTTTTAAAAATAAAACATGTTTCTTGGAATAGCTTTTAGATTTCTGGGAAGATTATTTTTTTAAATAATCTTTACAATTTAAGTTTTAATAGGGCTTCAGTGCTTTAATAACTTCATTTTTGGTTTGTGAGGTAATAAATTATTCATAAACATTATATTATAAGAATCACATTTTTACTTTAGTTTTTTTTTTTTTTCCTGAAAATGACCTAGATGTGTTGACTGAAAAAGTGGTTCTAAATCTTTACTGGACAATCCATAGAATTAAAAAAAGAAGTGAGAATATACCCATTCTACCACAAGAGGGCAGCAAAAATGTTTTCTGTCTCTCCATCTGTCTTGACATTCTTTGCTGTCTTTGAGATGTTATATTAACTTTCTTCTTTCTGCCCTGGAGTGAAATTCAAAGAATGTGTTTTCCTTCTGAAACAGAACTATTGTGAATGTGGTTTATTACTGAACGGTTTAGGAAGGACACAAGCCTCAAAGTGACCACAATTTTTCTTTCATAGTTTACAATAATTACAATAGACCTGCTTCATAAAGCTCATGGCTTAGACACAACACTACTACATTAATATTTAAAAGAGTACAGATGGTTCACATGAGAATGTTAAAGTATGTGATAATCTACATATTTTACATTGTGATGGAAAGGCAAAATTCATAAAGATTAAAACATTTATTTTTGCCATGATTATGAAAATATCTAATTTTCAGCAATATTGCATTAATCTTAAGAGTAAAATAATAACTGCCATGGAAAAGCAGCCAACTACTCAAAGCTACAGCTATGGTCATCTTTTGATAAACAGAATGTGAAATCATTGAGAAATCCACGGTTTTAAAAAAAATTAGTTAATTTTATGAGAGGTTAACCTGTCAAATGAGTATATAGAACAATTTATGATATCACCTCTATAGTCCTTTCTATATTACAGAAAACTCTTTTTAAGCAATGCAAAGAAAGTATATGGTTTCTCTCTCTCTTTTTTTTTTAGTTTCTAAATATAAATTTTTCAGAAGCCAGTAGAAGGTTTCACTCCATCAGGAGTCCAGAGCGTGCCTCGGCAGGCGATAGTGCTCAGTTTTGGGACGGAGCTTCTTTTCCTGTGGGTTGGCATACTTCCACTTGGACGGGGACATTTTAAGCTTTTTTCTCTTCTTATCTGTGCACCATACCTTTTCACAGTATTCTTCCACTCTCTGGAAGTTGCTATAACCAATCAGCTGCAAGAATTCCTTGTACCATGGTTTTGTCCCACGTGGGATGATGCTCTGAGCTGGACAAGGCATCTTATGAAGCCTATCCTCTTCAAAGTCTTTGTTAAACATCTCCTCCACTCTCTCCTCTTCCACTACCTCCAGGGTGATTTTACGGATTGTATGAACAAAACTATGCTCTACTGTCTGGCAAAAATAGGTCCCAGCATCCATTCTGCGTACTCTTAGGAAGAGTAAACCAAGGTCCATCTTAACCACTCTATCATCTGTCTTCACCTGCACAAGAACAAGAAAATCAAAGGCACTGAAGTATTAGCCAGGAAATAGAGTACCAGCTTACACCTTTCCACTATCTAGAATTTTTTTTTTATTTTTGCAATCATATGATAAAATCCTATAAGTCATATATACATAATTATATATTATACATATATTATGTATTAAATATATAATATATTATATGCACACTGGGTCACTTCAATCATGTCTCATTCCATTGAGACCCTATGGAATGTAGCTCACCAGACTCCTCTGTCCAGGATTCTTCAGGCAAGAATACTGGAGTGTATTTCCAGACTCCTCCAGGGGATCTTCCTAACCCAGGGATCAAATCTGCCTCTCTTTTGTCTCTTGCATTGGCAGGTGGGTTCTTTACCACTAGGACATCTGGGAAGCCCATAATATACTATATAAATGTATATGACTTATGTTAATATTTTATTTACACATTCATATTTAATACATATTTTTATATTTATATTATTATGCTATATATATATAGATACATAGGAGAAAGAGGCTAAGTAATTACATTAGGTGTGTGTGCATTTGTGAACATGTGTATCTGTGCACATATGTGTTTGTTCTAAACTTATTTATATTGAGATCACTTCATTTCAAAGACTTAAGAGGTAATTTTACATCAGTATTGTTAAGAGAAAACTGAGAGGGCTTTTTCCCTAATGATTTCCAGTACCCATTAGAAAAAACATTCAGTTCAGTATAGTAGTCAAGTTCTGAGTGAAATGAAGATCTGTCAAATATAATTTTTTAATGGCAGAGTAAATACAATTTCGCACATTATTAGCTCAGAGGTTCTTATGTTTCCCATATCACACTGGTCAATCTATGAGGCCCTGTGTTGGGAGAGCTGTGATACCCACACTCTCTCTCCTTATCAAAAGGAATCCATCCATTCATTAACTCAGTGAGCGCTTCCTACAATTCTACCAGGCTGTCCATTTAACAGACTAAAAAATATCGGGTGGAGAGGGAGGTGGGAGGGGGGACTGGGATGGGGAATACATGTAAATCCATGGCTAATTCATTTCAATGTATGACAAAAACTACTGTAGTGATGTAAAGTAATTAGCCTCCAACTAATAAAAATAAATGGGAAAAAAAAAAAACAGACTGAAAAATAAACTACAAAAGTCCAGACTCTGCTCTGAAGAACCTCACAGGTCTAGTAAATATTGTCTGCATATACCTTCAGTACTCAACTATTTTCTTTTCATGTCTGTGACATAATAAATTACACACATTACTTCTCTCAGTAAATAATTATAATTCAGGGTAAGAAGAACACAGTAAGGCTTTCAGTAAATAGCTAATATTTTACCACTAATAGCTGTACTAGTGAGTGAGTAATTTGACTTTAGACAAAGCTAGATTCAAACACTGGCACCACTGTCTACTAACTGTGGCCTAGGGGCACTGATGTATATTTTCTGTGTTCATTTTCTCTGTAAAAATGGAAGTAATAATTCTAATGTAACTTGAAGGATTGCTGTGAAGTTTAAATAACAGTGAGAATACTGTGTACAGAGCTATGAATACTTACCTTTACCTTTCCTATATACAGATATACTTTATTATGGGTTTCACTCCAGATGACCACAATCAAAGAGCATATCACAATAAATGAGTCACATAAATTTTTGGTTTCCCAGTGCATATACAATTTATGTTTCTACTATACTATTGTCTATTAAGTGTGCAATAGTGTTATGTCTAAAAAATAATGGATACACCTTAATTAAAAACACTGTTAAAGTCAACTGTCATCTGAGTCTTCAAAGAACTATTAATCTTTTTGCAATATCAAATATTACTGATCACAGATCATAATGTTAGGCAGTTAGAATAGGAAAAAGGAGTCCAGAATGGTGGTGGCTAAAAGACAAGCGAGGGAAAAGCCCACGAAAACAGAACAAAGGAAGGTCAGAGAACAGGCGTGAGGACCTCAGGTAGAACAAACAGCACTCCTGGCTAGCCCAATTTACGTAGGGCAGGTCCGGGGGAGGAGAAAAAACATAAAAAGAGGAGCCAAAGGGCCGGGGGTCTCTCTCTCTCTCTCTCACTCTCTTTCTCACTCTTTCTCTCTCTCTCGCTCTTCTCTTCGTGTCTCTTGGGTTGGCATGCCCTCACATCTTGAGGATTTATTTTCCTTTATTTTCTAAATAAAGCTGAGCTGTTACACAGGGCTGTAACACTGATCTGTCCGAGAGCTGTGACACGGTCTGTTCGAGGGCTTTAACACTGACTGGTCCATCACTTCAGATTTGTGTTGTGAGGAGACAGAACCGAGGAAATTACACACTGTCCCGACAGTAACAAATATAGTAACAATGAAAAGTTGGAAATAGGGTGAGAATTATCAAAAGGTGACATAAAGTGAGCAGAGGTTGTTGGAAAAATGGTGCCAATAGACTTGCTCCACATGGCACTACCACAAAGCTTCAAATTGTAAACAACACAATATCTACATAATAGTAACAAAGCAAAGTCCAATAAAATGGACGCCTGTCCATTCCATTAGCTAAAAACAAACTAGTATGTGTTTTCTAATGGCCTAAGATCCTATTACCATGGGAGAAAGGTGATTTGCAATACACTGGCTGACTTCCCCTTTGAGAACAGACCAAAAAAACACATTAGCCTTTGCCAGTACAAGCGGGGCATGCAAAGCCCCCCTGCCGCTTTGGCAGGAAAGGCCATTACCACAAGCACAGTTTTTGTCCCAGTGTTAGGTCAGGGCAAGACCTGCCAGGCTCAGCTCTGTCGAGGCTTAATCAGTTTGGGCACAGCTAAGGTGCAGTGGTGCTCCTCACGTGCGATTACCCCTGTGTGGCCTTTTATATAATCTGTGAATGATGTAACAAATGGCATTAGTTATAGTAAGAGACTATAGGACTTCCCTGGTGGCTCAGTGGTGAAGAACCTGCCTGCCAATGCAGAAGACACAGGTTCAATCCCTGGGTCAGGAAGATCCCCTGGAGAAGGAAACGGCAACCCACTCCAGTATTCTTGCCTGGGAGAATCCCATGGACGGAGGAGCCTGGCGGGCTACAGTTCATGGGGTCGCAAAGAGTCACACATGACTTAGCAAGTAAGCAACAACAAGAGACTGCAAGCCAAATAGGGATATTAATGATAAATTACAAGGCTCCCAGCCATTACTCTTTTCAGCCCTGAAAGGTCAATTATTCAGCAGCTTCATAGTGACACAGGTGATAAAAGGGGCTCTGGAATCCTTCACAGCGGCTTCCTTGACATGTCAGGACCATGTCCTCGTGGACAGCCATTAACTTAGGAAGTTCTCCAGTGATGAGACAGGAAGAGCCCTCAAACCAAACCATTTTCACTATATAGAAACTTTTTGTTATCCTTGAGAATGTATCTTTTTCCTCTGCCACAGAAAATAACTCAAAGGACTCTGTGCCACTCTGTTCATCTTCCCCAGTCCTCTGTGGCAGTCTTCTTTACCACTAGCTTTTTCCACAAATTCATGACCTATGGAACCTAGCTGTCACCACACCATGCCTCTGAAAAAAAAAAAAAAAAATGTCTCTGAAACACATCCTCCACTGCTTTTAAATTAGTGGCTTCCTTGGACACAGATGGGCTTGACTCCTTAAATGTCTTTTGTTCTGTGTAGTACATGCCATTATACTGGTGCTCTCCTTGGTC
The DNA here is from genome assembly GCF_023699985.2 of Odocoileus virginianus. NCBI lineage: Eukaryota > Metazoa > Chordata > Mammalia > Artiodactyla > Cervidae > Odocoileus > Odocoileus virginianus. The sequence goes on from NC_069674.1 coordinate 77,588,481, forward strand.
TTTCTGTTGACTTTTCTTTCCTTCAGAGGCATAAGCCTCTCTCCTTCCTTTATCTCACATTTTATTTGCATCCATTGATAATTCTTCTATTTTCTCATTTTGATCAACTTCCCTAAGATGGTTCATCTTACACATAAATAGTCCATCATTTTGTGTTTCTTATTAATTATAAAAGACTGATGAGGACTAAGTATATGACAATTCACTAACTATAGTTCAGTGTCTTTCCACTCAAACTGAACTCCCCTTCCACTTATTAAATTCTCTCTTTCTGACCATATCATCATTATTTTTGAACTTACCCTCAACTGCTGATCATTTGTATTTCACTATCATTGTTCTATCTATGTATCAAATAGATCAAAGTCTCACCAACATTTCTTCAGTGCTGACCAGCATAAACAACCCTTCCATTTCCCTACTTTTACTACATGTTAGACTCTCCTATTTCATGACTGGTTTTTTTTTTTTTTTTGACCTTATCTCATGGCAGTCACCCCCCAAATCCTTCTTTCTGTTCCTGCTTTCATGCCCAACTTGATTCTGTTTCAGGTCCTGAAGGGACTCCCATACAACTGGCTCCTTCTCATCCCAAAGAATGAACTAAATGTCACCTCTTCAGGGCTCTATTCTCCCTTAATATCATCATTTCACCTACTACCATTTATACATTGGAGCCTGCAACATTAGCTGCAAATACATAATAGTCCCGTAATGAGTTTTCTTTTGACTGGTATCTTTCCCCTTTATTTGAACATATGGGTGGGTGGTGGTTTAGTTACTAAGTCATGTCCGAACCTTGGGACCCCCTGGACTATAGCCCACCAGGCTCCCCTATCCATGAGTACCATTTGACTCTTCAAAGTTCATTCCCTTTTGTAACATTACTGACTGAGAACTTATTCAGACTTTATTGTGCATCTGGCAGCTCATACAGTAAAGCATCTGCCTTCAATGGAGACCTGGGTTTGATCCTGGGTCGGGAAGATCCCCTGGAGAAGGGAATGGCAACCCACTTCAGTGTCCTTGCCTGGAGAATTCCATGGACAGAGAAGTTTGGTGGGCTACTATAGTCCATGGGGCCATGAAGAGTTGGAAATGACTGAGAAGCTAAACACACTGTCTGAGCAGATAAGAACTGCTCAGTTAAATAGACGTTACCTTTCTAACTCTCTATACCAAAACAGCTTCATGTGGTGTTTCTCACTAGGGTTGGTAGAAAAGGTAGATTTTGGGAGACAAGTGAATTTTCTAGAAGGATTTCTCAATGTATTTATTTTTATGATAATCAATATAAATTAATAAACTACATGGGATCATGTGGAAGATCAACCTTCTGGTGAATGTTTGTGTTTATCATTGATTCTGAGCCATTTTCAGTGCTTGAACAGTTTCCAGCTGCTGAGAACAAAGATGGATTTAATATGTTAATGATACATGCCAGCCAAATGAAAACCAAACAACACCCCTATGTACCAATGCACATAAAAATTTTTGAAGTCACTTGAGAAAAGTGTGGGGGGCTGAGTCATCATAAGGCACAAAGTGCTATGGATAGATGTTTTACACACGCACACACGTGGTAGCCTGTATCCCATAATAAGTTCATGGAGATACCTTATTTCAGTGGGAAAAAAAATCATTACATCAACTAAACATTTAAATGATGCCTACGTTTGTTTATATTTAGTTTGTAAATTTATCTTCATTCTATATTTGAATGAAAGCTATAAGCATAAAGAATGCATTTCCCACTTCAGTCTTGTGAATATTTAATAAACATTATAAGTCATGGTAGTAGCCCAAGAAAATGCTGTACTGTTCAGGGCAGGTGGTGGTGGGGGGAAACCTATACAACCCTAGAATCGAATCTTTCCACGCCTCACAACTCCTGCTGCTCCTGGCCTCTGTACTGCCTCTTTACTTCCCACTCCTAGGTCTTATTCTGGTCTTAGTGTTTCTTTCTTTCCATTAGTTGAACTCCTTTCTGTTGTTCACCCATCCATTAAAAAAATTTCTCTCTAGGTGTAAGTTTTCCCTTCTTAAATGAATACACTCTTCACAGCCCATGTAGAGCTGGCTCTTTGTAACTCAATAACATTCACATTTGCAGCATACAAGCTGGTATTTTTATTCTTCTTCAAATTATTTTTCTATACAATTTTTATCTCTTTAACCATATTATAAATTTCAAAAGGGCAAACGCCTATATCTTAATCATTCTAAACATTTTTGAGTGCTCAGAACATGTGAAAAATGAAGTTATACTAATTAGTTCATAGTGTACAAATGTACAAGGCAATAGGGGTTATCAGTAAAGATAAATCCAAAAGGTATTCACTTTTTTAGGTTAAGTTCAATAAGCATTTGGATAGAGAGGAAGCAAGCATGGTTTCTGGAACTGTTAGCAACTAATTAAGAAAGCTATGCTCCACAGATAGAATAGGAGAAACAGTTCCAGGACACAGTCTTTTCCTGAAAAGAATCTGCATACAAACATTATCACAAATATGATCCTTTGTCCCCTCCCTACCATACTTCTTATGAGAATGAATAATATGTGAGAAAACATGAAAGTCATCTAGTTTAGTTTCTGGCATATAGCAAGTAGTCTATGAAAGTGTTTTAAAATAAATCAAAAAAGCAAAAATATAAATAAATACAAATATTTCATTACTGAATCAGAAGTATTTTCATGGGCTTTTTTTCCAATTCTGATATAAAAATCAACTGTTTCTTTCATAATCAGAAACCCAAGGTTGAGAAACAGTTCACTATGTATCCATAAAGTCCAGGCTGGTTCAAAAATATAGAAGCACAACAATTCCAATGGGAAAGTCCTACACCATTTATTTGCATGTTACAGATGGTGCCTGTCTCACAAGTGTGGTCTCCACTCCTGGTTAAGTGAATCATAAATTCAGGAATAAAAGATGTTTGAACTCTTGAGTCTGTACACTACTGTTACTAGTCTTGTAACTGTACACTATGTAGGTTCAATTGTTCTGAAAGTTAAATATATCTTCCATGGCCTACAAGTACCTAAAAATTAAAAAAAAAAGGCTTAGAAATTTGTATTTGAAGTCTTTCCACGACTTAATCTTTTCACTTTTGTTAGCATGGGTACCTTCAACAATCATATCTTGATTACAGAATTGTTTTCATTCAGCACTGCTGTCTGCAGACCAGATTTTCTTGGTCAAGAAGATGGTACATAATACATCATTTTATCAAATATTCTCATAGAAAATCTATAAAAACACAAAATTTCTTACTGAAAATGGTTTTAATATTGTTAGCTATAAAGATTGATTCAATATGTTTCATAATGTTGAATAAAAGAAGTAATCGAACAAAGAACTCTGCACATCTGGTAGCTGGTCAGGAAGAAGCAGTGATTTCCATGTGTATCAACCATATGGTTCCATACTTTTTATAGGAAATGGATAGACAAAGGCCTTGAAATGGTTTAGTTCAGAATATATTTAACAATGAAATCAGTTTTAGTCGAGTGATAAAGACCACAGTTTATATATTTATTTGTTTATCTGGCCTGCCTTCGATACAAAATAAATTCATTTGACTTACAGAAAATATATGGTTTGCAATAATATAAACAAAAAATTTTCCTTTTGTTAAAAACACTTTCCAGTGTGAACTTGCTATATGATAGAGATGATTCCCCAATAGAGATAGGATGAATTACTTAGTAACTCATTTGGAGAAACATTATACTGTACGAAGAACAAACAAAGTTGTATTTATATTTCAGATTAATTAAAGACCCAAATGGAGAAGCAATGCATCTAATACAAGAAGATGCTGAGAAGAAAGTTATTATAAATAAGAACGCCATTCTGTGAAAAACTGTATTCACAATATCAGCTATATCAAAGAAGTTTGAATATTTATATTCAATAATGAAATAATGTAAACAGAATATGCAAAGAACTCTTGAAAGCCAACAAAGGGAAGTAAAAAGTGGAATGGAAAAAGTCTATGAATAAGTAATTTGAAAAAGAGAAACTCAAGTATTTTATAAGCATGCAACGTCAATGTTCAACCTTACTAGTAATTTTTAAAATGCAAATTTAAACAAAATACTACATCGTACCCAGAAGAAAGGCAAAAATTAGGAAATACCAAATATAGGTGAGGATATGGGCAAATGGGAACCCACATGAACTGCTTTGAGAGTGCAGATGGTGCATTAATTCTGGAAAGCAAGCTGACAATAGTTACCGAAATGAAGGATGTTGACAGATAATAATTTAAGAATTTGCACTCAGATTTATAAGGGGTTACCTAGAGAGATGACTATTAAAGATGTGGTACTGGGAATTAATGACAATTGGTCTACTTGTAGGGGAATGCATCAATTAGGAGCAATGAATGCACGCTGTGACATAAGCAGTTGTCAGAAACAATGAAACAGAGACATACATAGAACAGTGATAAACCACACAAACATAGTGCTGTTTAAAAAGTAGAAGCAGAATAACAGCTGTAACAAAATACATTTATTTTCACAGCTCACATATACTAAAAATGTTATATACCTGTTCAGTATACAAATGCAATGTTGGACTTATTCCAGTCCTTGTAGTGGATGCATATGGAGAAGCAAGGATGAAAGTGGAGAAAAAGTCAAACAAGAGAGGAGATTTGTGTGGACTGATGATGACAATGTGCCCTAAAACAAGGAGTATGATTAAATTATGCAACTGAAGTAAAAAAGTAAGAACTAAAAATCAAAACAAACAAAAACTCCTGCTTTTTTGTAATGATTATCCTGGTTTGGCAAACAATAAAGCTGTCTATAAGATCTGTTCATGCTCTAGAATACTGTAATCATACACTTTTACACATACTGCTTGAAAATGAATGGCAGCTTAAGAGTAATATTTTATTGAAAACTTTTATAGATAAGAATAGCAGGATGATCAGGGTGAAGGGCATGAGGACAGGGGATGAAAGTAAAGATAATGTTTGAACACAAAAATGCACAGCATAAGGCACTCAACAGCTACTTTAATTGGAGTATCAATTCAAAACTAAATTTTCTAGTAAACAAAGGAAAGAGGAAAGTATCATAAATTCAGAGACAAAAATATCTCTAAAATATACTATTAAAATTACTTTCTGCATTGCCATGCTACTTTGTTTAATCAGATGTCCAGAGTCAGACTGGTCTCAGTAGGATAAAACAGATCTGGATCTGATTTCATAGATCTAAAAGATATGTTTAATTTTCAAAGATGTTTAGCATTATCTTGGAAAATTAACAGAAGAAAGTTATTCTAGACCTATTCTTAAGATCACAAAGTTGTTTTATATTTTCCTACCATACATAAGAAAGTGTGTCTTTGCCATTGCAAAGGAAAAAATAAAATTAATGAGCTATACTGCTAATTACTCCAGAATTAAAATATGGAGCATATGATATTATAAAAACATGCTTGTCAAGGCTAAAAAACACAAGTTTTGAATATTTACCTGTAAAGAGTTGTTAGTTTAGAAAAGATGAACACATTTTTAATAGACTTAAGTATAAACATCAAAACTACTAAACAGATGTTTCAAATGAGGCAAAGAGTTCATGCATTTTAATGTCATGACAACTAGAAAAACGAAGAAATAATATTCACGTGGAACAAATCCAATGCTTTCAAAACATGTAAATAAAGACAGAAATGTAAACTTAAGGCTGTCATTGATCCCTGTCATGGATTAGCTAGCACTGGTGAAAGTCAAGAAAATGAGTCATCTAGCAAACAAGATAACCAAATGAAGACAGGATTTTACTTCAAGTCTCCTAGTTTTGATGACATAATGCAACTGCAACATTTAAAAGATGTAATTTGTGTATTTTTATTTCTTTTGTTTTCTCAAGAGAAGTTATCTCCACAAGGTATGGCTCATCAATAAAAATATGCTTCCATGGAGACAGTACAAATTTAGTATCGATGCAGTGAACTCTAAGTTACCTGGAAAGAACTACTGATTGGTAGGTTAATCATGTCTCAGATTTCTCAACAAAATTTAAAATGACTTTGAGGAATTCATCCTACTCAGTAGGTTGAGTAGACAAAGTTGAGAAGTGACAATTTCTGGCACAGAGTTAAAAAAGAATTGAGAGTGAAGTCAAATTGATGTTTTTGAATTTTGATGTCAATTTACATCCTCTCTTGAATTTTCTGTAAAAAACATGTACATTTGAGCATTATTTAGGCATTCTACACAGTGCATACAACTGCTATTTTATTTTCAAGAAACACAAACACACAAAAATTGTTTCTTTTAAATAGAGAAACTCCAATGGAAAGATTGAAAAGGATTAAGGAGAAAATAAGCCTTCCATGCTCACCAACGGATAAATTATGATGGTAGTCTTATGGACCAGCAGTTTACTGGCCTGCGTTATACCTCATTGGCATGGGCGTGAAGAACATTTTATGTATCTTGGGATTGCTCCAAATTTCCTCACTGAGGATTTATGACCTGCTTCCTATAACTCCATCTTGTTTACAGTGTCTTTGGGAAGCACACTGGCTTTGTCAGTAAAGAATAAAATCCAAAAGAACACATTCCAAGAAAATATTCATTTTGTTTGGCTTTGCTGAAAACTCATTCCAATAAAATTATAGTGCTCAGCACAAAATGAGGGCTTGGTTTTTCATAAAAATATATTTTTGTCCAAAATACAGAGATACTTAATGAGGCTTTACTTGTATACATTTTCCTTTGATCTCTTTAATCAGAGGTCAACAAATTTTCTATAAAGAGCAAAAAAGTAAAGATTGTGGTGTTTATATGTCAGGCGGTCTCTGTTATAAGCACTCGACCTTGTAGCAAGAGCATGAAAACAGTCATAGACTCTAGGTAAACAAATCAGCATGGCAGTTTTCAAATAAAATTTTATTTATAAAAGAGGCTGAGATATGGCCCCCAGGTCGTACTTTGCCAACTTCTGCTTTAAATCATTGGCAAAGTTTAAAAGATTATTCTATTTTCAGGTTAGAAATAACATATTCCAAACTTACAACATTCAAAATAAGGATCATAATAATGTGAGCAGTTATACTAATCTTCTGAATATCTTAAAGAAACTATGGCTTACTTTGTCATGATAGATGAAAATTACACAGTGAACTAATAAATATTTAAACCTAAGCAAATCAATGCATACTTAAATTTTTCCTCAATTATTAGTTTTAAAATATAATGCTTATGTCTTTTAGAGAAAGAGAAATACATGGTGAAAAAATTCAATTGTACAATCACATGCCTTAGCAAGTATGGATGCTTTCCTTTGGGATGTTACTAAGAATCAAACTTTTTCAATCATCTTGGAAGTTTGTAAATCCAAATACATGGAGTTATAGAAACTGAGAGTTCATAAACTTGGGTATATCATTTCAGGGTGATTCAGTGGTGTTTTCTAACAGTTTTTTTTTTTTCTTTGGCAAGCACACAAACACTTTATACCTTCTTCCTATAAGGAAGATTTGTGCTCTGTTCCAAATTAAAACTATATGCAGAAATATATATATGAGTACCTAATTCAAATAACTGTAGATGGACTATCGAACCGCTAAACTTGGATTTTGTGAATGAAATTATCCACACACATAAAATATTTTCTTTTCTCCCCAGTTCAGAGAATGGGGGTTTTTCCACTTCCTTCTTAAAACCCATCCTGTCACTTTTGTTTGTAATGATATTCTCTCTCCCATACTTTTTATCTTGCTCCATCACTTAGCTATACATTTTCTTCTCTATGGATACTTCCCTTCAACCTCTAAACATGACCAAGCCAAAAAAGGCAAAAGTTCTCTCAACTGTCGTCTCCTACTGCTGATCTCTCTTGAATTTCTCATCCAAACCTTTAGGTGGAGAACTCTATACTAGCTGTTTCTAATCCCACACAGCCCCATGCTTAAACCATCTAGCCCCATCACTTAACCTGTTGCTAGATGGCTCCTGGTTTAACCATTCCAATGAACATTCTCACTAGAGCCTGGGTGCTTATTTTGCTGAATTTTTCCAAGGATGCTGTTTCTTACTTCATTCTTATCCAAGTTCTTTTCTCTTGAGTTCTATTATACCACATTCCCCACTCCCGTGTCTATACCTCCTCAAGCTATACCATTCCAGTGATACTTAGCATCTGTGTACTATCAGTTACTTAACCTCATCTCTGTAATGCACAGAATAAAACTAACTGCCACAGAAAAATGTTACAAGTTTTAAATAAACTACAACACATAAAGCACTTAATAGAACAGGGTACATAAGCACCAAATGAATGTTAACTAAAATCATTACTTGTTTTTCTTAATAATTTTACTCATCTTTTAGAATTTTTTCTTTTAATTTTTCCTTACATGTGGGTTTCTCCCTTGCTTCTAGCCTTAGTTCACACGCTTCTCATTCACTCCTTCTCCAAGGTAGGCTATGGCAGTTGGAGGGCCTACTGTACTGTAACTAAGGGCTCAGAGCTGAAACCAGAAAGTCTGGCTCAAATTCAGACTGATTTCACAGGCAAGTAACTCAATCTCTCTGTGCTTCAGTTTCCTTAAACATAAAGTGGGGACAATAATACTAACTACTTCATAAGGCTGTTGCAAGGATTAAAAGTACAACTATATGTAAAATTCTCAGGACAGTACCTGGTACACAGTAAGCAATTTTAAAATGCTGATGCTTGCTATATTATTCTTACTTTTATTATCTCCATGAATTCATTGCCTCTTTGCTGAGGCCTCTCACTCATCTCCTGCCATTCCAAATCTTCTCTTTGGGCTTTATATTCCCAATCATGAATACACTGGAAGGATAGCTCTGTCTGCATGCTTTACAGGGGCCCCCAATTCAATACGGCCAAAACAGAACTCAACCTTCCCTCCCTATATTCTTGGAATCATGTCTTTGCACAATCAACCACAGAAACACCCAAAGCTGGAATAGGTGGATTATTTTTTCCCTCAAATATCAAATACACTCAATGTTATCTCATAAAAATTAGTATGTGTCTTCTTCCTTCATACTACCACTGTTTAGTTTGGCCAAAAATCTTTCATCTGCCTACTGAAACACTTTCTTAAATGTTCTTCTTGACACCCTGCCTATCCTTTAACCCAGTAAGCTAGTTTCTAGGGTAATATATCTAAACAGCTTGTCTGAGGCATTCTCATTGGCTTATAGATGAAGTGAAATGGTCCTTGACAGATCTACTCGCTTTTGCCTTCTCATGTCCACCGCAGATCTGCATCAACTGTTTTGTGTCCCCTCTCTAGCACATACACTTATGCTCCTCTCCCTGCAAGTTGGTTTCTACCTATCCATTAACACAGGGCTCAAACGTCACCTCTGCCTTGAATTTTTTCCTAACTGTCCATCATGACACCTCCACTCCTGACCTACTAGTTGAGGCACTTTCCTTTTCCTCTGGATTCACAAACAGGGGAAAAGATAATATATTGTATAATATACTGTAACAAATACAATATATTATAATTATCTGTTCACATTATTATATTCACTATAAGACTAGAGGCTTCAAAAGGGCTAAAACTATGATTTGTTCATCAACTAGTCAAGTAGGCTCTGAGTGAGTATTTGTTGAACCAAAACACTAAATTTAGACACATAAACAGGGAGGAGAACAGAAGGTTGAAAAAGTATTCCCTGTGAGATGTTAGATAGCCTTTCCGGTTTTACAGCAAAGAGTGTATGTGAAGCATTTGCTATCATGTGTATGAGGAGGCCACTTGCCCACCCTTTGACACTGCAGGTTAAGGGCACATGGAAATTGTGTCACTGAACATAAAGATGCATGTTCCTACCTCAATGATAACCTGCTTTCACCGTCACCCTACCCCCACATACCATAGTCTTAATAACCAAAGTGATCTGTTTAAAATCAAATTGTGATCATATCACAGCTCTATTGAAACCTACCTCACGGCTTTCTTTTGAATTCAGAGCAAAAACCAAAGCCCTTTATAAGGATCTACAAATCCCTCATGAGCTGGCCCTTCATCTCACTTTTTGACTCAGTTTGTTAGTTTCCTTACTGCTGTTTCCCCTCCAGCCATGCTGCCCACCGCTCTAAGCTTCTCTGGATATATCAGGGGCCCTCCTGATAAGGCAGGGCCTTTGCATATGCTTTCCTAGTGCCAAGAAAGCTGTTATCCAACACTGTCGTATGGCCTACAACCTCACCTCTTTCAAGTCATTACCTAGTGTCGCCTGGTTGGTAAACTTCTTAGTATGGCCTTCTCAACCTTCCCTGCAAGTAACCTCTCTTGTACTTTTCTCCTGTACCATCATCTGACAGATTAAATAGTGTTCTTATTTAGTCATATAATTATTATTACTATCTTTCTCTGTGCTCCAGAGTATATGTTCCATGAAAGAAGGACATAATAGGTGCTCATTAAATAAATTTCAAATAAATGAATAGAACATTATTTTAGTTAAAAACAAGGAAATGAGGTAGACAATTCTGAGTTTTATATCTACACAGGCTCAAATGATACAGCACTTATTTTGAAAGAGAATTTTGATAGAGAATCTTTGATAGAGAATTTTTGATTCTTATTTTGATAGAGAATCTTTCTTCTACCAACTGGCATACAGTAAAATCCTGAAAAGGCAGTTTGACACTGGAAATGCACGGATGTATGCATTGTATCTCAGACAGTAAAGAATCTGCTTGCAATGCAGGAGACATGGGTTCAATCCATGGGTTGAAGATTCCCCTGGAGAAGGGAATGATGACTCACTCCAGTATTCCTTTTTGGAGGATTCCATGGACAGAGGAGGCCTGGTGGGCTACAGTCCACAAAGTCACAATAAAAGAGGTGCATTTATAGGGCGTCCCTGGTATCTTACATAATAAAGAATCTGCCTGCAGATTCACACTTTAGGTTCAATCTCTGGGTCAGGAAGACCCCCTGGAGAAGGGAATGGCAACCCATTCTGGTATTTGTTCCTGGAGAATTCCATGGACAGACCACAGGGTCACAAAGAGTCAGGCACTACTAAGGGAGTAACACTTTCAATTTCATGAACTGTATAATAATGATTTCTGTGTCAGTGGGAACTGTAAATTATTGGCAGCTTCTCAGACATCTAAACATGAGAATAATACCTCTGCCACCAAAGCTACAGTGACATACTCCACTATACATTGTTGGAAAAAAATATGCATTTTTTTCTCATTTGCCCCATGTTTATCCCAGAGCATATGAAAATGCATTTAGAATTCTGATCTCAGAAGGTTGTATAATTTAGTAGAAAAAACTAACAGACCTGGATATGAATCTACTTCACTAGCTGTGAGTAACTAGGAAAGTGATTAAACATTCTGTGTCTCAATGATCTCATCTATAAACACATCTTTTAGAATAAATTGGTATATTTTATAAAATGCATATAGCAAACTCCTAGTTAGTTGGCTGATGAAGAAATGTAAAGCAGCTCAGCTTACGAGTCAGGAACACTTGAGCTCAAACCTTGGGCCTGTCATTGATTCTGTTTATAAGCTCTACCTCTTTGAGTTTTAGTTTCTGCATTTGTAAGAAGAGGATTATTATGCCTAAGGTACAGCTGTGAGATATGGGAATAATAAGGCAAGGTGCTGACCCCAGTCCCTATATGTAGTAGATAAACATGAAAAAAACCCTCATCTCTCAAGTCCCTTCTATGAAGTTTTCTCCCCCAAAATGTCATTATAATGGACACATACACCATAATTAACCAGTTCATCAAGCCAAGGGAAAATGCTCCCTTATGAAGGACTTACAAATCAGGCTTTCCATAAACATTTCTGGAATTATAAAACATGTAGTTTACATGTCATATATGTTATTTAAGGAAGCAGGAAACTATAAAGTGCATATTTGAAAGAAATGAAGTAATCCAGTTTGTAAACTAAATAACTGAACTGCTAGATTCTTTCTAGGCATGTGGTTATGGAGCATTTCTATAGATTCATGTGATCAAAAATGTTATGCACCTGATTATGTGGTTTCTGGACCACTTAAGAGGGTTGAGAGTGGACTTACAAGCAGATTCCAGACTCAAAAATTTCAGTTCAATAGAAGGACATGACAATCAAAACTTTTACAAAGGCTATGGTCTGACTGCAGCTTGCATTATCAAGGATGAGCATTGTTGGCCATTGTCAAAGATACTCTAAAAAGTATTCCCATATAAGGTAAGAACTGGACTAGGTGACCTTAAACATCCTTTACAATGGTCAAGATTTAATGATAAATTTACCTTATATGTTTTATAATAACTACAATAAATGAAAAAATGTTCAAACTCTAAACTCTAAAACAACTATAAATGGACTCTAAAAAACTCTGAAAGAACTCATACATAGAGTCAGTATGCTTTGTGTACACAACATGCCTACTGAGCTTTTGATGAAGTTAGCAACTGTGTGCTTTGTTTCAGATTATGAAAAAATCAATATACATCACTATATCTATAGAAACCAAGCACTATCTGACTATAAAACAACTCATAATGCATCGTGAAAGTGAAAGTGTTAGTTACTCACTCATGTCCAACTCTTTGCAACCCCGTGGACTGGAGCCCACCAGGCTCCTCTGTCCATGGGATTCTCCAGGCAAGAATAGTAGAGTGGGTAGCCATTCCCTTCTCCAGGGGATATTGCTGACCCTCGGATTAAACTTACCTTCTTCCACATTGCAGGCAGATTCTTTACTTTCTGAACCACCAGGGAAGCCCATAATGCATAGAGTAATCTCAAAATTTCAAATACCAATAAATATATTAGGGAAGTTTGAATTTAGTTGAAAGTAGGGACAAAAATTTTGGGGAAAGAAGTACATTATATTAACAGTCTGAGAAAGAAACTTAAAATTGAACACTGCTGGGTACAGCATGTCAAAATGACTTGGTAAAGATTTCCAAATGAGGTAGATTACAGTGAGTTTGAAATTAGAAACAGAACATACTGAGTGAAGAAAACTACTGATGAAAGAATTACTTTCCTGTCTTCTGAAGTCATTCAACTGGAGGAACAATAGAATACTCCCAGACCCTCTCCTGCCAAGTGAGTTATGACAAAACTCAAAAGCCAGTTTTACCACAGATACACAGAATGGAAAACACTTTCAGTTTAGTTCGGTTCAGTTCAGTTCAGTTCAGTGCTCAGTTGTGTCCGACTCTTCGTGACCCCATGAATCGCAGCACACCAGGCCTCCCTGTCCATCACCAACTCCCGGAGTTTACTCAAATTCATGCCCATCGAGTCGGTGATGCCATCCAGCCATCTCATCCTCTGTCATCCCCTTCTCCTCCTGCCCCCAATCCCTCCCAGCATCAGGGTCTTTTCCAATGAGTCAACTCTTCGCATGAGGTGGCCAAAGTACTGGAGTTGCAGCTTCAGCATCAGTCCTTCCAATGAACACCCAGGACTGATCTCCTTTAGGATGGACTGGTTGGATCTCCTTGCAGTCCAAAGGACTCTCAAGAGTCTTCTCCAACACCACAGTTCAAAAGCATCAATTCTTTGGTGCTCAGCTTTCTTCACAGTCCAACTCACATCCATACATGACCATTGGAAAAACCATGTGTCTTGACTAGACAGATCTTTGTTGGCAAAGTAATGTCTCTGCTTTTTAATAGGCTATCTAGGTTGGTCATAACTTTCCTTCCAAGGAGTAAGCGTCTTTTAATTTCATGGCTGCAATCACCATCTGCAGTGACTTTGGAGCCCCCCAAAATAAAGTATGACACTGTTTCCACTGTGTCCCCATCTATTTCCCATGAAGTGATGGGACCAGATGCCATGATCTTAGTTTTCTGAATGCTGAGCTTTAAGCCAACTTTTTCACTTTCCTCTTTTACTTTCATCAAGAGGCTTTTTAGTTCCTCTTCACTTCCTGCCATAACGGTAGTGTCATCTGCATATCTGAGGTTATTGACATTTCTCTCGGCAATCTGATTCCAGCTTGTGCTTCCTCCAGCCCAGCGTTTCTCATGATGTACTCTGCATATAATTTAAATAAGCAGGGTGACAATATACAGCCTTGTCATACTCCTTTTCCTATTTGTAACCAGTCTGTTGTTTCATGTCCAGTTCTAACTGTTGCTTCCTGACCTGCATATAGGTTTCTCAAGAGGCAGGTCAGGTGGTCTGGTATGGAAAACACTTTAGCACTACATTAATAATTTATCCCAGTGCAATAGACTGTATCATTTTTGAAAACATGTTTATTCTCACGATGTCATGAAAAATTTAGGAGAATTCTCCTCTCCTGATTGCCTTTCTATGTTATCTCTAAGTAGCCTATGTTAAGTTGAAGCTCCTTCTTCTCTAATAGCTAGCCCAGAAACCTAGGATTTACACATTTAGTCATTTCCCAGAATGTACTGCTGATTCTCAACAAAAAACATTTTTAAGTTTCACAACAGGCTACAGGGGAAAGAGGCAAAAAAATGTCTTTGTGCTCTACACATAGAACCAGTCATTTAGACTTCCAATGACAAATGTTTGGTTTTCACTATCAAATGAGGTGGAAACTTCTGGATTCACTATCTGCTGAGTACCTATCAGCTGTCCTCTGTGTCCTAAGGCAGGTCTCTAAAATTTCTTAACCCAATTTAACTTGTAATATCTTTACTAAGGACCATTTCTTCAATATTCACCAAGATCTATCTCCCTTTATTTTTTTTTCCATTTATTTTTATTAGTTGGAGGCTAATTACTTTACATCATCGCAGTGGTTTTTGTCATACATTGAAGTGAATCAGCCATGGATTTACATGTATTCCCCATCCCGGTCCCCCCTCCCACCTCTCTCTCCCTCTAATATAACCAAATTTTCTTCTATTTTCTGCTTTGTACCATTTTGTTGTTGTTAAAATTGAGTTCAAAGCCCACATCAACATAAACAATGTTTATCTGTCTTCCCTAACATTTATCTGCTTCACACCCTAGCTAGACCTCTCCTACATACAGCCAGCAACCTAGACCTACATTCATCTGTCCAGCGACTGCTTCCAGACTGTTCTGTATGTGTGTTTTAAATGCTACCTAATCTTCCATTACAAACAGCTGAGAAAAGAAGAAAAGTGAAAGGCAAAGGAGATAAGGAAAGACATATCCATCTGAATGCAGAGTTCCAAAGAATAGCAGAGAGATAAGAAAGCCTTTCTAAGTTATCAGTGAAAAGAAATAGAGGAAAACAATAGAATGGGAAAGACTAGAAATCTCTTCAAGAAAATTAGAGACACCAAGGGAACATTTCATGCAAAGATGGGCACAATAAAGGACAGAAATGGTCTGGACCTAACAAGCAGACGATATTAAGAAGAGGTGGCAAGAATACACAGAAGAACTACACAAAAAAGATCTTAATGACCCAGATAACCATGAGGGTGAGATCACTCACCTAGAGCCAGATATCCTGGAGTGTGAAGTCAAGTGGGTCTTAGGAAGCATCACCATGAAAGAAGCTAGTGGAGGTGATGGAATTTTGAAACAGCTGAGCTATTTCTGAAATAGCTGAGCTATTTCAAATCCTAAAAGATGATGCTGTGAAAGTGCTTCATTCAATATGCCAGAAAATTTGGAAAACTCAGCAGTGGCCAAAGGACTGGAAAAGGTCAGTTTTCATTCCAATCCCAAAGAAAGGCAATGCCAAAAAAAATTCAAACTACAGCACAATTGCACTCATCTCACATGTTAGCAAAGTAATGCTTAAAATTCTCCAAGCCAGGCTTTAACAGTAGATGAACCGAGAATTTCTAGATGTTCAAGCTGGATTTAGAAAAGGCAGAGCTGACATTCACTGTATTATCGGAAAAGCAAAAGAATTCCAGAAATACATCTATTTCTGTTTCATTGACTATGCTAAAGCCTTTGGCTGTGTGGATCACAACAAACTCTGGAAAATTCTTCAAGAGATGGGAATAACAGACCACTTGACCTGCCTCTTGAGAAATCTATATGCAGGTTAAGAAGCAGCAGTTAGAACCGGACATGGAGCAACAGATTGGTTCAAATTTGGGAAAGGAGTACATTAAGGCTGTATAGTGTCACCCTGCTTATTTAACTATATGCACAGTATATCATGCAAAATGGTGGGCTGGATGAAGCACAAGCTAGAATCAAGATTGCTGGGAGAAATACCAATAACCTCATATATGCAGATGACATCACCCTTATGGCAGAAAACAAAGAGGAACTAAAGAGCCTCTTGATGAATGTGAAAGAGGAGAGTGAAAAAGCTGGTTTAAACTCAACATTCAGAAACTAAGATCATGGCATCCAGTCCAATCACTTCATGACAAATAGATTCGGAAACAATGGAAACAGTGACAGATTTTATTTTCTTGGGCTCCAAAATCACTGCAGATGGTGACTGCAGCCATGAAATTAAAAGATGCTTGCTCCTTCAAAGAAAAGCTTTGACAAACCTAGACAGAATATTAAAAAGCAGAAACATTATTTTGCGAACAAAGGTCCAACTAGTCAAAGCTATGGTTTTTCCGTTAGTCATGTATGGATGTAAGAGAAGGCTGAGTGCCAAAGAATTGATGCTTTTGAAGGGACTCTTGAGAGTCCCTTGGATAGTAAGGAGATCAGTCAATCCTAATGGAAATCAATCCTGAATATTCATTGAAAGGACTGACACTATAGCTGAAATGCCAATACCTTGGCCACCTGATGCCAACATCTGTCTCATTAGAAAAGACCCTGTTGCTGGGAAAGACTGAAGACAGAAGGAGAACGGGACAACAGAGGATGAGATGGTCAGATGGCATTACTGACTCAATGGACATGAGTTTGAGCAAGCTCCAGGATATGGTGAGGGACAGGGAGGCCTGCCATGCTGCAATCCATGGGGTCACAAAGAGTTGGACATGACTGAGCATCTGAACAACAATTCTTTCATCTATAAAAGCAGTCCAATTCATTCATTTCTCAATATCTAGATACCTATAATAAATATAATTTCCACTACCAAACCTGCTTAGAAGGATGAAAGAACTTACATCTTTTTTGTTGTTGTTCCCAGTAGACAACATTGGAACCTCACAGTAGATGTCTTATGTGTGACTTAATAACTATATCAACTGCTTTAATGTTGCTGCTGTTGTCTTCATTCTCTTATCCATATGTCTAAGGTATATGTAATAATGGTATTTAACTTTGCTATTTTTCTAAAGCACTTCCTTGGGCAATACAGTTTGAGATATCATTTTGACAGAATGACACTAAAATCATGACACAATGAGCATTTCCTCAGTAAAAAAATCTAAGTCTAGGTTCCAAATTTTATATATACATATATATAACATTTGTTTTTATATGTATATAAATACAGATGTATATAAAAATCTACATGTATATGTAGTTTAGAACCTTTATATACATACATTATGGGCTTTCCAGGTGGTGCTAGTAGTAAAGAACCCACCTGTCAATGCAGATAGACGTAAGGGAAATTGGGTTCGATCCCTGGGTCGGGAAGATCCCCTGGAGAAGGAAATGGCAACCCACTCCAGTATTCTTGCTTGGAGAATCCCCATGGACAGAGTAGCCTAGTAGGCTACAGTCCATAGGGTTGCAAAGAGTCAGACATGATTGAAGCAACTTATCACACACGCACATACACATACATATATATACACCTATACTGATACACATATATATTTATATGAATCTAAATCACACATAATAAAAAAGCAGTACAGTACAATAGACTTTAATTTTAAGTGCTCAAATAAATAATAATCTATTTACTAATCATGCACTATATGCAAGTCACTATTGTGTGAACGTGCAGTTATGAATTACCTCCTCTTTTCTTGCATCACGTCCTTTCTGTACAAACCAGATAACTTTTGCTTGTAAAGATCGTGGGGTACATTCCAGCAAAGTACTGTTATTCTCTATGCCATAGGCCAATCTCTCTTCAGTTTTATCCAAAGCATCCCCTGTAACATAAATGTGAACATCAGCCTTGAGAATTTCGTTTTACTGGTAAATAATATTTTTAAATGACTCCTTATTCAGATCCCTATAGCAAAGTGAATAGGTTTTATTGCTTACTGCTAATATCTATACAAGGTCATATACATGAGTTATATAGAAAGAGTGGCATACTAAAATCTAGACAACAAAAAGGCACAGCAGATTATGGAGTGAGAAAGATCTATCTAGGGGTTTGGTTACAAAAGATGGGTCAGAACATTTAGAAGGTATGTCAGTGTTACATTAATAGGAAATTAGTGACAACATCCACTGATAAAGTAGGTAAGAGAAGATGAGCACCAAAAATCAAACACGTATAGGACTCAAACTCTTGTCTATACACAGAAACAGAAAGCGAAATCTAGGAGATGTGGCTCTATATAAACACAAGTGTGAGTGATATCTTGGCATAGGATTGCACCTGTCCAGATACTGTGGGAAGAAAAACATGTGAAACTGAACCAAAGACTTTGTGAACCAGAGCTACTTGATTATAATCTGCATTTTGGCCGAGAAAGGCTCTCTTTGAACCTGAAACCCAAAATGCATACAGGCATGTATACCTAACTGCAGTGGAGAAGCAAAGCAAGTGGATTTATTTTTAGTTGTTTTAACCAAGATCACATTCAATACTAGATTCCAGGCTTTTTTCCTACATCTGAGTCCTTCACGCTTTCAAAACAGATCTCTGAGTTTCTCTAAAGTTAGAATCCCACCTTTCTCTAGCCAATATTCTCAGAGGCTTACATTTTGCACCAAATCCCCAGCAGACTGGGGATTAGCAAAGTGATCCTGGGCCACAATCTCTGGACCTGTGTATATAAGCAGCCCTGGCCTCTCAATCATCAGGAGCACAGTGTGCTCACCAACTACCATCATAGTGTGGAGAGACAGGTCAGCGGTTTTCTGTCTTGTTTGACTTCCTTACATTTGCCTAAAGCTGACATTTTCTTTTTCTTTACACATTGGGCCACCCACTACCTTTTGTCAGAAATGCATGTCTGGACCACCAACCCCAGGTCTGGGCTTACTCTATTCTAGTGAAAGAGTCAAAGTACTTCACTTTCTTCTATCCAAAGCTCACTAGGTAACCTGATTCAAGTCAGATCACTCTTGATAAAATTAAGTTATAAAAACACAGTGAAGATATTCCCAGGGTTGAGGTGGTAAGATAAATCCTGCAAATTACTATGGCACCTGCCACCTAAAGTATACAACATTTTTGTTCTAAGTGTCCCCTTTTTGGGGTCTAACAATAACGCTTGCCGTCTACATAAACATTTTTCCAAACTAAGAAAGTGTATAATCCATAAAATTTTAACTATACAGAATACTCTCAGGAACGTTGTTTTAGTATATATCAATCACAAATAAAACAAGGACCATTTGAAAGAGGTTTGCATTTTATCTTCAATGCCCACACTAAATACCCATGGCAATTGATTTTCTATGAATTACCGACAAACTGCTGCCCAAGGCACTGCTGAGCTGCATTCCCATGCCGAACATCTTGTCTGCGGAACCGCCTGAAAGAAAGTAAGTGCATTTGGGAGATGTTCAGATTTCAATTTTCCAGACTTGAAAATATTGCCAACCTCATTAAAGTTTGAAGTAGCATTCTGCTACTGAAAAAATTGATCAGTCATATAAAACAAGGATAAAATCCAAGTTTCATAGTTTTCCATGTTTCCACTGAATATTATTCAATGGAAAAGATCTATAAAACTGTTTTTTAAATGGTCACATGAGTTTGAATTATGGATCCTGAAACAATAATCTAAAAAAGTTCTCTTTACATTTCATTAGGAATTTAGTTCAACAGGGAAGTCTTCTGGTTTTAAATGAGTATCTTGGTTGGTAAAGGCTATGTGCAGATAAAGACAGTCAGACTTGAGGCAGATTACCTATTTGAGTAAAAAATGGATAAAATTCCCATATATATTTAAGTGCATTATATAAAGCTATTTGGATCCAAATATTTTGTTCTACAGCAATGATGATCAATGTGATTGTTAATAAACTGATAATATACTCAATTTATTCTTTTATTCAGTTATAATATTTAAAAAGTATATGCCTTTATTAAATGTGATGGTGCATTACATATTTAACAGAATGTCTTACATAATAGTGGTCCTCAAGAAATACTGTATTTTTCCTTAATTTGCCTCTAACAGGTAAATATAGTTCCAGTATATTTTCATATTTTCTGGTTGATTAAACATATGATTGACAAATAATAATAGTCTTTATCCATGGAGAAAGAATTCCAGAATATATGTTGTTCTTGTTGCTATTTAGTTGCTAAGTCGTGTCCAGCTCTTCGCAACCCCATGGACTGTAGCCATATGGTCTCCTCTGTCTGGGATTTCCCAGCCAAGAACACTGAAGTATTCGTTTCCTTCTTCAGGGGATCTTCCCAACCCAGGGAAGATGTCTCCTACACACTGTCAGGCAGACTCTTTACCAATGAACCACCAAGGAAGTCCTCTAGAATATATACCATGTTGCCAAATTGTAGGCATCGTTCTTAGGAATTAATAATGGAATTTATCCTTATTAGTACTGGAATGCTAAAATTAAGGTCTTCAGCATATTAACTCAAGCTTGAGATGGAAACAGAAATATTACACAAAGGTAGAAAATATCACTTGCTTCTCTAATCATGGCATTTCTTCAACACTGAGGGGAAACCAGAAGGCAGAACAGAACGTTTATCCCAGAGGGAGATGGTGAAACTTCCCAAGTGACAAAGAGACGCTTTTACCATATGCAATGGTCAAATTTGGAAAAGGGGATCAGGTTCAAATTGCAATGTCACCACTCAAATTCTGCACGATCTTAAACATATCCCTGGTCTCTCCTGGTTCAGCGCAACCTCTTTTGTAAAGGAAGCTGGGCTAACTGACACTTAATTTCCAGTCTCTCTCTCTTTTTTTTTTTCATTCTAGGTTTTCCTCATGGCCACCAAATAGCGATATTAGAATGTTATCGAGAAATGGAGGACTTTCTCATAAATGAGTTCAGAACTTAGTTAAGAACTCAATCTTTTGAGTGTTTCCTTATATTGAATGCTAGGACAGATGAATATTTCCAGTCAATTTTTAGAGTTGTGATCTGTGTGCAAAAGCAATTTTTAAAGTCTATTTAAAAGAATTAGACTGTTGATCAGAAAACCTTACTCAAAGACCTGAGATTTTATGAAGTTAAGATTAAAACTGCCATATGAATCATTCTATAGAGCTAAACCAAAAATAGAAATGGACAAAAGAGGAGCAAAATTTAAAGGTTTTATGCTCCTATACTGTTTTATGCTAGTGTGTGCTTCTATTATGTAACTGATAGAAGCTCTGGATGACAATCAAATGGTTGTTGTTAATTCCTCAGTTCACTTGAATGTTGCTTTGATATTGGGAATCTCAGGTCTGCTGAGCAATAGTGCGTAATGAAACAGGAATAAATTAATGAAGTGGGAAATAGTTTACACATTGCAGAAAGGATATTGTATCACATTTATTATGCAAGTAATGTAAGGAAAAAAGGAATTACAACCAGCTAATTCTAGGTAAGCATTGTGGGTAAGTGTGCAAAAATTTTGTATAAAATCATTGGAAATATGCATTTAAAAATATAGATATCACATTCTCCAACAAGACTTCAGTTCATTTTATACTATCCTAGTATAGCTGTCCTTTATTTCAGCATTAAAAAAAGAAGGTATTAGGATCAGGAATATTAGAAAGGCTAAGCTCTCAAAGTCACGTATTTTTCTTATATCTCTTACCTCTTGGAAACTTTTCAAAAGAATGCTGGAAACAAGACAAAATACAAGAGCAAGGGGGAGAAAAAGACCTAGTTCTATAAATTATAGTGTACTTTGGAAGACTACTTTAAACAAGTGGTTTGGAGTGTGAACTGATGTTTTTCCTCTGTTGACTCATTTTCACTCTGTGAACAGAAGTGTACTTATTTTAATGACCAGTTTTCAATTTCTACTGCTAGTCAGGTCTGAAGCAAAAACAATCTACTATAAAAGCAAACTTTATGTGCTGGAACTTATCCAAAATGTTCTCCTCCAGGGGTGGGTGATGGTTTTAAAGAATCTGACACTAATGAAAGATCTGCATTTCATGTCATTGAACTGAACTAATTCATTCATGAGCATGGCTCCTGATTCTACCATCTCACTACTTCCTGTCTATGATTTTGCCCATTCATTTAACTTCCCTAAAGAACTCTTTTGTCCACCCTATAAAACACCATAAAACAAACCTATGAATATACACTTTTACAAGAGGCACCATATACCAGGAAATACTTAGCTATGGAAACTTCTCAGTTAAATTCATCATAAATGCTGCATGCCTAATAAAAAGCTTGTTATTAAGTAGTTGATGCAAGGCTTATAAATATTTTTGTTGCTGCTAAAAGCATTAGGATGATTAATGTTATTATTTTTGGTATAATTATCTTTCTGCCCTTAGATTCTACTACATCAAATCTAACCTATTGAACTACATGGTTTTCTCAGAGCACTTTTCTGTGCCTCTGTAGAAACAATTAATTCTCTTTAACTGGAATCTCCTTATATCCTTGCCTTCAAGATTGACTCAAATGTTGAATTATTCTGAGAATCAAATAATGTGTTATGTATATTGCACTTAGTCTGGTGCCTTATACATAGTAAGTGCTCAGTGGTGAGCTATCACCCTTATTTACAATTCTATTCTTCACTTCCGGTTCTGTTTTCCTATGCACAGGGAACTGGGATTGTTTCCTCCTACCCCTCAAACATAGTACAAAAATAGACTGAATGAGTGAATAAAGCATAAAATAATATTTTCAGTTAGTAACACAGCTGTATTCTTCAATAATTGATTTTCAATATCAATAAACATGGGGTAGAAAATCAACTGACTCACTCAGTTCTTCAATACAGTTGATACACTAGTTCATAAATGTCCTCTCAAAGCATCTTTTTACTATCTTCTTAATATATCCTTTATTTATTCATTGGAATGTTAATTTAGGTAAGGTCAAATTAATAAAAGTTTGAATTAGTGACTAATTTTTTCAAATGAGATTCTAGTATTCATGTGAATTTATAAAAATAACAATTATATTAAATTGGATTAAATTAGATTTTGAAAAAAGGTATAAAGGTAGCCTAAAGTGAAAGAGCAATAGTAAATGAAATTAATTAAAGTTGCTTTCAGCAGGGAAACTGTATATGGTTCTATATCTTTGCTTCATATTATCTTTAGCCACTTTATTAAGAGAAGAAGATAATTGCTTATTCTATAATAAAAATAGTTTCCTTTATTTTTTCCCTAAAGAATGCACAATTTCTTATGACTTGAGGTAAGAAAGATTCGTATTCTTCAAAATACTTTCTGTACTGTAAGATCTGTTCAAAGAATTCTAGGATTTACCTTCTCTAACTAGTGGCAATGACCCCACTGAATTGCAGATATTAGAGTTTGGAGGTCTTTAAGTACCTTTCATTTGTGTTGAATTAAATCACACATTTCATTAATTACACAGGTCATGTATTTGCCTAGGAGTTAAAATATTCACTTTCAAAATGTAATAAATGAAAACCAGCTGGTCAGGAGAACATGGGGCAAATGCAGGATGTATTTTAGAATTTATTTATTTTCCTTTTAAGTCTTTGAATTCCTCATGTGTGGGTTTACTTGCTATTTCCACATTTTAAGTTTATCTAAACTGGTTTCACGTCTTGCAGCAAAAGTTTCAGGAGGGAAAAGAGTTGATTCAAACATGGAGGAAAAATAAAACCCCTGAAAGCAAGTTCAGCCTGTCTCTACACAATAGTCAATGGAAGTTATTTTTCAGAAAAAGTGAAGTTTTCAAAGTTTATATTACGAACAAATTAAGACTATGATGATTAGGAGTTTGGGATTAACATATACACACCACTGTATATAAAATAATCAACAAAGACCTACTCTATGGCACAGGGAATTCTCCTCAATACTCTGTAATAGCCTCTATGGGAAAAGAATCTGGAAAAGAAGGGATATATCTATGGATACCTGAATCAAGCTGCTGCACACCTAAAACAAACACAACATTGTTAAATCACCTACACCTCAATATAAAAACAAAAAACCAAGTTACTTTAGAATAAATGGAAAATCACTTAAAAAAAAAAAAAACAAAAACAGATTGTTTTCATGGAATGGGTACAGAAAGTGACAAAAAATAAGGGAAAGGTCCCAGGGAAGAACGGTCTCACCGTTTTGCATGTGTGCCTGTCGGGTAATACCGAGAGCAGGAGATGCCATCCCAGGCGCAGTAAGGGTCTCGAGCCAGGCAGCAGTCTGCACAGGCACTTCCGTACATGTCACACTGGTGGAATCGGACTTGGGCCACAGCAGAAGCAGATCCAATATAGAGCTGTTGCTATAGGCATCAAGGAAGAGAGAGCTCAGCAGCAGAAATGGACAGAACTCTGAGTTCTTACACTTACATTTTCACATTCCTATGTAATCATTTCTGGGAATGTTCATTTAAATAACTACAGTTACTCAGGCCTGATGATGGAACACTAACACTTTGGTTTTCTCCAAGATCTGAAATACTTTTATAGACTTGTCTGCCTGAAGGACAAAAGTGCTAGAGTGAGGCTGACAAAAATCTTAAGTTGACTATACTTTCATTCATTATCAAAGTAGAAAGACTCTTTTGTCATCTAACATTGTAGATCTTTTTTAAAAGTCTACAGGACTGTCCAATAGGAGAGTGAAAAAGTAAATGGTCTTTTTTTTGCATTTTTAATGGATACAATTGACATATAACATTATATTAGTCTTAGCTGTATAACATAATTGTTTGATACTTGTATATACTGTGAAATGGTCACAATCATTCTAGTTAACCTCCCTCATCTCACACTACACATCGAAAAATATTTTTTTGTGATGAAAACTTTCAAGATCTACTCTCTTAGCAGCTTTCAAATACATAATACAGTATTGTTTACTATAATCATCATACTGTACATTACATCACCAGGACTTACCTATTTTATAACTAAAAGCTTGTACATTTTAATAACCTACACTCATTTCACCTAGCTCCTGCCTCTGGCAACCACAGATCTGTTCTCTATCTATGAGCCTGTTTTGTTGTTGTTTTCCAATAGTTCACATATAAATGACATTATATGGTATTTGTCTTTCTCGGACATATTTCACGTGGCATAATGCCCGCAAAATCCTTTCATGTTACTGCAAATGGCAGGATTTCCTTCTTTTCCATCACTGACTTTCACTCCATTGTGCACGTGTGTATGTACATGTGTATGTGTACAACTTGTTTATCCAGTCATTCATAGATGGATGCTCAGTTCATCTCCATGTCTTGGCTATTATAAATAAACCTTAAATGAGCATGGGGATGCATGTATCTTTCTGAATTAGTATTTTTGTTTCCTTTGGATAGATACCCAGAAGTAGAACTGCTAGATCATATGGCAGTTCTATTTTTAATTTTTTGAGTAACCTCCATACTATTTTTCATAGAGGCTGTACCAATTTACATTCACCAACAGTGCATACTGACATATAACATTTAGAAAAGTGACACAGATATATACATAGAATGATGTGGAATAAACTGTAAGATATGTTAGTAAGTAAAAAGTATAAGTAGCAGAACAATAACCTCATATGTCCCTATCTGCCTTAACATAAAAGATTACTTATAAATAAATGAGGCAATATATGTAACATCTACTCTCAAAGTTACACCAGAAACTTGTTCCAGTAAAGTAGAAAGGAGGTTTATTTTTCATTGTACACTCCCTTGTATTATCATTACCATGATTTTTTGCAAAAATATTAGCAAAAAAAAAAAACCCATGGAATAATGTTCTATTATGGTTGTACAGGTAACTCTATTCTTGTCTATTTTTCTAGAAACAGAATATGAAGAAATCTGTTACCTACCTGTAGATCACTATGTATTTCTGTCAGAATAAAGCTGTAACTTGTTAACATATAAGAACATATATGTAAGCTTTCTATCTTTTGACCTTATCTGATACATAGAGTGCACACACAGAGACACCTATACAACTTACTCTCTTTGATGAAATCTCCATAGAAATAATAGGAACTGGATCCTGAAAAATTTTAAAAAAAAGTTCATATTTAGGAATAAAAATATAGAAACATACCTTAGTATGGTTATAAATTAACTGAAATAATATTAGGTATGTGTGTGGTTCTCTGTCAAGCAGTATATAGCTTTCATTTTAGTAAATCAAAAGGAAAATACAATTAAATAAAATATGATTTCTTCCAAAAAATATTTTCTAATAGAGTAGGACAAAATATAGATGAGAAAAGTAGTGAATAATCTAATTATCTTTCAGTTTGTCTCTGCATTATAATTTTTGTGTTTGCATTTGAGTATTACTCATGTTTTGGAACTCAGTTATGTTTAAATAATGAAGTCAGAGTGGTATTTCTTATAAAGAAAATTGAACCATTAGAAGGAAAACAGTTATATCTTTGAATAGGTATTATTACCAATAAACCATGTGATCTTTAATTGTTTTAACTCAGGCCTAAACAAAATACTATGATCTTTCTTAGCTTTTTGAATGTTGAGTTTTAAGCCAACTTTTCACTCTTCTCTTTCACCCTTATCAAGAGGCTTTTTAGTTCCTCTTCTCTTTCTGCCATTAAGATGCTTGCTCCTTGGATGATAAAGCTATGACAAACCTAGACAGCATATTAAAAAGCAGAAAGGTTACCTTGCCAACAGAGGTCCATATAGTCAAAGCTGTAACCATAGCTTTTTCTCACAGATGTGAGAGTTCTACCATAAAGAAGGTGGAGATACAAAGAATTGATGCTTTCAAAGTATGGTGCTAGAGGACTCTTGGGAGTCCATTGGACTGCAAGGAGCTCAAACCAATCAATCCTAAAGAAATCAACACTGAATATTCATTAGAAGGACTGATGCTGAAGCTGAAAGCCCAATATTTTGGCCACCTGATGCAAAAGAGCTGACTCACTGGAAAAGACTCTGATGCTGGGAAAGATGGAGGGCAAGAGGAAAAGGGGCAACAGAGATGAGAAGGTTGGATGGCATCACCAACTCAATGGACACGAGTTTGAGCAAACTCTGGGAGATGGTGAAGGACAGGGAAACCGGGCATGCTGCAGTCCATGGGGTGGCAAAGAGTTGGACATGACTGAGCGACTGTACAACAACAAAATATTTTTCTGTCAATCTCCA
Source organism: Odocoileus virginianus (assembly GCF_023699985.2). Lineage (NCBI taxonomy): Eukaryota > Metazoa > Chordata > Mammalia > Artiodactyla > Cervidae > Odocoileus > Odocoileus virginianus. The sequence continues at coordinate 77,615,782 of NC_069674.1, forward strand.
TTAATCCAGAATGCTCTGAAAAATGTGCATTATCATCATCACTGTCCTGGAACTGCACCAGAGGAAGGACAATCTACAGGAGAGTTTTGAGCGCCTCTGTGCAATTCTAGGGGTGGTGATTAAGACAAGAATATTTCTAAGGACATCACAAACTTAGTCATTTCTGTAAGTGGAGAAGTCATAGGCACATGGGATACACTCCTGGATAATTAATGGATAATTATCCTTCAAATAGTTATTTTTTGAAAGAGAAAAATTTGATCATCTATATTAAAATTTTAAATATTTAAAACTACAGAAAACTTTATTCACGTGTCGTTGTTTAGTCACTAAGTTTAGTCACTAAGTCACTATGTTCGCAACCCCACAGACTGTAGCCTGCCAGGCTCCTCTGTCCATGGGATTTCTCAGGCAAGAATACTGGAGTGGGCTGTCATTTCCTTCTCCAGGCTGTCTTCTCAACTCAGGGATCGAAGTCATGTCTCCTGCATTGGCAGGCAGCTTCTCTACTGCTGAGTCACAAGGGAAGCACATACATGCATTTATTCATTCAAAAAACAATGTTTCTTTTTTTTTTTTCCATTTATTTTTATTAGTTGGAGGCTAATTACTTTACAACATTGCAGTGGTTTTTGTCATACATTGAAATGAATTAGCCATGGATTTACATGTATTCCCCATCCCGGTCCCCCCTCCCACCTCCCTCTCCACCCGATCCCTCTGGGTCTTCCCAGTGCACCAGGCCCGAGCACTTGTCTCATGCATCCAACCTGGGCTGGTGATCTGCTTCACCCTAGATATACATGTTTCAATGTTTCTTAAGATTTATGTGAACAAGACATTGTTATGATGAATGCCCTTAATATGAGATCTGTGATTCCTAACATGAAATGAAATCTTATAGAGGCCCAATATGCAAAATAAACAAAAATATAGCTGCTCTGGGGATTCTCCATTGGCTCAGCAGTAAAAGAATCCACCTGCAAGGCAGGAGATGCCAAGACATGGGGTCGATTCCTGGGTCAGGAAGATAACCTGGAGAAGGAAATGGCAATCCACTCCAGTATTCTTGCCCGGAAACTCCCACGGACAGAGAAGCCTGGAGGGCTACTGTCCATGGGGTCACACAAGAGTCGGACACAGCTGAGCGACTAAGCAACAACAGCTGCTCTGGTTGAGATAAGAACGCAGTTAACTTTGTGTGAAGCTATGAGGAATCTAATCTTCTGAACAGCTAAGGTGAAATAAACTGTTTTCATCAAAAATATTTTCATACACATTCATTACATAGATACACAATCTTCATTATTGCACATTGTGATCTTGTACATTTAATTACTTGCCAAAATTTATGTGCAACCCCAATATCAATACTTTTGGTATTTCACTGCCATTCACAGCCATGCTCATGTCAGAATGGCAAAAAAAAGAAAATCTGAGCTGCCCAAAATGTACATTCCCAGCTGAGGTTGATCAAGGTATACCCTGCCTTCTGGTTTCAACTCTCATACTGTAAACAAATATCTTCATGTTCCATTTGGTACCACATTTTTATTTTTGTCCTTTTTGTTAATGATTTACTGTTTAAAAGGCCCCTAAGCATGTTGAAGTGTTGTGTTCCTAAATTCAAAAATGCTGTGATGTGCCTTATGAAATAAATATGTGTTTTAAATAAGCCTTGTTCAGGCAGGAGTTATTAGCGCTATTAGCCGTAAGTTCAATTTTAATTAATCAATAGGATAGTCCTGGTGGCTCAGTGGTAAAGAATCCACCTTCAGTGCAGGAGACATGGGTAGATCCCTGGGTCAAGAAGATCCTCTGGATGAAATGTCAACCCACTCCACTATTCTTGCCTGGGAAATTTCATAGACAGAGGAGTCTAGCAGGCTACAGTCCATGGGTTGGCAAAAGAGTTGGACACAACTGAGCGACTAAACAACAAATATACTAAATAAGGTGTCTCTAAAAAGAAAGACAAACAAAACAAGTTTCCATATCAATCAGCTGACAAATGCTGTGACTAGAGACTCTCAGGAACCCAATGCTGTATTTCCTCCTCGTATTTCAGTCGCTCAGTCGTGTCCGATTCTTTGTGACCCTATGGACTGCAGTGCGCATCTCCCCTAGGAGCAATGATCCTAATTAATTCAGTGTTCAAAGACCATAACTGCTACAGATGGCAATATGGCTGTGTACGTGTGTGTGTAAAAAAGAGAGACGATATATACAACTGCTTTTGTCATGCTTAATATTTCCATTATCATTTTCCATTTTTCTTTTAGCAAATTCTCTGTGTAAACTGCATGTGATAAAAAGGCAATCTACTTATCACATAACAATGCCCACAATATGAAACCTGCTATTTTTTAAATTTTTTTTATTGATAGTACATTTGCTTAAGATGATGATTGTAATAATTATTCTACAATTCATTTGTGGGATAAGTGTCATTTATGTCCCAGTTCATATAATGAAATCCTTTTCATGCTTGGTAAATACTGGCCTTTTTATCTGAATAGTGAATAGTCTATGATAACCAAATAGATGTACCAGAATTTTAAATCATTCTTCACCTTAAAGTACTCTGAATTTACAACATACTGATTAGGATAAAAAAAAAAAAACTGACGTAATGTTTTTTCTATTTATAATTCACTTGCAATTGTCTGCAATACATAAATGTTGGCTATATGTTTCACTAAAAATACCTTAAATATCTGAAGTTCTTCTAGAATTACTTCTTCCATTGATTCTGTTTCTTGGTTGTAAATTGTGATCACTTTCAGCACAATTCCATTATCTATAAGAAAACAAAAGAAGAGATAATCCAGAAAATTTGTCACAATGTGGTTTTCAAACAATTAAAAACCATGGAGAGATTATAAATTTAAATAAGATTTAAAATCTAGATGTATAAAATATTTACTCATTAGCAGTTAAAACAATATGGCTAATTATACATTCATATTTTAAATTAGTTAAAAAAAATCAATTTTGTGTATCTGGTCAAAGGATAAGACCAAATAATATAAAATTATTTTTCAACAATTTGATTCAAAAACTCAATTAAATGTTCAGAAATCAAGATGTCTTTTGGAATTAATGAAATAGAAGACAGAAAATTATTCTAGTTTTTTCTGTGATGTATGATGAAAGAATATTTTTTACCTAAAGTTACCTCCTGGTAAGACTATACCTTTAATCTTAGGGACCCTTCCAAGCAACATACAATGGAAATCTTGACATATTGATATATAAATAGAATATATTTATATCTATACACATGCATTTTTCCTCCCAATTTTAATGAGATATAATTGACATACAACACCATATAATTTTAAGGTATACAGCATAATTATTTGACCTACATATATCATGGGCTTCTCTTGTGGCTTAGCTGGTAAAGAATCCACCTGCAAAGGGTTCGATCCTTGGATTGGGAACATCCCCTGGAGAAGGGAAAGGCTACCCACTCCAGTACTCTGGCCTAGAGAATTCCATGGACTATACAGTCCCTGGGACTGCAAAGAGCCAGACACGGCTGAGCACGTACATCACAAAATAATATCACAATAAGTTTAGTGAACATACATCATACAAAAGAGTTCATTTTTTCCCTTGTGATGAGAACTTTTAGGGTTTACTCTCTTAAAAAGCTTCATTATAACATACAGCACTGTTAACTATATTAGTCATGGTATACATTATATCCTTAGTACTTATTTATCTCATAATTGGAAAGATGTATCTTTGACAACCTTCATCCAGTTCTCCCACTGCTCACCTCCAGTAAGCACAAATCTTGTTATATACACTTTCAATAAAAATATCAAGTATACACTATAGAGAGAATAGGGTAATGAGTCCTCCTGTACTAATCATTTAGTTTATATAATTATAAATAATTTTATAAATTTATACCTACATTTTAAAATCCTACCTTGTTTTTATAATTCCTGATATTCTGAACTTGTTCTTTCCAATGAAAATTTAATAAAACACTAATTTGAGTGTAAGAACAATTTAGTATAGTGCTAGAAATAACTAGGGGGGGAAAACCACTTTGGAGGTTCTGATCCTGGAGTTTCTATAGTACTTATGCAATTTCTTTAAAAATTATGAAATCATGTGGTTGGCTTAATATAATGTAATTAAAATAAAACTAATAAAAATTACCAAAAGGAACAAAATTATCATATCAAGCACACATTATAAATATCCCACAATTATCATATCAAGTAAAAAAGCAAAGAGGAACTCAAATTATCAGTTTACAACTAGTGATCTTTCAATAAAGACTACTATATATAGTACTAAAGCATGTGTCTGGTAAATTTGGGAGAAAATAACTCTTTTGTGGGATTATTCAAAGTTTTACTCATCACACATTCATCAAATATGTTCTTTAGTGCTGAAAAGTTGTGGTTCAATATAATGATATCTTTAAGCTCAACATAGGTTACATGAGAGCCTAAGTATAACCTTATATATTTCTGGAATTCTCTCAAATAGCTTTGGTCAATCTAACAAAAAAGTATTTCTGAAAACATTCTTGGATTTATATACATGACTTCTACTTTCCACGGTGGTTAAAAGTAACATGCCTTTTTCTGATTAATTTTATCAAATATTACTCTTGCTTATGAAATTATTCTTTTTTTTTTAACTTTGTTGGATACAACAATAAGTGAATTCATGGCCAGGTAATTTTAATTTTGTTAAAGAAATGTGATGCTTTGTTAATCTTGAACCCACAGTGCAGAACATATTGCCTAGTCATTTCAGTCATATCCGATTCTTTGTGACCCCATGGACTGGAGCCTGCCAGGCTCCTCTGTCCATGGGATTCTCCAGGCAAGAATACTGGAGAGGTTTGCCATTTCCTTCTCCAGTAGAACATATTACTAATCTCTTAAATGAATAAAATATAGCCTGCAAGAGACATCAATTTTTGGAAATCAGACAATTACCTCCTTACTTGTACCTCTGCTTTTTCAAAAAGCATGAGTGGGAGAGTTCAAGCACCAATATTAATACTATATACTAATTCCTGATCTGGGCATATGTAATGTCTCTTTAGAATATGTCAATGATTGAAGTTATATATAGTAGAATGCTTACTCTTCTAAATAGGATTTGCTATAGCAATTACTATAATGCATATATATAAAAAAGAAATGATCATTTTAATGATTCTTTAAATGACTATATAATTTCAAAGTATTTGACAGAATTTGATACATATTACCCTGCATACTAAACAATTCCAAGTTCTCCTCCATAAGCTAGATCTAATGAATGGCACTAATTGAAATTACAGATCTATTTTACATTTCGACTTTTAGCACATTTATTATACTTTATTTTAATAATGCAGGATATTATAGCTTTAGTCTAAAATTTTATCTCCATTATGTATAACATCGGGCTTCCCTGTGGCTCAGCTGGTAAAGAAACTGCCTGCAATGCAGGAGACGTGGGTTCGATCCTTGGATTGGGAGAAGCCCCTGGAGAAGGGAAAGGCTACCCACTCCCGTATTCTGGCCCGGAGAATCCAATGGACTGTATAATTCACGGGTCGCAAAGAGTCAGACACGACTGAGCGACTTTCACTTTCTTTCACTTTAATGTATAACATTTAGATTGTTTCATTTCACATGATTGACTTCTGATGGGGCTTGATAAGCACAGTTGAGATAATAGATTTAGGTGAAATTACCTAAACTCTACCTAAAGATTGAAAAATCTTGAGCCCTTACTGAGAAGCCGAGGGAAGCAGTGGCCCCGAGGGCCTAACAGAAGAGAACCATCCTTGCTATGGCACCCTACTTCTGCTCTGAGTTCTTTTCTGGAACCAACATTGTTTATTGACATCAATTATTCATTCCTTAATGTATGCATTTTGTTCAAACGTATTAAATATTGACCATGTATCAGGAATTACAGGCTGTAACTGCCCCAAATTCTTCTCTTCCATTGCAGTGGACAGACAGTATGTAAGAAAGCCAAAAGGGTCAACAGAGGTTTTGTTGACAGGCAGGGATTTTTAATGTAATGTGATTGATTTCAAGGTTCAATCTAAATGTCTGAGTACTTTCTAATTTCATTACCTGTCCCAATGAACAAGACATCATATTGGCCATCCTCAGCTTCTACTCGATCCACCGCTATTTGCTTCAGGTTATACTTTCCATCTGTTTTCACTAGTATTGGCTTTTTATGGGCAGGTCTTATGGGCTGGTACATAAGTGGATGGCTTCGAGCAAATCGGATGGCATCATCGGGATAGTCTTTGGTGGTCTCATACCTCCCTCCGTTCACCTTGCTGGCACACTGGAATACAAATGGATCAGATTTTCCCGTGAAATCTAAAGTCAATTAGAAGGAGAATTACAAAAACAGTATGTTCAGTTAATCAACTATGTACTTAGCAATATTTAATAACCACATGTTCTTTACTACAGAAATAAAATCTGAATTAAAAATTGCATAGTGGGGCTGAATTATTTAAAAAATGTGGCACTAGACATATACAGCAATGAAATCCTGAAAAAGAATCAAAGTATATATTGTTTGGAGATAGTACAAGCATAATATTAAAATATTTTAATTATTTTCCTGCTTCTAAAATTTATTTTTCATGTTGAAAATTAAATTTTATGAATTTATGAACAATGTACTGTTCATAGCAAAACCAGGTGACTTGTTATTGCACTAAATCTTTCCCCCAAATTAAGAATTACAACCACACAACAGCTTTCCCATTACTGACACTGATTGGTGAGAGTTTCAATTGTCTCACTGACTATAGAATTTTAGTGCTATAACAGAAACCTCTTCAAATTCCATCATTGTTAATTAAGGTGGGGAAAAAAACCTCCTCTGTTCTAGTGTAATTTGTATGAATTTATATTATATTTGTATGAATCAGACACAATAATATGAAAAAAACAGAAATACCCACTATAACACGTCTCAATTCTTAAAATCACCGAATCTAAAAACAAATGTTCAGCGGTACCTAAGCTACTTCTTAGAATACCTATAAGTATGTTGATTCATGCTTGTTATTTAGTGCTCCCTCATTTCACATATTTTCTTCTAGAACCAGCAGCACTTGTAACGGTGACCTTGATAAAAATTTTCCACTTTAGAGTATAAACACAGTACTTTATTAATCATTCTGCAGAGAGGGCATTTCTTAAATGGTTTGTTTTAAAATTTTGGACCATATTTCTTAATTTGGCATCAATATTTCACGTGAGTGCACTTTCATGATATATAATTGGAAACATTCTAGACCAGCCTGGAAGCAGTTCAGTAACCAGTCACTTCCTCTGAATCTCCTTTAATACCATGTGGTTTCAAGAAGCATTTCCAGCAAAGCCACAGGAGTGGGTTTTCTCCATTTAAATTGTAATTTCAATCAATAGAGTGAAATAAAATATACTTTATGTCTTATTGGAAGTAATAATTTTAACCTAGTGAGAGAGAGTGATTGAAATGGTAAAGCCTTACACTTGTTAACTGAGGTAAGGTTTGTTTCCACTTTGAACTGTGGCTCTGCAAAAATGATTTCTACTGACTTAAAAGTACTTGTGGAATCAGCATAGTGATGGGTTTTCACCAGCTGCTCATAATGGTGTAGACTGACTTGCATGACAAGTTTGTTCGCCATGAACAGCAGATACAATGCTGCTACCTTTTTTCAACCTAATTGTGTACAGGACACATAATACAAAATCCTTCCCATCATTTGTTATCATCATGTGTGCAATATAAAGCACAGTTTGAATGGCTAGTTAGGGAGAATCTTGGTAGCACCAGTTAAGAGGCAAATGGTGGAACTTCCTCTTGGCAAATGGGTTGCTCAGTATTCTAAGAGCCAGAGAAAAAACTTCCTCTCAATATGCTTAAGTGAGAAGCTGGGATAAAGTCTGATCTAGGGAACTGAGAGCCTGACTCAATTATCAGAATATATAATAACAATATGGTAACATTCTCTTGCTTGGAAACCACTTGGGGGCACTAATTCTTCTAAAGAGGCTGAGAGGAATATGATGCTCATTTTGTTGATATTTCTGTATTCACCAGTACCTCTAAAAATAAAAATTTAGTTAGAGTCACATAGATAGACAAAATATTAACAATAATATATATTTTATAATGCTAAGATGTATCCATTTTAGATTACATTCTTTTCATTAAATAACAAGCATACATCTAGATGTAAGAAGCAATATTTCTTTACCATGCAAGTAACCAAGCAGATTTTTAGTTGTAGAATTTCTTAACTGTTTCATGCAAATTTAATAAAGCATCTGAACAATGAACAGAATATTACTAAAAAAGCCTTTCAAAAATAATAATGCTTTGCTAAATGCCTAAACTTACAGATCCAGGTCTTGGATAAGGTACTTTTCCTTCATAGAGCGACCAGTGGTATTCAGGTCCTTCCTTATGTGCATATGGTCCATTAAAGGCTGCCCGGATGCTAGACATGTGGTAAACACATATAGCATGGCCTCTAAAAATATTACTGGGGAAAAAAAAGATAATTACTATTCTGGAATAGACTAGGAGGTCATCTAGTCAAACCCTACAGACACCCTAGATAAGGAGGAAGTCTTTTGGGTGAAAGAGTTGCAATCTCTTAGGTATAAGGCTAGAGATATTATCTACTACAATACTCCAAGTATTCAAACTCCAAACTTACTGTTTTTTGCCTTTTTATTAGAGCAAATTAAAAATGACATTGTTAGAATCACAAAAGCAGTCATGTCATTTTTTTTCCCAGTTGAATCTTAAAATTTTAATTGAACTATAATTGATTTACAATGCTGTGTTAGTTTCAGGTGAACAACACACACACACAAACATATGTAAATATATTCTTTTGTGTTTTACATGTCTTATTAAAGAAGATTTCATCAATATTTTTAAAGATTCATTTCCAAGTTGAGGAAGGTTTTATCTTCTTGCATCTCTTTCAGGTATACTGTGTTTTTCTTCTTGCCAAGCTGTTAATATTGTTGTAAATTTTATTCAAATTTTCAAATTAGTGTATATGATTTGAAGAATAAATTAAAGTCTAAAGAGAATTAGGGGCTTTGTTCCATTCTTGAGCTTGGCTGTCATACAAACATTGATTGGTTTACTGTGTATTACTCCCTCCAGGTCACTGAAAACAGTGCTACAGTGGCAAGATAACTGGGCTGCACCAGATTAATTTTGAGAAAAAGACTTAAATTATGCAAAACTCAGCTTCCTTACCTAAAGAATTAGAAGAAGTTGAAATTATTTTCTTGATAAAAATTTCTACTTATCTTGGATAAAGACAGCATTTGAGCTTTCTTTATAAAATAAAGCTCCAGCAACTTTTATTGTGAGTATTTAAAATAAGATTCTGTGAAAGAACATTTTAAAATTATTTGTTTTAAAGATTAGGCCACATTTCTTAATTTGGCATAATCTGAATGAAGTCTAACACTTCCCTAGCCTCCTTATTGTAAGAATTAAAATAATTAGATTGTGAAAGTGCTCTGCAAAATGCAAAGTTTTTTAAAAGTATAACATTTCCTACATTATGAGACACCTGTAGAACAGCAGTTATGTTACTGTCTAACGACATCAGTTCACACATTTTATAACGCACCTTGAAGCAATTGGAAATGACTGCAACACTGAGAAAACCAGAGATAGTCTTCCAGCTAACGTGGCAGTAAACCTTTGATCACTATGCTATGATATCAACCTTTATGTCAGATAACACCTGGGAAGCCTTTCCTCAAAATTATGCATATATTGAACAGCCAAAATTGAAATTATGGAGGAAAATAATTTCTGTTTTTGAAAACTCAGACAGATCAATTATGCTATCATTTATGAAAACAGCTTATAAGCTGATCATTCTAACTCATTAAAAAATCTATAACTCATTAAAAAAATGACTATTCTATAGCTTACATTTATCATATAATGCCATGGAATTATCATGCAATGTACAAATTCTTCACTGGCATAAGAAAGAAGATGAAGTGTAAAAAAAAAGTTAGGGATTTTCCATAGACTGTGATAATTATCAATCTACATTAACTACTACTTCTTGCATCAAGGAATAATTGATAGTAAAATTGTCTCTATGTTTCTGTGCTAAAGAAAAGGTCCCCTTAGGACAGCAGGATGCTTATCTAAAGAGTTTTATTATTTTTTTCAAAGTGAGAATAAGAAATTACCTGCTGAAAAACTAGACAAAAAGTTAATGCAACACCAAGGTGGGGGGACAGGGGAGATGAGCTGGGAAGCTGAGATTGGCATATATACATTATCTAAATACAAAATAGAGATGAAAACAGACTTGTACAGCACAGGAAACTCCACACCGTGCTCTGTGGTGATCAAAATGGGAAAGAAATTTTAAAAAGGGGGATCTATGTATACATATAAGTAATTCACTTTGCTGTACAGTTGTTATAGTTTAGTTGCTAAGATGTGTCCAACTCTTTTGTGACCCCAGGCTCCATTGTCTATGGGATTTCTCAGACAAGAATACTGGAGTGGGTTGCCATTTCCTTCTCCAGGGGAATCTTCCTAATTCAGGGATAGAACCCACATAACCCGCATTGGCAGGTGGACTTTTATAAACTAGTGAGCCACCTGGGAAACCCTTGCTAGACAGTAGAAACTTAAAAAGTATTGTAATGCAATTATATACCAATAAAAATTAATAAACAAAATTTTATGGAGAGATCCTAAGCAAATAAAGTACACACGACAACATAAAAGTTTAAGGCCAGTGCAAAACAAACAAGGAACTGAGTAATATTTTTCTATCCCCATCAAGAGAATTGAAGTATGTTCTTTATTTCTCATTTTAACCATCTCATCTCCACTCTGATTTATTTGGAAAGACATGCAGGGAATTATATATATAAACTTTCACTCAAACTGATTCTAATAACATATTTTCATTCACGTATCAGACACATGAAATGATCTTTGATTCATTTTTCCAGCACTCTTCAATGGATACGTAACACAAAAACATAAAAATATCAGATCATGAGCCCTAAATTTGAGTAGTTTATTTAAATTTAAAACATGGAGGGCAAATCAGAAACGTGTGTTCTCTAAGAATCCACACAGGGGCAGGACAACCAGAGGACAGGAAGTGAGCAAATGCTTTGTGATTAAGGAATCAAGGAGTGTTTCATGAAGATGGTAACTGACAAGTACTGGAAGAGAAAGTAGATAAAGCAAATCATAGTGACGGGCAAACCAGACATTGGGATTCTGACAGGTTATTATCTTGTCAAAAGCAGAGTTTGAGGGAAGTTAGAGGAAAAACTTCCAATCTTAAGTGGGAAATAGTGGGTAGAAAGACTTGAAAGCCTGACCCAGATAACAGTATATGATAACTGAAAGAATGATCCTAGACTTTACAGCATGGAACTAGTACCTTAAAACAAGCAAACAAACAAAAAACTGTATAGAAAAAAAATGTCATTCTGTTGTAGATCGGGGGTGAAGAGCTTAGGATATTGAGCAGAGGAGGATGCTAGTACTTTAAACCAAAAGAAATAAGGATTTGGATTGAGATTGTGGTTTTAAAAAAGTACAACTGCAAATACAGAAGAATGAAGAGAAATTGGTGACTTATAAAGTATAGAAAGTGAGAATAACAGATTGAACAGGATTTTCAATTACATCCACTGTAAAGGGATGAGGCATCTCTTGTTTCATGACACTTTGACTAACCATATAAATTTCTTACCTGGTAGTGTTGAAGAGTCCAAATATCACTGGGTTCTTATGATCTCTGGTATGCAGCAAGAACACATCCTCTGAAACATTAAAGATCATTACATTAACTTAATATGTTTAGCCCTCAAGACATGTGAAGAAAATACAGTGACATAAAGTAGTTTAGAACCCATGATATATTTTAAGATATATCTTATATATAAGATGATATATATATATTATATAAGATGATATATTATATATAATATGATATATGCATGATATGATATGTATATGATATACATATTATATATAATATGATACAGATTTCCATATACAGTTAAGCAACCATGACCAAGTCACAACAGTGAGATGGATGAACTGTTGAGGATGACTTTGAGCTGGGCCTGAAGGAAGGAGCCGGAGGTGCTGACTCTAAACTAAAAGGAGGGGTCTTTTTGCTTTTGCAACTCCTTTGGCCCAACTTGTAGACCCAGCTGAGATGAGAATAAAAACTTGCTCTAAGTTAGAAGTCAATGACAGTGGAAAGCAAGTTTTCTATGCATGCTAAAAACAGTGAGGGTTATACAAAGAAGCACATATATCAAAGAGGAAGATTTAACTCTCCTAATAATATTTACCTAATTCATCAAAATATGTATCAATCCCATTCATGCCCGGTACTGAGCAAACCAGTCGAGCTTTCAGGAAAGTGCTCCACTTATTCACCAGGATTCTCTGTCCTCCCATATCATTCTGTGAAAAACAAAAATCAGGTCAATGGGGACCCAGAGGACGTTTACCAACAATGGATTTTGTATTATTAAACATGAAGACGGCAAGAGTTACACCTTTTTTACTTAAGTAGAAATTTTGGTCTACTCCTCAAATAATATTAAAGATGCAATTCCTCATAAAACTTTTCCTTTTTTTCAGGTTTACACATGCTGCCTTGTCAGCGTGCTTTCACAATGGCCCAGTAAACACAGTTTCCAGGTATGCAATAATATTAGTTGAGTAGGTGCCCCCAAATAAATAGTAACTTTTATGATACAGTAGCTTTTATTATTACTTTATTGATAAATAATCTGCTTATCTCAGAAATACAGACACATCTCTTTTTCTTCTTTTAGGGAAAAAGACTTGTGATACAAACACACATGCATACATACACACAACAAGCATATATATTTGTACACATATACAAAATACATACATGTGTATATGTGTGTGTACATCCATACATGTACATATGAATATCTTAAATTTATTGAGTATCTTTTTAAATATCAAAATAACTTCTCATTTATAATACTATTAGGTTTCTCTCAATATATAAGGCTACTTCAGTTGGTTTTGAATATTCACTAAATCATCTATCTGAATTCCAACAAACTATAGATGTTTTTCCCTACAGAATCAACCATCTGAATTGTTGAAACGTAATTATGTAAAATTATTTAGAATGTGGATTACAGAAATTAGAAAGATTTTGGTGAAATTAACTTTTTAAAATGGAGCTTAAACTTCTGTATGGGAAGAAGTATAGCTTAATTATACACCATTTCTTCTTAATAGGGCTTTGAAAATGGGGAAGATAACACAAAATGCAAAGTTCTTTTCAGATTAAACTTTAGTTGACATGAAGTCTAAAGATTAGACACTAAATACCAATTTTAGGGAGCCTAAGAGAATACTATAAAACATTTTAAAGTAGAAACCTATTATAAAATGAGCAAAGGCCTGACATTAAATTGTGAGATAAGCAAGCTTAGTGAGAGAGGAAAACAGTCCTCACCACACAGAGTCGCCCCACTCTGGTATAAATTGCATGGGCACTGTTTTCTGCCTCCAGGGCCTTCTCCGTGAAAAAGAAATACACTTTGTTGTCATCTCGGTCTTCATTGTCAGGGATCATATAAGAACCTACAAATTTTGGTTCTAGATAAGTAAAAAAATAGAAGAAAATGTAATAGTTATTACAACAAACTTAAAATATTTCCTTGACATTTTGTACTAAATTTTAATATCATGTAGATATCTCCATGTTCTTTGCAAATCAACAGTTTTACGGAAGTGTTAAGAGGATTTAAAATTTAACTGAGTCAAGGAGGAAAATAATCTGATTTCAAACAACATACACTAGAGACGAATTCAAAAAAGAATAGGTTAAGAGCAACATGATGATACTCTCCACAAATTTCCTGTCTGTCTCTCTATCCATATAAAGTCAATATAAATATATGAAAAATATTTTAGTAAAGAAGTCTATCATTACTTTTTTTTAACTCATAAATTGTCTACTAGTCCAGCCCATGGAAAATCATTTTAATTTTAAGGTAGAAAATTCACTTTAAGTTTTTGTATTTCTAATCGAATGGATCTGAGTAAATGACTTTTGACTGATACAGAATGTCAAATGTTTTAATGACAAAATGCTGGCAATAACAACTATGCACTCTAAAGCTTAATAAAAAGGTTGAAAATAATGAAACTACTCACTATAAAATGATTTTAGTTTTTAGATATACCAATGTGCCAAAATATAAACATGACTTCTTACAAAGAATCCTATGTAAATGAATGCCTAGTGATGTTCCTAGAATTTTATTTGTCTCTAAAGTACAATGTGATTCTGTTAAACAAGCAAAGAAAAGCAATCAATTCATGCAAAATTATACCAACTGACAAGAGACAACAACTTATTGGATGAAAGGAGTTTTCATTCTACATACATTTGCTTTGTTCATTAAAATCCTGATTTCTAAGTATTGCTCAGAGTAATTTGGTTTTATCATAAAGCTGGTCAATTTTTATATAAAATGATATGCATATATCATATAATACTTTAATCTGAGAATATTGCTAAGAAAAAAAGCAGAAATTTGCAAAACCTATAGATTACATTTGTATTGTTATCATTATCAAAATGTCAAGTTTCCCATCCGCTCTGGACTTGCTTCTCAGTTCTGAGTCATAAACTTTTCTTCTCGACCCCACCTTTCAACAGGCGCTCATCATCATGCTCAGTGCGGATCTGAGCCAGTCGGCCCAGGCTCCTGAAGATGGCAGCATCTCTGCCCCAATAGTCACTATAGAGTCCGGTAAACAATTCGCTACCTGCATGAAAACATCAGTTAAAGAGCGGTGAGTGTCTCTGGGTCTGATGACAACATGCTATGCTGTCCTGTGCTTAGTCACTCAGTCGTGTCTGACTCTTTGAGACCCCATGGACTGTAGTCTGCCAGGCTTCTCCGTCCATGGGGATTCTCTAGGCAAGAATACTGGAATGGGTTGCCAATCCCTCCCCCAGAGGATCTTCCCAACCCAGGGATTGAACCCAGATCTCCCGCTTTGCAGGTGGATTCTTTACCAGCTGAGCTACCAGGGAAGCCCGATGACAACGTATAAAACCACAACTGCAATCAACATATCCAGGTTTACCATGTATATGGCCTTAGAAAATCAGCACTACAGTACAGAGCAGGAATGGTGCAGTCAGACAGCCAGGGTTTGAATCATGACACTACCACTTACTAGGTGTGTGACCCTGGACAAGTTGCTTAACATCTTTGCCTCAGTTTCCACATTTACAAATAGGAACAGCATCCAAAATTGTTGTTAAGAGTAAAGCATTTAGAAGAGCAGGGGCATATGCTAAGACCTATATGATCAGTTGATAAATAGGCTGACTTTATGGTATTTTAATAAACTTCTTTCAATTTTCATATCATCAGGGTATTAGTGTTGGTATTATGTGTGACTCAGTTAATTCAAATGCTTCTTATAGTAAGAAACTGCCTCCATTAACATGACTTTAGAGCAGGAACCACTAAGTCCGACAAAGTAGTATATAATTTAATTAGTTGTCATTTAATTTGTAAGTGTGTGGCTCGTTTAGATAGAAATGATAAAAAGAGTTTGTGATTTAATCAGGCAGTCAACAGAATGAATAAAGCTAGCTGTAACATGTGGTGAAGGTCACAGACTTAAATCGGGCCAAGGAATACACAAATATATGCAGGATCTCAAGAAATGACTGTATGTCTTTGGGACAAGCCTGAAAAAAAGACATTAAAATAGCTTTAAATAGCTTAAAATAGCTTTACATTTAAAATAGCAATAGAGAAAAATAAATTAACAGGGAAAAAAAAAGATAAAACTAGGCTTCCACAAAGATCAAAACCTCTCAAGCACAGGGATGTGAAGTCCTCTTTTGTCAAATTGACAACAGAAGGTAATGATTGTGCCCTTCAACTGAGGCCAGAAGGATTGTCATGGGCATATGCAGCTCGAATGTTGTCTTGGGCAAAAATCTCTGGCCATGAAATGATAGAAACAGACCACTGGAGACAACACCCTCCATTTAGGGTGATAAAATTACTTCCTTTATGAGCATCATGTAACTGCTCAGGTTTTAAAATATAGAGATGATAAGTATACTAAACTTGTCCACATGCTATTTAAAGTGTTTTTAAGTTTAAGATAATTCAAATTAATCGTATTTCCAATTTAATAAAGTTAGTTGTATACTCATTTTAGAGTTAGAACTATTAAAGCTACAGGTATAAAAATGTGACCAAGTTTTCACAGAATTTAAGAAAAACTGAGTGTCATATTTATAAACTTTATTTGCTATATTTAAAATTGGTTCAATATGTATAAAGAGTTTTCTCTAAATTAAGGCCTTTAAAACTTTAAAAAATTTGAACAGGATAAATATATTTCTATGGTTTCAAATTTGAGAAAGTAATCAGCTGAGTTGCAAATAGGACACACTGCAGGGAAGTTTAAAAATAAAGATGCGGGGACTCCAAGGCTGTCCAGGGTTATGACTCTGTTTCCAAAGCACGGGGTGAGGGTTCGATCCTTGTTTGGGAAACTAAGATCCCACAGGCTGTGGGGCATGGCCAAAAAATTAAATTTTTTTAAACATAAAGAATCTTGCTTTTATCATACCAGATTTAGAAAAAGAAAACTGATATATAAGTTGAATTTTAAAACTTATAAGAAAAATAAGTTTTTATAAATGTTATAGCAAACTAGTTTTCATTCATAAAAATGTGAGTAAAGCCATAAATGGTTTTGTTTGTTTGGTTCACAAAGTCCCCTATGGATACTTTAAAATTATATTAGGACACAATTAAATAAAATTCAGGCTTCCCACAAAGGAATTCATTTTAAACTATATACATACATAATATTATGTTATATTATATTATATTACGTAAGAGAAAGAGAGAGACAGGAGAGACAGAAGCAAATGTGGTAGAATATTAACAGTTGGTGAATCAAGGTAAATGGTATAAATTTTTACTCCTCTCTCAATTTTTCTTTGTATTTGAAAATTTTCAAGACAACAAACTTAAAGATGAGCAGTATTTTCTAAATTAATCCCATATATTCAATGTATGCTAAGTGAGAAGTATAATAAGAAAAATAACAAAAGCTAAAAAATAAAGATGCTTTGTATCTGGACTTAAGAAATATAATTTGGTAGAAAAGAATTATATCAGAACTCATGTGTAAGCAAGTTCTTTGGAACTAGAAAGGGTGGGAAGAAGAACATAATTTGTATCAGATTCAGTCAGTGTTATCTTCACTAGAATTTTCATATCCATATGTGGAAAAAGAATATTTTGAGATAAAATGCGTTCAGTGGTTAGAGATATGAACCATGGGATTCCTGCACACACAGATAAAAGAGGGTCATGCTGAATTCATTAAAAGGCTTTGGGGATCATCATCTCTATGGAATAAATGAATGAGTTGACCCATAAAAAAGCTAACTGACTACTGAGCCACCAGAGCAAGGGTTTTTCTGAAATTTTAAAAAAACTATTGTACTTGGTTATAGCTTCCACATAAAATATAAAGGCCATTTCACATGGATGAACTTAAGAGATTTTCATACAAAGTGAAATAAGTTGGACACCGATAAATATCATATGATACCATTTATATGTGGAACCTAAAAATAAAATGATACAAATGAACTTATTTATACACAGAAATAGACCCACAGACATAGAAAACAAATTTGTAGTTACCAAAGGGGAAAGAGGTGTGGGATAAATTGGGAATATGGGATAAATGTGGGATTAACAGACACACATTACTATATTCAAAATAAACAGCAAGGATCTACTGTATAACACAGGGAGCTATAATCAGTATTTTGTAATAACTCGTAATGGAAAAGAGTCTGAATAAGAACATATACATGTGTATAAATCAACTATACTTCAATAAACAATAATAAACTATAAAGGTCATTTTGTAAAACTGTCCTAAACAGAACTTATTTTTCTAATATGGCCTGGGTGAATGTTTAACACATAATAGGCACCCAAAAATTTTTTTTCTTTAAAATCACAACAGTTTTATACTTCTTAAGATTTTAACGTAATTTAATTTCCTAAAATATTTATAGAATTTTTATATGTGAAAATATTATTATGGAAAATAATCTTTATTTTATTTCACATCAATTTTGTTGCACTTATCCCAATTTGAACAGTTTCCAAGTTCTATTAATACTTGTTCTAATCAATTCTACAAATTTAACAAATAAGTTTCACATGCAGCCACTAGATGGAGCCATATGATACCAAATGTGTGTGTGTGTGTGTGTGTGTGTGTGTGTGTGTGTATACGTGTGTGTGTGTGTGTGTTTATACGTGTGTGTGTTTATACGTGTGTGTGTGCGTGCGCGCGCACACACATACATACAGAGGGCAGGTTATCTGCAAAACGGAAAAGATGATATATTACCAATTTCAAACAATTTCCCTTTTTGTATTCAGATAAAAGAAAATGGCTTGTGAACAATTCAAATAACACAATATGAACTGTATGATTTAAACTTCAAAGAAGCTAGACAGGTGCTAAAAACTATATGCTATATAAACTGAAACAAATGTGTTTCTGTTAGAAACATTAGATTTTCCTCAGAATGGAAAGATTCTCCTTTCACATTATATTATCACTCTAAAGAACAAAATAAACTCATAGTAACAGATAATAATGATTTTTGGTAAAATACTTTCCCAAGAAAATATGAACACTTTAATGAAAAATAATAAATTAGAATAAAGCTTTAGGCACAAATGTTAACTAATAGTAATTAAATGAGCAAAAAACTCAATATTACTATAAATACTGATACTATTTATGGCAACTATACAATTGCTAGCTGAAAACTTAAAAATCATAACTGTTTGGCATAGAGAAAATTTATGAATCAATATTCTGCTATTTTATAGAGCATAAAAATAGTATCTGGATAATTCAAACCTTCATGGATTAAAAAGAAAAATGTTTAATACAAATAGTAAAATATGTTTTAGAGCTTCAATGAGAAGAACAGAACTACTCAAATTTTTAGTTTTCTGTGTCTATGAAGACATTTAATAAACATATGAACTTGGCCATACACTTAGCTGGCATTTATTTTGACATTCTGAATACAAATAACCAACTTAATTTGTGAGCCATGTATTATTTTTCATTGTTATAACACTGATTTCTGATGGTAACTGATGCTATGTTAATCTTAGTTGGTCAAGTGTGGTTATAATTAAAAAATAAAACACATCTGCAGGGTATTTTGACAGGTGAATGTAACTTATCATTGTCATGTTCAACAATAGTCTCTGTGTACAGACAGGATAAGAGTGGAAACAGTTCTGCAGTGGAAACCTGGCAAACTAAGCCCCCAGCCCCAAATCTGCAATTGTGGCCAACTGTTCAGAATCTCACTGCCTCAGTTATTTGGAGAATCAGAGAGACGTACGAGTGATTTCCTGAGGTTGTCATGCTTCTCTATGTGTGAGTGCTAAGTCACTTCAGTTCTATAAGATTCTTTGCTACCCCACGGACTTCAGCTCGTTGCTAGGCTTCTCTGTCCATGAGACTCTCCAAGCAAGAATACTGGATGGAGTAGGTTGCCGTGCCCTCCTCCAGGGGAATCTTCCTGACCCAGGCATCGAACTCATATCTTCTGCATTGCAGGCAGATTCTTTACCCACCGAACCACTTAGGAAGTCCCCTCTTCTCTCTGCTGCCCTTTTATTTGTTCTTTGCCTGGAATTCTCCACCTCCCTGCTTCCCTCTTTACTACCCATTTATCTGGCCATGGCCCAGGTAAATGAAATCTTCCCTGAGCAAACTTGTGTTACTTTAGTAGTTCCCAGTACCTCCACAGCCCCATGCCTATTTCTATCATATTTCTTATAGTACTATACTTTGTCTCCTGTGTTTGACATTGTTTCTCACTAGACTGCAGACTTTTTGATGTTGCTGTATTCTTCTGTCACCAATATCTTACACAGTGTCTAGAACACAGAAGATGCTCAATAAACATTTGCTGAACCAAAGAATGGCATAATTAATTAACAAGAGAATATATCTAAAATTTTTAGTTTATGAAAACTATGAAATGCAATTTAAAGAAAACCTCAGGATGAAATACTGATTCTTCAAAAATGCTTCAGGGAAAGTAGAGCAAAAGAAAGAAAAACCTATTAGCCTTTACATGAATAACACTGCATTTTTGTTCCTCAAGAAGCTTGTTATTTAACAGTTTTAATTTATGAACACAGAGACTCTATTTTCTTCTAGTATCTGTTCCTAAAACTTTCAGCCCCAAAGACTATGTCTACAAATAACTGTTTGTAAGAAAGAAAAGAACAATATCATTTGAGCTGGAAAAATACAAAAACAAATTCATTGCAAATAATTCTAACTTAAAATGCATAATTAAAATATTTTTCTACACAGCTCCTTTTTTACAATACAAACTCTAATTGAAGTTTTAGTGAAACATACTTCATTCCCTTAATATTTTATCAAACTTATCAAGAGCTTAGTTCAAAGACAGTATTACTAATCAAAGTTTTTACTCACCATGTTGTAAATATAGGTTTTTAGTTGTTTAGTGAGAAAAATTCACAGTAGTTTTTCATGTCCTCATTTTCTTAATTCTTGCTCAAGCATTTCTCCTATTTATGTTGTAAACAGATCTGTATAATTTGTGAAACCTATTTGCCTCATGAAAAAACATGGCTAAAAACAGACTTAACTGTATCATTTTATAATTGAACTTTATCATTTTATTAGAAAATCATTATATTTTAGAGGCACTATTTCACAGAGTGACTGTGACATGCATAACTACCAACAAAATGCATTTGGGAGGATGAGGATTGGTAAGAATGGTCTATAGATTCCAACCTCCCAATTCACACAATCTGCAGAGACACTGAAAAGAAATCAGAAAAAGCAGATCCTTTTATTAGTTACTTAGTTGTTGTTTGGACTTTTTCTTTGATTTTGCTTTAGCAAACAACATTAGCTATTAGTGTTAAGAAGGTTGTTTCTGTGGCATGAAGGAAAAAGAAAAATGTGTTTAGAATCTGTTTATTTGCATTTTCTGGCATCTGTGACAATACTGCGAGTTTCCTTGGTGGCAAGCCAATGACACTGATGCCAGCATGGTCAAACCAGATTTCTAAGGGGAAGAATGTCAATGGGGAATTGAACATGACATTATTTTTCTTCTATCATTTTTTATTTTTTGTTTGTTTTGAGGAAACCATAACCAAGTAGTTAAATAGCCCTTTAGCAACTAGTATCGACGTCCAGAAGCAACAGTCAGCCTGTGGATGCTTGGCATTCAACCAAATGAGAGAGAACAGTAGTCTTGGATAAAAAATTACAGATACTCTTTAGGGACAGAGACAGGAACATGGTAAGGAAATGGATTTCTACACAGTTGGGTCGAATTCAAGAAACGAATCAGCATATTCACTTATTATGTTTATAGAGGTTGTAATCAAAAAGACATATTTTACCTTCATCTCGATGATTTTCATTTATTTTTCTAATATTTATGAAGTCCAATTTTGTGCCAGAACTATTCATTTATAATTCTACCCTGAATATATAGTTAATCAAATAGAAGCATTTATTTATAAAAAACATTTTAATAATATTAAGAGCTTGAAATAATCACTTAAATTTTCCCTGAATGAATTCTGACTCCCTTTCCTTCAATCAACATTGACCTTTAGTTTACAGAATTTGTAATGAGGGGATATATTCACAAAGGTCTCATGTTAAAACAAAAGTGCAGGAAGAAAATCTCAGTAGCTGTAAACTTGTATAATCTTATTTGCTGAAAAATGTAACATGGGACGTAAAAAGTGTGGAAAGAAAATTTCAGAGACTGTGAAATATCTCATTCATGATTATTTGTTGACATAAAAATTTGTAAGTCTTTAACTTGAAAGTATCCTAAAATATTCTAACAAAAAAACTAAGACTTTCAAAGCACAGTGTGAAAAGTTACCTGACAAATCAAAGTGGTTCTCCCCCAAACATAAGTAACATGTACATTAGCATACTTTAGGAACTTTAAGTATGGTATGTATTAAATTACACCTAGAATTGGCAATAAAAATTTGAGTCAGAATGAAAAGTTGTTTTTTTTTAAAAAAAAAAAAAAAACAGCAATAGAATTGAGTGGACAAACTATCAAAGAAATCCCAAAGTTACTTAATAAAGAGGATATTACATCAAATTTAAACTGATGCAAAAAAAAAAAGAAGCCAGCTAATAGTTTTACTTCCTAATGAAAATGACATATGACACAAAGAAAATAATTCCTGAATTTTGGTTGGCTAGCCAGCAAACCTAATAATTTTTAGTGGCAAGGTAAGTTCTCAGTATCTTTGCTTGATTCAAAAGGTACAGACAAGTAATACAGCAATTCAATTTACTTAATTCATTGTTTCAACAAACTATTTTTAAAACCAGATTGCAATGCCTTACCTTCTTCAGATATTTATTTAAGACCCTTTTATATGTAATATTTTCCAATGAGTCAACTCTTTGCATAACATGGCCAAAGTATTGGAGTTTCAGCTTCAGCATCAGTCCTTCCAATGAACACCCAGGATTGATCTCCTTTAGGTTGGACTGGTTGGATCTCCTTGCTGTTCAAGGGACTCTCAAGAGTCTTCTCCAACACCACAGTTCAAAAGCATCAATTCTTCGGCACTCAGCTTTCTTCACAGTCCAACTCTCACACCCATACATGATCACTGGAAAAACCATAGCCTTGACTAGACAGACCTGTGTTGGCAAAGTGATGTCTCTGCTTTTTAATATGCTATCTAGGTTGGCCATAATCAGGGATTGGGGGCAGGAGGAGAAGGGAACGACAGAGGATGAGATGGCTGGATGGCATCACCGACTCCATGGACATGAGTTTGAGTAAACTCCGGGAGTTGGTGATGGACAGGGAGGCCTGGCATGCTGTGATTCATGGAGTTGCAAAGAGTCGGACACGACTGAGCGACTGAACTGAACTGATATGTAATATTAGTGATCACAGTAGGGGGGAAATGTGGCTAAACATATAGAAATATTGCACCTGTGATGTGAATTTATAATGCCACCATGATAAATTATGATAATACAAAGTCGGGTTTAAAAAGAAAGTCTAATTAATGTATGATTTCATCTTGATTGGCTTCTGAACATACAGAACACGGCTCAATAAAGAGCTTGTTTTACTCTTTAAATCTTGCTTCACACAGAATCGTTTTCAGTTACTAATGTTTCCATTCTAAATTAGACTGTAAATTTAATAAAATGTTCATTAACGTCTATCACCTAGCTAATAATGTTTATTTCTTATTTGGCTTTTCATTAAGCTTTTACTCCATGTGATCTTTAGTCAGCTGAATTTAAATTAAATAAAATGAAATTTGTATCTAAAATTAACATATTATGAGAAATTATGATTCGTGAGCATGTTTTTTCTTTCAAGGCCTTGTTAGTTTTATAAGTATAGTTACAGAGTTTTTTCTTTTCTTTAAATCATGAAAGCGAATCTTAATGTAAACAGGCACTAAAAGTTAAGTGTGACCTATAATTAACACAGAAGCAGAAATGGTCTAACCATGGTCATCTTTTTGCTGAAGTCCTGTCTTAACCCAACAGTAGAGAACATACATGGTCATAAAATACCACATTAATGCATTCTTTCCCTGTCAAGAGTAAGCTACACCGAGACTGCCAATTTCCATCTCAGGTAGCTCCATTTTTTTCCAACTCAAATTCCTGCTGCTTTTTCATTTGAGTGAATTATTTCTACTTCCTGTCTTTTAAAGAGTTGCTGGCTCACAAAGGTTATCAGATTTCCATCCCAGTGGCTGCTGCATATCCACAGTAAGTGAATGATCTCTCAAAGGTACTTTGAGATGAAAGCTAGTGGATAAATTAGAAGAATTATATTTTTATTTCTTCTCTTTGGAGGGATTATTCTATAACTTTTGTGTTTAGCTTGGAGGACTCTCAAGATTTAATTTTTCTTCTAAATAAGTGAAACAGTCACCCAGATGGCAAACACTTCACATTTTAGCATAGTGTAATTCAATTTGGAGGTCCAATGAAACTCACTTGGAAATGTCCCTCCAGTAATATTTCCCCTCTTAAAAAAATTCAGTTTTAAATTTCTGGTTTCACACATAAACAAGCTCCAGAAAGGCTGAGTGGAGAGTGGTGGGATGGCTAAAAAAAGTTACTTTTAACCACGTAAAAAAAAATGTTAAAAATAAATGGTGTTCTAATTGTCTTAGGATTTTACCAGAGAAGGAGTGCCTACTCTGTAATTTTTGACTTTCGATACCTTTTATAAGGTTCTGTGAATACTATCCCCTAATTTGTTTTTGGTTTGTTTGGTTAAGAACACTTATATTTCATTCAGAAATCCTATGGACAGAGGAGCCGAGCAAGCACGAGGGTCAGAAGAGTCAGCAACTAAACAAGAGTATTCATAGGAGACTCTTCTGTGCGATATATCGTATGGTAAAAGAAAGATAAGACAGTCCCATTCTTCCAGACATATTCAAATTTTAAGTCTATGAAGTTATAAAAATCAATAAAAACATTAGAAAAATTGTGAGTCTATCAAATGCATATATTTTAATTCATATGCTGCCAACCTACTAGGAATTTCTAACACTTGTTAGAATTTGGCATTCTCCAAAAGTAGAACTCTTAAGGCTTGATTCCAACTAAGTCCAAACTGACTTAAACAACTCTATTCCCCTATTTAAAATCTCCCTTCTTCACACTGTGTTTACACACACACACAGACACACACACAGACAGACAGACAGACATACACACACACGGGTAAGTCAAGGAACTCAGGATATCTTAGTATTTTCTTTAAAATTTTATATTCTTTAAAAATACCTCTTTATTAAAGCTCCTGAAGAACTAGTTACTTTGTGAAATTCTCATTAACAGGTCTTTCAAATTATGAAACTGAAGTAAATTAAATGTCCCTACTCATTAAAGCTAACAAGATTTTTGTTCTACAAGTAAATACACATGTATAAAAGCTGTACTTATTTGGACCTGAGTACCATGATAGGCATGGCGGGGTAGGGGGAATGGGGTGCAAGGCCAATTGGAATCAACTGTCTGGAATAAATTGAGGGAATGTGTTGTCTCTAGAATATCCAGGAACATTTGCATCAACTCTAAATCAAGCATTGATTGATCATATTTTGATGATTCATCAGTGGGAAAAGAAAAAGTCTTATTCTGAGATTTAAGTGAGGTTTTCATGAATCTCATCTAATTTAACTGAAACCCAATTGAAAACTAGATCTGACATGGCCAGTTTGTTCTATTATTCCAATGCGGACACAGTTTGAGTCAGTCAACCTCTATGGCTTACATTTTAAAATAACTGGAATCTAAATAAGTGACTCAAGTTCTAAATTGAGATGACTTTCTGCTGAATTCTACTGATACAGAGAAAGGCACCAGGAAAAGACTATTAGAAGTTCCCATAAAGAATAATTAAAACAGAAAGAATAGACATATGTTAAAATAGTTTAGTTTCTCTAGCTATATTTTTATAAAGTATTTACATAATTGTATTTTGTGAACAATAAATGATAATACAAAACACCTTCTATCAGGTACTGACAATTTGTGTTTTCTGGATGACATACCCTGTAACTTCATAGCACTGTACTTACACCAGTAAAGCTGGCTCAAGTGAGCATGACTCGAAAATTAATATCCTTGCTCCCAGAACCAATGAATAGATACGACACAGCAACATATATGAAGGAATACCAAAGACTCTGAAGTTTCATAATCAATGTGATACCACCTGATGTCTACAGCCATGAGATTTACCTATTAAAGTGGAGATGAAGGAGGAGCTGGGATCAAAGGGACATCTGCCCCTTCCTCTCTCAGATCTGTGCGATTCCAGGTGAAAAAGGGGAGCCTGTCCAGAAAACCAGAAAAACCATTATGTATCTGCCAACTTTAATAAGAAGCTAATTTCTCAGAAGGAAATATATTCAACATTGATTATTTACAAAACAAGTACTTAAATAAGGCTCCAGTGAGAAACATCAAGGAATTTAGGAACAAATTGGATTTTATAAATAAATATGTGGATTTTAAGGCCCATGTGGTTTTCTCACTCCTCTCAAAAAGGATGCAGGTGCTGAAATTCACAATTTTTATCATTTTATCACACAGTATTAGCTATGTTGAGATGTCAGTTAAATATTCCAAATAAACGGAGACTTGATGGGGGGAAGAAAAGGTTAGTAAAAAGGAGACTCATTGATAAACATGGAAATGGGCTTTTATTCCACAAAAGCCATTATTGATTTTTTTGAATAATCTCTAAAAGAACATAACATGTTCTGTCAATAATTTGGAATATCTATTTTCAATCATTTTTATTCCTTATCACATTCTCTTTGCATAGACATCTAATATTTAATAATTTAGAGAATGATTACTACATAAATAATCACTGGGATATATATATCTGGAAGTTGATGCCACATTATAAACAATATTTCAGTACATTTTCACACAAATGATATAATGAAAATAAATATATTCTAGAAAATTACTACTTTATTGGTTCCTAGTGCAATTGCATAACTACAGGACTTTTCTTAAGTGTTCTCAGATTTCAAAATTCTCATTAATGGGTATTTCTATAATTAATTTTCATTAAGTGTGCTATAAGTGGCTTCAGTTTAAAAAAATGTAGTTTGGCAAAGTGACAATAAAAGTCAATATATAAAATTTTGTAGGGGAAAAACTACCTTGCAATAGAATGTTGCCAATACTGCCCATTGCAGCATCTATAAATAGCCCTGCTCATCTATAAATCATGAATCTGTACACAATCCAAAGTTCTGAGGACCCTATGAAGGTTGCATACACTTTTTTACAATTCCATCTTGACTTCCCAATAACCAACTCATTTACTCGACATTATCTATCCTGTCCTTTTCTTGGTGTTCTTTTTCAACTTTTCTCTTTGTCTCTGATATTCTAAAGTCATTGATCCTGCCATTCCAAGACTTTTCTAGTAAGTGCAGAGATCACCTGACCCCTATAAACTTCTTGTCTTGTCTTTGGAAATGAACCATAGTCTACAGAACAAAGAAATACTAGAAGGCAAAGTGGTTGTCTGAGGAGGTCTTACAAACAGCTGAGAAAAGAGAAGTGAAAGGCAAAGGAGAAAGGGAAAGCCATACCCAACCAAATGCAGATTCCAGAGAACAGCAAGGAGACAGTGAACAATGCAAAGAAATAAAGGAAAACAAAACAATGGAAAAGACTAGAGAGCTCTTCAAGAAAACTGGAGATACCAAGGGAGCATTTCATGCAAGGATGGGCATATAAAGGACAGAAATGGCTAAGCAGAGGTTAAGAGAGTTGGCAAGAATACACAGAAGAGATATACAAAAAAAGTCTTAATGACTCGGATAACCACAATGGTGTGGTCACTCACCTAGAGCCAGACATTCTCTGGCGTGAAGTAAAGTGGGCCTAAGGAAGCATTATTGTGAACAAAGCTAGTGCAGGTAAT
The DNA here is from genome assembly GCF_023699985.2 of Odocoileus virginianus. Classification (NCBI taxonomy): domain Eukaryota; kingdom Metazoa; phylum Chordata; class Mammalia; order Artiodactyla; family Cervidae; genus Odocoileus; species Odocoileus virginianus. Next base: position 77,643,467 of record NC_069674.1, read on the forward strand.
GGAATTCCAGCTGAGCTGTTTCAAATGCTAAAAGTTGATGTTGTTAAAGTGCTATATTCAATATGTCAAGAAATTTGGAAAACTCAACAGTGGCCACGGGACTGGAAAAGGTTAGTTTTTATTCCAATCCTAAAGAAGGGCAATGCCAAAGAATGTTCAAACTGTTGCACAATTGTGCTCATTTCATATGCTAGCGAGGTAATGCTCAAAATCCATCAGGCTAGGCTTCAGCAGTATGTGAATCGAGAACTTCCAAATGTACAAGAAGGATTCAGAAAAGGCAGAGGGATCAGAGATCAAATTGCCAATATCTGTTGGATCATAGAGAAAGCAAGAGAATTCCAGAAAAAAACATCTACTTCTACTTCATTGACTTTGCTAAAGCCTTTGACTGTATGGATCAAAACAAACTGTGGAAAATTCTTAAAGTGATGGGAATATCAGAACACCTTACTTATCCCCTGAGAAACCTGTACGCAGGGCAAGAAGCAACAGTTAGAACAGGACATGGAACGATGGACTGGTTAAAAACTGGGGAAAAGAGTATGTCAAGGCTGTATACTACCGATCTATTTATTTAACTTATATGCAGAGAACATCATGCAAAATGCAGGCTGGATGACTAACAAGCTGGAATCAGAGACTGGGAGATTTATCAACAATCTCAGATATGCAGATGACACTACTCTATTGGCGGAAAGCCAAGAGGAATTAAAGAGCTTCTTGATGAAGGTGAAAAGTAGAGTGAAAGACCTGGCTTAAAACTCAACATTCAAAAAGATGCTTGCTGCCTGGAAGGAAAGCTATGACAAATCTAGTCTTTATTAAAAAGCAGAGACATTGTTTGGCTAACATAGGTCTGTGTAGTCAAAGCTATCATTTTTTCAGTAGTCATGTATGGATGTGAGAGTTGGACCATGGAGAAGGCTGAGTATCAAAGAATTGATCTTTCAAACTGTGGTGCTGGAAAAGACTCTTCAGAGTCCCTTGGACAGCAAAGAGATCAAACGGGTCAATCCTAAAAGAAATCAACTCTGAATATTCACTAGAAGGACTGATGCTGAAGCTCCAATACTTTGTCCACCTGATGTAAAGAGCTGACACATTGGAAAAGACCCTGATGCTGTGAAGGATGAGGGCAGGAAGAGAAAGGGACCACAGAGGATAAATGATTGGATGGCATCACTGACTCAATGGACGTGAGTTTGAGGAAACTAAGGGAGATTATGAAGGACACAGAAGCTAGAGGGCTGGAGTCCATGGCATCGCAGAGAGTCAGACACAACTTAGTGACTGAACAACCACCACTATGGAACAAAAGTGGCCTCCAAATGCCACTTTTAGTCATAGAGGTATGACTAAACTGATATTTTAAGCCAAAAAAAGTTGACCAATTTAGATACTTCACATAATTGGTAGAGAACAGGAATGGCCATAAGTAACTTGAGACATTTTTGTGTTCACTTCCCATAGATGATAGATTTGCAATGACATGAAAAGAAAATATTTGTTGAAATAAGATAGAATTACTGGTCTGCCAAACTAACACTTAGGTTGAAAGGGTTTCTTCTACATTTGTAAAACAGATCCAAAGCATTATATGGAGGAGGGAGTGATTAAGCATATGAATATAATACTTGATACCCCTTTAGTGACTGCTACCTTGTATTGGTAAATACTTGGTAAAAAACAGGTAGGATATACATACTATACTTATTCTAATATAGTCAAATGTCCAAATGTTTGGTCACAGAAAGCAGCTGAAGAAATATACTGAAAGGCTTTCTTAAATCAAGACTCTCTATAGCATCAACATTCTGTGATGCTCAATTTTTTTGTCTCTAATGACTAATGAAGCAGATTTATCTAGTGGATATAGATATCCTAAACATTAAAATTAAAACTGCAAGAGAAAAACAAATATATTCCTTATTTACTTAAGGAATTACAACAAATTCATTTAAATTTAAACTATCAAGTGAGTGAAACAGAAAATGCAAACTGTAAGAGTGCTAAGATCAAGAGAATCTTCAATTTTAAAGAACCACTGAGTTAAATGAAGGAAATAAAGTCACAATCTTAGAAAAGTCACAGATTTTTAAAACTAGAAATCATAATCTAGTCTTCTGAAGCCAATATTGATTTGTGAATTTCAGCATGTTTCTGAGATATCAAATATCTAACAGAGTAGTACCTTCATCAGTCAAGAGAAGTAAACTAAATCAAGCAGAAACTATATTCACAAAATCATATAACCCTAACATTCTGAAAACAAATAAGTGGAACCCAGGATGCATGAAGCATAATTCTGTGCAATACATAAAATCTATCTGAATCTGTAAAAGGATATAACTCTTTTATGAAACTTCAAATTTGAAAACGGAATAGTGAATACTAAATGCTCATATATTCTCAGAGATCTACACCTGAAATTCAAGCTCAGATGTAGCTTAACTGAACCCTTCCTGACTTTCTCCAGAATTCTTCAAATATCTCTCTCTAATTAATTTGATTAACACCTAAAACTACCTGAACACATTATAAATTAAATCTTTTTGCCTGCTTCTCACAGCAATATTAAAGGTCCACATTCTTGAATAGCTTAAAGGACAAACATATCTATCATTCTAATTTTTTGAAATGTGTAGTCTCAATGTACACATATATCAAATCATCATGTGTGTGTGCATGCTAAGGCACTTCAGATGTAATTTTAAACATCTGGCAATTGTTTTTATCAATTACATTTCAATAAAGCTGAAAAATTCATATATTCCATAAATTTGTTGTTTTTCACCCCCTATACTAAAAAGCAAAGACATTACTTTGCCAACAAAGGTCTGTCTAGTCCAGGCTATGGTTTTTTTCCAGTAGTCATGTATGGATGTGAGAGTTGGACTGTGAAGAAAGCTGAGCATCGAAGAATTGATGCTTTTGAACTGTGGTGTTGGAGAAGACTCTTGAGAGTCCCTTGGACTGCAAAGAGATCCAACCAGTCCATCCTAAAGGAGATCAGTCCTGGGTGTTCATTGGAAGGACTCATGCGGAAGTTGAAACTTCAGTACTTTGGCCACCTCATGCGAAGAGTTGACTCATTGGAAAAGACCCTGATGCTGGGAAAGATTGAGGGCAGGAGGAGAAGGGGACGACAGAGGATGAGATAGCTGGATGGCATCACCGACTCCATGGACATGAGTTTGAGTAAACTCTGGGAGTTGGTGATGGACAGGGAGGCCCAGCATGCTGTGATTCATGGGGTCGCAAAGATTTGGACATGACTGAGTGACTGACCTGTACTGAATGATTTTTAAGAAAGATAAACAGTTGGAATATCTCTGCTTTAGATAAGAATCACTATCTTTATTAAAAAGGAAAAGGTTCAAATCTGTAGAGGACACAGTCATTTCATCCATACATAACCCTAGGAGTCAAATAATACAAAAATGGATGACAACATTAACAAGATTGTAAATTGTGATGCATATTTAAATTTGAAGACTATGTAATGTGTGTTTGAACTCTATAATACTTGTAACAAAATAATGAAGAGTTGTTTTGAACACCTGAAAGTTCTGTTAACTCCTGTCTTATTACTTTGACCCTACTATCTTTGACCCTGTCCCCACACCTGGCTAGTTGTTAAATGAACATTTTTAATTACTAAATTAGGGTATCAGTACATAGTACAGAAAGTCCTATACTTATTTTTATTAATCATAACATACCTTTCTTTAGAAGTATAATATAGGATTCTGTCAATATCACTTACTTAAATCCCTGAGCTTTAACAATAATATTGCATCCCTGCTTTTTACTTTGTTTTTTAATTACTAAGTTAAATGAAGTTGTAAGAAAAATGTGTTGCCCAGTTTTGTTTTCCAGTGTTTTTTTTTTTAGCAAAGGCTGTTATAATGCAATGACTAAAATAACATTTGACAATAAAAGCTAGTGAAGGGTTGGCATTTTTCATGTGAATGACTTGAGAGTCTAAGTACAGCTAATGATCGCACACAACCTTACATTCCTATTATTTTGAATTTAGCCTTGTTTGCTGATGAGGGTTTCCCTGGTGGCTCAGCTGGTAAAGAGCCTGACTGCCAATGCAAGAGATGCAAGAGACATAGGTCAGTCCCTGGGTCGGGAAGACCCCCTGGAAAAGGAAATGGCCACCCACTCCAGTACTCTTGCCTAGAAAACTCCACAGACAGAAGGGACTGGTGGGCTACATAGTCCATGGAGTCACAAAGAGTCAGACACAACTGTGCAACCAATTCAGTTGTTTGCTGATACAAGGTATACAGTTTCATTGCAGCTGTGGCCTCAGTAAATTTTATCTGAGCACCTTATGTACAATCATAACCTTAAAGCATGATTAGATGACAATTTAGAGAAGCTAAACAGACAAAGTAATGCCAGAAAAAGTCAGAAGATAAAATTATCTCACACCTAATCAATATTTTATAACATGGTAAAAACAAACAAACAAAATCTGCCTATGGTGAAAGTTAATCAAACCTAAAAATGGTTTGCCTCTTGAACATACTCAAAACTCCTATTTTTGTCACATCAATCTTGGTTGATAACAAGCATGATATTTCCATTGAACAAATCATAAATGATGAACAAGTTCAGAAAGTTAATTTCTACTGGAGATAAGATGATACTAAAACCATATTTCTGGTCTAATTTTATTGCTTCTCTGAAAATTTTTCACCATGCATTCTAAAATCCTTAGTGAAAGTCACTTAGTCGCATCCAACTCTTAGGGACCCCATGGACTATACCCATGACCATGGAATTTTCCAGGCCAGAATACTGGAGTAGCCTTTCCCTTCTCCAGGGGGTCTTCCCAACCCAGGAATTGAACACAGGTCTCTGGCATTGCAGCTGGATTCTTCACCAGCTGAGCCACAAAAGAAGTCCAAGAATACTGGAGTGGGTAGCTGATGCCTTCTCTAGCAGATCTTCACAACCCAGGAATTGAACCAGGGTCTCCTGCACTGCAGGCAGATTCTTTACCAACTGAGCTATCAGGGAAGCCCATTTTATAAGTAAACTGCTAAGACCACACTCAATTTACAACAGGCTTCAACACCTCCACGCCTTTATTAAGTCATAGCTCCCATACTCAGCATAATTATGGAGCCTCACGTTCATGTCCTAATGCCTGGAACCTATGAATATCTCATTTTGCATAATAGCAAAAGGGCTATAGGGATGCTGCCAAGAATTATCCAGGTGAGCCCAATGTTATTATATGAGTCCTAAAAAATAGAGATTTGTTGATGATAGCCAAAAACCAACCAGAGTGATGCAGTGTGGGGAAAATTAGACCTGCCATTCATTGCTGGCTGTGGCAATGGAAGAAGGGAGCCATGAGTCAAGGAATGTGGGGGGTTCTCCAGAAGCTGAAAAAAAGAATGACATGGATTCTCCTAAATCTTTTGGAAGGAATGCATTTCTGTTGACATCTTGATATTATTCTGGGAGGATCATTTTAGACTTCTCACCTACCGAATTATTAGATAAAACATATACTTCATTGTAAGCCACTACATTTGTGGTAATTTGTTACAGCAGCCTTAAAAAAATGAATGACACTCCTATGAGGATATTGTTCCATTCAGTTTCTCATCCTTCCAGCTCTTTTACAAGATTAATTACAATATTTTTTATGCAATACAAAGTGGAAACCCTTTCTTTTTTTTTATCAAAATATGAAGGTCCCTTCTCATCTTCTCTTTAGTCAGCCTTCCCTTTGTTCCTGTTCTCTCATCCACGTGTCTACCTTCCCTATTTCTATAAACCTACAGTAGTGATGCTGCTAAAGTAAACCATTCAAAAATATAAAGCAATCATTTACAATCAGAGATTTTAGCTTAGCCCTCAAAATTGCCAAGGAATGTATTAATATGTTTTCCTGGCCATGTCCTTTCACAACTCCTTTGAGTAGCTATATGCTCAGCTAGTCTGACTCGTGATCTCTCTTGACAATCAGCCGACAATCTCACACCTTATGTCTGATGGAGAAAATCAGTTTCCATTAATAATGTAATTATTTAAATAATCAATTTCCTCTATGCCAGGTCCCAGCCCTAGAGCAGAAAACAAAGTACTAAACAAACCCCAAGCCTCCTCAGTCTCCTGTTCTCATAAAATGACCCCGATAGACTTTCCCTACCCCCTCCTTTTTCTTTTACTATATCTATCTGCCATATTCGATGCTGTTGCCCACACCACGGCACTTATTTAATTCACGCCTTTACCACTTATCACCTTAATTTTAACACAGCCTCCTGAGCAGTGTCCCCAGCCCCAGCCATTAATCCTTTACTTTGTAGCCAGAGACTTCTTTCTGAACTTCCTCTTATCAACTCCCTACTTAAAATCTTTCATTGACTTCCCATAGTCTCTAGAGAACAGTCTAAAGCCCTTAGAGTTTTTAACATAGGGACTTAATACAAAAGTTCTTCACCTCTAAAATGCTGCTCTCACAGTCTGAGTACCAACCACTCTTGTAGTTTTTTTCATCTTACTTGGGCTTGTTAATGTGCTTAGGATATTAATGCCCACACAATATTAAAAATTCAGCACGGACCTTATCACTTTCAAGAATCCTGATCTGACTCTTCTGCCTGCCCTAATATTGATTTCTTTCCCTTTCTGTGTCCTCCTGAAGCATCATGTAAATTCCTCTTTTATACCATTTACTTCTCTGTATTATAATTGTCTGATTCTTTTCCCTACTGGTTTGTGAGGCCTCCTTGGGGAAACTGCCTATATGACATTTGTCTTTGATTCCCTGTATCAAATAAAATATCTGACACATAATAAATGCCCAACTGTTCACGTTTTCTAAATAGTTTTATCTCCTTTGCTGTGTGCTCTTTGTATATTTTCTAATGGACCTAAAACAATTCACAAAACATAGCTGTGGATAGGCATGTTGATTGAAAACTAAACAATCTGTACAAACTATAATGTTATGCTATGTTGTACATGATTTCTTGGGGCTTCGCATATAGCACTATCATCATTCTATTTTTCCTATGTCTTGATTGCCTTTGGCTTTAGTAAAGGTGACTACATTTTTAAAACAACTAAAGGAAAAATAAATGTGTTTTTTTAAGATCATATATTTTAAAAAACATGTTGACAGTTTATGATAAACTCTTGCCAGGGTTAATATACTAAAGGTTAGGGTGAATATAACATAATTTAATATAATATGGCAGTCATTAAAAATAATATCAAGTACTAAAGAATTCAAGAGACAACATATTTTATCTTCAAATATCTTATTAATGACAGCATGTAATTTGAAGTACTATGAAGGTGTGACTTGGAGGTACAATTACTTCTTAGATAAGGTTCCCCTTTTCCACATGACTTTTTTAATGAGGAAAGGTATTCTCTTGATGCTGTGGTATATCATCATAAAACTCCAAAATTTAAATGACAATAAAGACTGAGTTCTTAATTTTTATCTAACAACCAACTTGACAATAGGTTTTAATGAACTAATTGGTATTATGCTCCATGATTTTAGAGGAGAGGCTTTCTTTGTCTTGTTAAGCTACATGTGATAGAAAAATACATTGATTCAAGTCATCTTAATTCCTCAGAATTCTACATATTATTTTGGCAACTTTATACTGAGATGTGGAAATTTTTAAAAGGAAGAAAATTTACCATAGGTAGAAGAGTATTGATGTTATGATAGAAAACAGGCAAATTCTAAACTTTTATTGCTTTGTTTTGCATAGGTCAAGCTAACTTCAAAATTAGCTACAAATTCAAGAATTCAAAATTAGCTACAAATTCAAGAATTTTCACATTATTTTGAGAATTCACTGTGCTCTTAAATTTAGTGCACAATCCAATAAAATATTAAGAAGCAAGTAATATAATTTTCTTCCATAATGTAGACCGCAGCACCCAAACCAACCAGAAAACTTGAGTCATGATGACCCTTGTCAATGACCCCAAAGCAATCGAGTTTATGGTTCAAGTAATGTGTAATGCTGGTGTTTAACCCTACTGAGAATGCTGGTCACTACTTACACTGGATTTCCATTATCTATGTTTTAACAGCTGGAATTTCTGCTTGAGTTACGTGGCTTAAACTCACAAGACATCGCTGGTATTAACAATGTGAGACGCACTTTTTGTTTCAGTATGACACAGAGAAGTTTTTCAATAGATCCTTGTGTGCTAGAGAAAAAGCAGGACACCTAGCTTACCAATGTGTGCAGATGCATGTGTTTCTCTGAAAAATGTTTGCAAAGAATAAAGGGTACATTGTCCCAGGAGAATTTTCTCATTTAGGTCTTGAGAAGAGCCCTCAAAACCCAGAAAGCCTGCTATAAGCTCCTATCAATAGGTGTGAGTTACTACATAATCAGGTGTTAAATGTGATGTCAATGAAATGAAATGAGAGTTTCCCCATTAATAAATCAGCTTTGTGAACTAATACTATTCTTGCCCTCAGCACCACTGAGATATTCTGAAAGATGTCAAAAGTAAATTAGAAAATTATAAACACAAGATTGTTTTATTATCTATTCCAATAGAAAAATAAAAGCAAAATATATAGGCTCACACTCATGTATCCATCAACAAAGGTTGCTTAGATACAAAAATGCCCCAAATAAATAGCATAACATGCACTTAAATTCTTCACAAAAAAAAAAATAGCTATTCAACTGTCTGTATCACAAGTTAATTTTGTATGTGATTCACTACATTGTTTATTTTTCCCTTTCTTCTGCCAAGCAATAAAATCATTTATTAAAGAATATGAAACATTTCCCAAAGGCTAAATAAATAAGTTGAAAAAACTGCAAAAAGGAGTCAAGTTGTAAGTAAATGTTTTGACTTTAAAGCTATTAATTTTTCATTTTAATTTTTTTCTTTACATTTTTCCCAAAAATGATGCATTATGTTTGTAAAATACTTTAAAATTTAATAAGTATTCTTCCATATATTGTTTCATTCTCAAGATAAATCTGTAAACTAAGACAGGGTCAACAGTATTGTTCACAAATATTAGTTTCTAAGTGGGGAATCACAGGCAAGATGAGTTTTTGCGGTCTCAACAAGTGTCTTCTTGTTTCATATTATTTGACAGTATTATCCTACTTGCCATTGTAAAAGGAGAATATGGGTATATTTGTGTTGCCAGGCATTGCTGTTTTTTTTTTCATGAGATATTCAATGTATAATCAAGGTTTAAAATGTATATTAAGATTTTTTTAAAGAAGACAAGTATCTTATTTATTTATTCAATTACATGTTCAAAGGTTTTATTTCCTTAAATATTATTGGAATGGCTTGCAAAAACACTGAAATCTTTTAAAATCTTTAAAAATCTAAGTAAAATTCTAACTCAATTGTCTTGTGTTCAATTTTTTAAAAAATATTTGCTTTAACCTTTATTTGAAGGCAAACCATCTTTCCCCCTCTTTTGTGTATCCTTTAACTATTACTTCCATTCTGTCTCTCATTCTAAGTGACTTCATCACATGACAATATTATCTTAAATTCCACACTGATATCTCTGTCTACTGGATATGTATGCCAGGGTGTACTAAGAGTATTAGAAGCAAATACTCTTCAAATTGTAATTATAATGCTGTCTTGAAGCCTGCTTTTACTAGCAAACAGCATCACTCTTGCCTCCCACATCTTCCTCATCATCTTCTTCAAAATAATCATGTCGCTCTCCCTCTGAAAAGTCTTTAGTGCTTCCTCATTGTCATGAAATAAAGTCTAACTTCTAGAATGATAGTTCAGAATCTTCACAGTTTGATAAAGGCTTTATCCTTTATACTTTTCACCATCCAATCAAAATTTCAGCAGTGTGAGCTGACTATCTTTAAAATTTTATGCATCAAAACCATCCACAGCTCTAATTACACTTTCCCTTTGGGAAAAGAGAATTTTATCCTTCATTTTCTTTACAATACTAACTCCCAGTAATGACCAAATGATGCTGAAAAATTATTTCACTGATACTCTTCAAGGCTTTTCCAAGCAAAACTTCTCCCATGTCCAATGCTATAAATCTCTTGCAGCTTTATCCTCATTGCATATGCATCACACATATTGTGATGATGTGTATTTGAGTAGTTCCACAAACATTTCAGAAGCCTATTTTCCAATCGTTCAGAAAATACTGAATTTAGGAAGCAGATTCATGCTACTCCTTTTAAATCTCATAAAATTAAGTAAAGTAGCCTAACTGTCAGGGAAGATTAGAGAGAAGTTCATAGTAACAAATGCCTACCTCAAGAAACACGAAAAGTCTCAAGTAACCTAATTTTACACCTCAAGAAACTGGAAAAAGAAGACCAAATAAAACCAAAGTTAGTGAAAGGAAGGAAATAACAAACATCAGAGCAGGAATAAATGAAATAGAGACTAAAAAGGCAATAGAAAAGATCAATGAAACTAAGAACTGGTTCTGGAAAAAGATAAACAAAATTGACAAATATTTAAATAGATTAATCAAAAAAAAAAGCAGGAGGAGTCAAAGAAATAAAATAATATATGAAAAAATGATATTACAGTTGATACCACAGAAATACAAAGAATCATAAGAGACTACTATGAACAATTACACACCAACAAACTGGACAACCTAGAAAAAATGGGTAAACTCCTAGAAATATATGGCCTACCAAGACTGAATCATAATGTAACAGAAAATATGAACAAATATATTACTAGTAAGGATATTGAAACCATAATAAAAAAATCTCCAAACAAATAAAAGTTCAGGACCAAATGGCTTCACTGGTGAATTCTACCAAATATTCAAAGAAATAATACCAACCCCTCTCAAAGTATTTCAAAAACAGAAGAGGTGGGACCTCTTCCACATTCATCTTGTAAGGTCGGCATTACCTTGATACCAAAACTAGACAAATGCATGAGAAAAGAAAATTACAGACCAGTATGCCTGATGAACTTAGAAGCAAAAATCCTCAAAAAAATTAGCAAATTAAATTCACTAATGCATTAAAAGGATCAAATAAGAATGGTCCAACATTCGCAGTCAATATGATGCACCACACAAACAAAATGAGGAATAAAAGTCAGATGATCATCTAAATAAATTCAGAAAAAGTATCTGACTGTATATATATATACATATATATATATATATACACACACACATATATATAATAGACTTATTATATACGTATATATAATATAGAAAGAACTCATAACAACTCATACAGTTCAATAGGAAAAAACTCAAACAATCTGATTTAAAAAAAAAAAATGAGTGGAAGATCTGAACAAACAAATTCATCCAAAGAAGATATATGATGGCCAATTGATATATGAAAAGATCCCTACATCATTAATTCTTAGGAAAATGCAAGTCAAAACCAGAATAACACCTCAGACTTGTTAAAATGGCTATTATCAAAAAATCTGGAAATAACAAGTTTTAGCAAGGATACAGAGCAAAGGAAACCCTTACACATTGTTGGTGAGAATGTAAACTGGTACATCAATTATAGAAAATAGTATGAAGTTTCCACAAAAAATTAAAAATGTAACTACTGTATGTCTAGCAATTCTTCTAGGTATATATCAAAAGAAAACAAAAACAATAGATCAAAAATATACAGGCACTTCCATGTTCCCTGAAGCATTATTAACAATAACTGAGACAATGCCAACAATCTAACAATTTTGTTATCCATTCATCTATTGGACAAGCAGTTTGTTGCCATTATCTCAGTTATCATTAATAATGCTGCAGTGTATACACACACACATATATGTATATATACATATATATATATGGCTTTGCCTGCAATGCAAGAGACTCAGGTTCGATCCCTGGGTTAGGAAGATCCCTGGAGAAAAGAATGACAACTCACTCCACTATTCTTGCCTGGAGAATTCCATGGACAGAGTACCAAGGTGGGTTCAGTCCATGGGGTCACAAAGAGTTGGACAAGACTAAACAGTCATCACTTTCACTTTCATTTTATATACACACACACACACACACACATATATATCAGTTCAGTTCAGTCGCTCAGTCTTGTCCGACTCTGCAGCACACCAGGTCTCCCTGTCCATCACCAACTGCCGGAGTCCACCCAAACCCATGTCCATTGAGTCGGTGATGCCATACAAGCATCTCATCCTCTGTCATTCCCTTCTCCTCCTGCCCTCAATCTTTCCCAGCATCAGGGTCTTTTCAAATGAGTCACCTCTTCGCATCAGGTGGCCAAAGTATTGGAGTATCAGCTTCAACATTAGTCCTACCAATGAACACCCAGGACTGATCTCCTTTAGAATGGACGGTTAGATCTCCTTGCAGTACAAGGGACTCTCAAGAGTCTTCTCCAACACCATAGTTCAAAAGCATCAGTTCTTTGGCACTCAGCTTTCTTTACAATCCAACTCTTACATCCATATATGACTACTGGAAAAACCATAGCCTTGACTAGATGGACCTTTGTTGGCAAAGTGATGTCTCTGCTTTTTAATTTGCTATCTAGGTTGGTCATAACTTTCCTTCCAAGGAGTAAGCGTCTTTTAATTTCATGGCTGCAGTTAACATCTGTATTGAGTCTAGAGCCCAGTAAAATGTCAGCCACTGTTTCCCCATCTATTTGCCATGAAGTCATAGGACCGGATGCCATGATCTTAGTTTTCTGAATGTTGAGCTTTAAGCCAACTTTTTAACTTTCATCAAGAGGCTCTTTAGTTCTTCTTCACTTCCTGCCATAAGGGTGGTGTCATCTGCATATCCAAGGTTATTGATATTTCTCCTGGAAATCTTGATTCCAGCTTGTGCTTCTTCCAGTCCAGTGTTTCTCATGATGTACTCTGCATATAAGTTAAATAAGCAGGGTGACAATATACAGCCTTGACGTACTCCTTTTCCTATTTGGAACCAGTCTGTTGTTCCATATCCAGTTCTAACTGTTGCTTCCTGACCTGCATATACATTTCTCAAGAGGCAGGTCAGTTGGTCTGGTATTCCCATCTCTTTCAGAATTTTCCAGTTTGCTGTGATCCACACAGTCAAAGGCTTTGGCATAGTCAATAAAGCAGAAATAGATGTTTTTCTGGAACTCTCTTGCTGTTTCGATGATCCATTGGATGTTGGCAATTTGATCTCTGGTTCCTGTGTCTTTTCTAAAACCAGCTTCAACATCTGGAAGTTCACGGTTCATGTATTGCTGAAGCCTGGCTTGGAGAATTTTGAGCATTACCTTACCGGCGTGTGAGATGAGTGCAACTGTGTGGTAGTCGGAGCATTCTTTGGCATTGCCTTTTTTTGGGATTGGAATGAAAACTGACCTTTTTCAGTCTTGTGGCCACTGCTGAATTTTCCAAATTTATATACCCACACATATATATGCATAATACATATATGTATGTATAAGATTATTCAGTCATAAAAACAATGAAATTTTGACCATTGTAGCAATAGGAATATACCTTGAGGGCATTATGCTAACTGAAATAAGTCAGATAAAGACAAATACCATATGCTCTCCCTTATTGTGTAATCAAAAAAAAGAAGAAAACAAGCTCATAGATACTCATAGATACAAAGAATAAATTTGTGCTAGTCAGAATCAGGGAGTGGGGGTAGGAGACATAGCTACACCTTTTTTTAGTTTAAGTTTTTTAGTTTAATTTTTTAAGTTAATTCTAAAAATATTAAATAATAATAAACATTAATTTAACATGGCTAACAAAAATAAACAGTTGATTGCAAGTACTATGTAGTAGGCTGATTTTGTTCATTAACCAATATATTAACTGCATTTCAATAATAAAAACACTGTAATTGTTGAATCAAATTAGACAAATACATCATTTCAATGGCAGAAATGAAATAAGGTCTCTGATATGTTCTTATAAATTAGTGAAAAGAAAAAAAAATGAAGAGGAAGAAAGGAAAATTAGAATGGGAAAAAGAACAAGAATCAAGACACTTTCCAAATAAAGTCAAGTCAAAGTGGAGATAAGAAAGGTTCTGATTTGATCTTGCCCAAGACCTCTTTCAACCTCAATTTCATTACTTGTAAAAAAAAGAAATAATACTTCTATGCTGCTATCTCCTACAACTTTTGTGACAATCAGAGGAAGTAAATGGGTATAAAGACCACCGAGAAACTACAGGAACTAGAACATGTGAATATATGACAAAACCATATATAAAATAAAACATATCTTATAAAACCAAGGGTTTACAACCAAATATTTTATATTCAACCCAACAGTGCATAATGCTGATTTCATTCAGCAATTTGTTTTTTTTGTTCTACAGTGAACTTTATAAAGCCTTCTATAATATAAGAAGTCAAAGTGGTATAAGAATGCACATTAATATGGATAGTATTTCAAAGCACAGTAGATAAGTGATGGATTATTCAAAAAACAGTGTTTGGACAACTGGATTGCCATCTGGAAAAAAATAAAGTGTGATTACTACCTCATGTCCTATCGCCCTGTAGACAAATTCCAGACTGATCAACCATTTAAACATAAGAGATCGGATTATACTAGGAATAGAGAAAGACATAAAAATTTTGTATATAACCTTGGATTCAGTGACAGGACTTTTAAAATAAAACACAAAATTCAGAAGGCTTAAAAGAAAGACTGATAAATAATATGACTGAAAAGTTTTGAAAAATTCTATATGGAAAACAAATATTTTTTCACTCAAAAAACAAGACCTTTATTTTCCTTAATTTATAATAAATTTATAAAAATCAATAAGATATCACAAAATCAACCTTTAAAAAATGCTCTGGGGTCACAGATACACAAAGTATGCATGGAATACCATTTCATTCTAGAAAGCAAAGGAAGTTATCAAGACTATTAGGGTTATATCATAAAGACTTAGATATCAACTTAACAAGGTATCTACTGTACAATTATGGGACAATCCACTGATCAACAAGAATAATGACTGCAAAGGGTTGAAATAAGCCTAAACAGCCTAAGGATATAAAAAGGTGAATACTGGCAACATTTCCTGAAACTATCATAAAAGGCCATATTAGTAAGCACCCTATTAAAATTAAATATGTAGGTCTAAGATTAAGAATGCTGGTATTTTAATTATTTGAAAGATTCACACAGCCAGTTTTCTTATAATTATAACATGGGTTCTGATTTGATTCACTTACCTTATGGTCATCTGTGTTTGATTTTGGAAAAAAATTAAATTTAATGTGATAGAAAATCCATCACATATGTCTAGTCAGTCCTTGCCTGAACTACCCAGTTAATCTGACTTTGAATTTACATATTGAACTGACTTTGAACTTATACTGAGACTGAAATAGCATTCCATAACAAATTACTCAAATGGCTTACTTGCAATCTCTTTATACAAACAAATTGCACAATAGTTAAAGCAGGTGCATCTATATATAGAAAATGCTGAAGAAAATAAAGTTTTGTAGTAACTGATATCAC